>NC_088795.1:89854330-90157361 GCF_011386835.1 Chrysemys picta bellii
GTGAAACAGACTAACAAATAAAACTGTTTCCAATAAAAATTTCCTGTTTCCTCTTTAACACATTTGCCTGCTGTTTGCTGATAGAAAGCCCAAGAATAAAGACTTCATTGTGTTTCCTTTGTATTTTTAGTTTCTAAAATAATTTCTTGTGTATTGGGAAATTTAAAAAATGTTTTTCACACCAAAAGCTTTCCATTACTTGAAGAGAAGTAGCACAGGGCAGATTCTGTCAGAAGGGTCACATGTAAGGTCACCTATTTCTTGCCATGTGAAAATATGGAATTTTGTAGTCTAAAATAATGGTTTTTATTGACACGAGCATTTGAATCTATTGCTAGTGGCAGACTTCTTACTTTAAAAAGGAAATGGCACATCTTTGCGACACGGGCAGTACAGGAACTGCACTTGTCTGTCAAACTGTAAACCAGTGGTGGGCAACCTGCAGGCTGCATGCGGCCCATCAGAGTAATCTGATTGTGGGCTGCGAGACATTTTGCTGATGTTGACCGTCTGCAGGCATGGCCACCCACCGCTCCCAGTGGCCACAGTTCACGGTTCCTGGCCAATGGGGGCTGCGGGAAGCGGCGGGCCACAGGTTGCCCACCACTGCTGTAAACCAATTTCCAACCAGCGTTAGTACACATTTAATAATCATGGAAAAACTGTATTAAAGGACAATTAAAGCAGATTGAAAATTAGGTTACAAGCTATGGCTTTTATACACAAGTGTCACTAAAGCAGATTGGCAGATGGTTTCAAATCATTTGTGCAAGTTCCCTCCCTCCCCGTGTCCCCACTGATGTCCCTTTTCTAATTAAGATAGCCCTCATCAACAATATGCTCAGAAATCCATTTATAACCAGGGCTCTGGCCTGTAACCTGGATTTTGTGGGTTCAGGTAAAGATGTAGAAGCAGGGCCACAGGTGTCCTTCTGCCTTCAGCAGCTGCCTCCAGACAGGGCTGCCATCAGCATCATCCCAGTGGCCATTCCCATCAGGTCCTTCCTTTCCTTTTGTCTCTGTGCCCCAGCACCCAGACAGGCACTGATGCAGCCATCCACACTTCCCTGACCAGCACTCATACAGACTCGCCTTTCACCTCCACCTGGGTATGAGCCCAGGGCAGCTGGGGATGCCTAGAGCCTGAAGAGTGATCATTCTGACTGGGAGGAGAAACTTTTCTGGGCAGAGTGGGCCTGGGCTTCAGTTGTCCTCAGCCCAGGAGAAAATATCCTGGCTGTTCCACACTGATTTTTAACTAAAAACTTATTTTCCCATAAGGCTCCCACTTCATTTGTGGCAGGAATGGCTGCTCTCCATCTATTTAGTCATTATTCTGTAAGACAACAAGCTTTGCAACGCAGTGAAACTAATCTGTTATCAGCAGTTTAATAAGCTGTTTATTCAGCACAAACTATATGCTGGATTCTCATACTGTGCAGTATCCCTGTAAAGCCTGGTATTTAAATCTCTTTGAACAGAAGTTCATGTTATATATTGCTTGTCATCCTCTAGCTGATAGAGCCTAGCTATGCTGAGGTGGGGACAGATGCGTCCTAAGCCACCTTTCTATTCCTCTGATCCTGGGCCAACTGTAATGAAAGAGTCCCAGACATTACTTAGAGCATTCTAAAGGTAGATCTAAGTTATGCCAGCTGGAGCTGTCCTATAGGAACCACTCTGTCAGCCAAGGATCTGCTGGAATGCTGTTCACTCAGCTTCACTGCCTACATACTCCTCCCTGACCTGCTCTTTGCAGAATGGTAGGAGTAGGTGGCATAGAGCCAGCTACTCCACTACCTGGTTTCCTTTTTAGGGTAGCTTTCCAGCTGATTTGCAGTGCAAAACAGTTGGAACAGGGGCCAAGGAACTGGTCCATAGTTTCCCAGAATGCTTTGAGATAGATTTGAGATAGCACAGTGTCTGTGTGTTAAATGAATGCTGCCATTAAACATTTGGTGGTATCTCACATCCATCATCGACTATTGTAACCTGTTTGATTTAGAGGCACTCACTCAGGTGCTTTATAACAGTTCTCCTGCTGTTGTGGGAAAACCAAGAATTACTAGAGGCCAGATTTTGAAAGGTATATAGGTGTTGCTGCCCTCAGTGCTGCAACACCTACCTGATTTAGGAGTCTAAATTTAATTTTCAAGAGTGATTTAGGCACCGAGGAGCCAAAATTCCATTGACCAGAATTGACACAATAAGATTTAGCTTTCTTAGTGCCTAAATACCTTTGAAAAATGAGATTTAGGCTCCCAAATCAGTTAGATGTTGCAGTGCTGAGCTCTGCAGTGCCTAAATATCTTTAAAAATCTGAATCCTAGGCTCTTAACTCCCATTGATCCTTTTGTAAATTCCATTAGGTGCCTATCTACATCTGTGGGCACCTAAATACCTTTAAAATTCTGGCCAATTCTATAGCTTTTAGTCAGGCAAAATTTCAATTGAATCCAATGAATACTGCAGGATCTAACCTATAAAAATGAGAAATATTGGAACCACTGGGTTTTTGAAGTATTTTCAAGAATTTATTTCAGATTCATAATTTAATATGTCATTGCATCTGAACCCCTTTTCTATGAGGCCATTAATATTTTGTTGTTGCCTTTCATACCCTTAGCAAGACCAGAGTCTTGAAATAACTTTGTGTAGGATTTCTCTCAGCATCCTTTCACGTACCACAGGACTGTGCCTAAATTAAAATCCAGCACTGAGTAAAGCCTCAAGTTTATTATGCTTTACAGTTGGAAATGAAGTATTTTTTTTTCTTTTTGAATAGCTGGGTGGAGGTGGCTGTACGTGCTTGTTCTCATGTGGTCCCTTAATCTGAAGATGAAACAAACACAAGTTGCACAAATACTTGCCTGTCTTTCTTAGTGAGCAGGGATTTCTTATTATTTGTTTATATTGCATGTTGTGCTTTGGCTCTCCTTAGTGTCTTGATTTGGATGCGCATCTTAGCACAGCAGCAGTATACTATGTTCAGCCAACCAGAGAACGCTTACTTTTTAATTCTGCAATATATCTGGAAGCTCAGAGTAAGTGAAATAATTGTCGTTTTGGAGACCCAAAAGAGGCTCACTATTTCTTTTGTGTGTGCATCTTTAGGATGTGTGTCAAAATCATACTATGATTTTAAGTATGCAAGTGAGACATTGTTTTAAATTCACTGTTGCCAGACCTATGTGCCGTAACTCGTATTCTGAAGCAACTGTATTAAACTCCAGGCATGTACTGATAGCAATGGTATCTAGTCAAAGTAGGTGGCAAAATTGTCTAGTCACTTGTGTCTAATTAAGCCTTTTTGTTCTGGCCCATCAAGAAGTCTGATTGTAGTCAAGGCCGGATAAACATTAAGAATTTCTGATTGCTCACCACCTGTTTGATCAAGTAAAATGTTAAAGAGCCAAACACATTACGTGTATCAGAACAGCTCTGGAACACACCCCCTCCCACACCAATAAGTTTCAAATTCTTATTTCTATATTAGCTATTATTGTCAAAAGCTAAAGCAAAGACAGTGCTTCTCTGTATCCTATTAGGTTTGCAATGCTTATATGCAGAGCTTAAAAAGGCAAGTGATCTCCGCACATTACCTTCAACATCAAAGCAATTGGCTTTGATTTTTTTTTCCCCACTTGCCCAACTTAATCAATTTGAGATTAATCTCTTTTAGTAAAAATTGACTATAAACTTGAAGCCTCTGATAAGAGAAAATGCTTCAGTAAATCACCACTATTTGCTTTATTTTTAAATTTGGCTTTCTGGTTAACCAAACTTAGTAAGAATCCTGCTCTTAGATTCTTTTGTTAACAAGCTGCAACAGTTTGCTATGAAGAGTATGAATTACCAATATTGTCCTTTTAGTTCTCATTATGGACCATTACCTCCTAGCTACGATCAATTCTAAGCAAGATACTAAAATATTTCCCAATTTATCATTTTCCTGAGTGTTTGGAAGAGCAAAACTAGATTCAGATTCTTCTGTCAGTTGAAAAAGAACTCTTCTTGCTCCATACAGTTCTGATTTATCCATAAGTGATGCTCTCCTAGAGCTAAACTTAACATCCATTACATTCTTCTGGCTTGTGACCTATCAAGACATTAACTTCTCTATTTCTTTTGGGATAAAGAACCCAAATTAATTAGATATATTGACATGTTTGACAAGAAAATATAATATGTAATCTGTATATACATTTCCTTTCTCCCTGTGTCATGTGCATATTGTGAATTATTTCATTTTGCAAAGTACTGGTATTTTTGGGTAGAGGGCAAGAAAAAGTTAGTTGGGGAGAATAATTTGCTTACAAACCGAGTAACTCATAAATGGCTTAGATACCTCCAGTGCTATTCAGTTTTAACTGGGTAGTAAATATAAGCTTGAGTGAGCTGCAGCACAATGTGTCAGTTGTTCTTAGGCTTTTGGTCTATCAGTATTATCTACATGATGTTAAAGCACAGGGTATTATAAGCTTTATTAGGTATTTCTGACTAGAGAGAATAGCTGTGCCAAGAGATTACACAATTTATTGAATTAATGCTGTTCACATTGATTGCACCCCAGTTTCTCTGGTTTTTAACAAAAACCTGCACAGAATTGTCCATAATACCACCGCATTCATCTGTTTGTTTATTTAAATATTAGCATTGAGCACCTTGTAAATATGAGATGAGTATTAATGTAGCTCCAATATCAAGATGTGTTTGATCACAAAAGGAAAAGCAAATCAAACGTGAAAAAACAAAGCCTGAAGAATAATAAGCTTTATTTCAGCTAGGATTTTGCTGAATATTTACATGCTCATTTTGTAACCTTAGCAAAGGAAATGGCACAAAAGAACTTTTTACTTTGCAAATGACTAACCAGAGGGTATTTTTGCTCCTCTTCTCTTCCAGAAATTGAGGCCAAGGAAGCGTGTGATTGGCTCCGAGCAGCAGGGTTTCCACAGTATGCTCAGCTTTACGAAGGTAAGTAGTGGAGTTGATGACATTGATTTTTCTATGTAATCAATTTACCAGTGCTTTATTGTTTAGACAGGATAATTAATTTCTAAATGCATTGTCAAATATGGAACAAGGGTGGGATGTGAAGAATTGAAGCGCTATCAGATCATGTACTGTGCTGGTATCTACCATCCACCACATGCAAACACACCAGTTGGTGACTTTATACCAAAACCTACAAAGACACTCAGACATGATGGCAATTTTAAATAGTTTCACTTCATAGATCTCTAGTTTAATTCAGGGATTCCCAAAGTGTTTCTTAGGCAGATTTTAATGACATTAATGGACCCCTCCCTTCCCATTTATGATCCCATAACATGCCTTTGGCAATTATAGCAATTAATTACATGACAATATAAGAAAGTTTTTAATTCATTTTTGGCACCTCTGATGCTATTTTAGCAGCTGCAACTAAGGCCTGGTCTACACTAACCCCCCACTTCGGACTAAGGTACGCAAATTCAGCTACGTTATTAACGTAGCTGAATTCGAAGTACCTTAGTCCGAACTTACCGCGGGTCCAGACGCGGCAGGGAGGCTTCCCCGTCGATGCCGCGTACTCCTCTCGCCGAGCTGGAGTACCGGCGTCGATGGCGAGCACTTCCGGGATCGATCCCAGAACATCGATTGCCTGCCGCCGGACCCGGAGGTAAGTGTAGACGTAACTTAAGAAGGGGTAATCAACACTCTAACTAGCAAGTGCTCCATTGAGCATAATTTGGCAACCTCTGGTCTAGAGAACTGAGAACAAGACTGGGATCCAAGAACACTTAACCTCTTGTCCCAGCTCTGATATTAATTTACTGGGACGGGGGATGGACCCATGGCCGCTGCAAGGAAGTTTCGCGCCCTAGGCGAAACTTCCACCTTGTGCCCCTCCCTCCCCCCCCGCCCGACAGCTTCCCTCCCCCCTTCTCCCCCGGGGAGCCATGCGGCAGCTCCCCACCCCAGCTCATCTCTGTTCCGCCTCCTCCCCAGCACACCGCCGCCGCTCTAATTCTCCGACTCTCCCAGGCTTCTGGTGCCAAACAGCTGATTGGCGCTGCAAGCCTGGGAGGGGGAGAAGTGGAGTGGCAACTGCGCGCTCAGGGATAGGGCGTAGGAACACTGTAAAAAAAAAAAAAATTGGGGGCACCGCTTTTTGGCGCCCCCAAATCTTGGTGCTCTAAGCAACCGCTTAGTTTGCCTAAATGACAGGTTTCAGAGTAGCAGCCGTGTTAGTCTGTATCCGCAAAAAGAACAGGAGTACTTGTGGCACCTTAGAGACTAACAAATTTATTAGAGCATAAACTTTTGTGGACTACTTCGGATGCATCCGAAGAAGTGGGCTGTAGTCCACGAAAGTTTATGCTCTAATAAATTTGTTAGTCTCTAAGGTGCCACAAGTACTCCTGTTCTTTTTGCCTAAATGGTAGCACTGGCCTCTCTACCCCTGTTTCAGAGTTGGGGAAACGGAGGCAAATAATACTTACCTACTTCAGAGTTCTGTGAGGATTAGTTAATGGGCCAAATTAAACAAAGCTCAACATGCAGAAGTATTATACTTCTTGTGTTCATGGGGATTCACCTCAGGGCAGGAGATGTCTCCATCAGTGTCCTTCATTTTAGAACCCAGTCCTTCACTGCAGTAGCTTCCACAGGTTCTGTGCCCAACCCTTCATTCACACAGTGCCCGTTGAATCTTTTCAACAGTGGATCCACCAGTCCAATCCCACTTCTTACTAGCATCCGTAGCCAAAGAAGATCCTCCAGTGGAGCCACTGCCAGGAAACAGAGAGGGATCTGGGAACCCTACCTCAGTATGTAAGCACCTGGGCTCCTCATGGATGGCCCTTGCCTCCTGTGTGTTCTCTGGCATGAGTTGGTTTTTGGGGGCAGGGCTTATTCTGTGGGAATGAGAGAGCGCACGCACACACACGCTAATTTGAAGATAACTCTCTGAGGAGATTTTTCAACCCCCAAGACACTCAATGGCAGTATGTTTGAGGGATTACTCTATGTCGCCGCTTTTTCGAGGTCCTTACTCCAGCAAAACTCTGACTTCACTGGCAATTTTGTCTGATAAGCACTTCAGGATTTGACGTAGCATTTTTAAGCTACTAAAATGCAAAGTCTATTTTTAAAAAGATACAGTGAAAGTCCTTTGCTGTTTTTATCTGTTTTTTGTTTATAAAAATTATTTGCATCCTAGCAAAGTTATGAAGCACTGTCATAGCTGCCTCTTCTTGTTCATAAAACCAAATGCCCCGCTGTTAGTTTTAACACTGTATATAGACAATCCACTATTTACAGAGAATAATGGTTGCAAATTGCAGCCAATGCTAAGCTGGCCCTCTTGAAAATGATCCATTTGAGCTTTAATTTGCAGGTGCATTGGCAATGTGAGAAGATAATAGCAGTTGCAAAGACAGCAGTTGGCAGTTCTTTTGTTCGCCTGTTTAGAAATGAAATTTCCTTCTATTATGTTTCCTCTCTTTTGGTGCTGACACTATGTGAAGAACATACTTTCTTGGGATGTGTGCTTGGGGACCATAGATTCAATAATGTCAAAATCCAGGGGGCAGGGATTTACATTTGGAAAAAGTTTGGATTCTTAGGCAACTTAGTGCTTTTGAGCCTCATTTCGATCATGCTTTACTGATCTGCAGAATCTCTAGGAAATTGTTTGTACGCAAAACATTCCTTGCTTGTGATTTTCAGGATCTGTTTGCAGTTGTTTTTCTGCAGACTACAGGCTTTTATGAGATTTCCGATTTAGGACCAAATCCTGCTTGAATTCAATTGGACCACCCAAGTAAGAGCACAATTTGGCCTATTCTGTTATAAAAAGAAAGCCATCCTTATTTAAAATCAATATACTATTGTCCTTTTAAATTCACTCTGCCAGAAAAAGGCAGAAACAAGAAAGATACGAATTCTATCTTCCTCTCTCCCCCCACCCTCCCCCCTTCTGCTAGTCACCTCATTAGGCTTTCAAATTAACTTTGACGTAGACCTCCAAATAGGAGACACAGCTAGCTTGTTACCAGAATTTGCTAACATTTTCTCCGTTCATTTGGGTCCTGCACTCCTAGAATGGGCCTGAAACTATTGGGTATAACATAAGTTTTATGGGAAAACACCTGTATGTTATAGCCCCAATTTAATTTTCATTAAAACCACTAATTTCAATGGACCTGGGCTCAGGCCCTGTGTTTTGCTAAAATTAAGAATTATCTGCAGTTTTCTGCAGAAAAGCAAAAATTCCTTACAATTCTCAGAAAATGGTATTGTCTGTTTGTTCCTGAAGGAAATGTAGACCAAATAGTTAATAAGAGAGGTTATTTGTTGGTCTAATGAAAAGTAACATTGTCTATATTGTCTCTGGTCATGTTAGCAATTTCGTCTTGACCCTGCTGATTTTAGCACTTGAACTCCCTCTTCCTGATTTTTGGAGATTAGATCTTTATAGCAAATTGCTTTTCCTTATTCTACAAAATCTGTGTGGTCAGAAAGGCAATACACCGCTGCAGTAGTAGCTTTAGTGCCTGTTCGTGTATTGCTTGAACACTCAGAACTGCCAGTGGCTTCAGTGGGAATTTTGACTGTGCAAGGAATCCAGGATCAGGACTTGTGACATTCAGGAATCTGTGGAGGACAGTAAATAATATTTATCTGGGTGCTGTTTCAGAGCTCTAGTAAATTTCGGGCACACTGACAACATTGTTTCCTCCTCCTTGCTCTCCCAAAGTGTTTATCTAAACAATCTTTTAGGGAATGGAGGCAGCATGGGGCTCTTAGCATTTTGGCTTTTTTAAATTTCAGTTCATATCTCCTTAATGTCATAACGGTGACAGACTATTAAATTGCTTGAGAGATTTTGTTCTTCATTGTTTTCCAGAGATTTTGATTGTGCTGACCTTTTGCTTTAATGTGAGGTATACAAGCTTGATCAAAGTACTAATATTTGTTTTAAACTAGGCTAGCTTGACTCAGTTGCAGCTTCTGATGACAGGCAGATGGCTGCATTCAGCTTGTTGCTCCCTCTGTCTCTCCTTGTTTCATCTTTGCTTTGCTCAGTATTTTTTCCATGACGCATGTGAATTTATCAGTTATCAGAGCTACACGCAAAAGTTTCTACATGAGGAGTAAATCTCTTTCTAGCATTTGAGATGGTAAGATGTGCAATATATCTTGGAGGAGCTGGTTGCCTGCATCTTAGTGAGCTGACTCTGAGACAGCTGGCTGCTTTGAAATGAGTTACTTTTGGGGATAAGATTCTCTTTGATTGCCCATCTCTCTTGTTTCCTTCAGATCTCCTATTTCCCATTGACATCACTTTAGTCAAGCGAGAGCATGACTTTCTGGACAGAGATGCCATTGAGGCCTTATGCAGGTAAGTGAAATATATTGTTTTGCAAGAAAGCACTTTATGTGCGATAAAAATAACCTCAACTGAATCATTTACTAATTAATCATTTATTTGAGGACTTTTGTTATCCAGTAGCCATGGCCAGTATATATTAATTTAAAAAGTCATATAAATATGTTTGGGATTTTTATTTTTTTTTAAAGTGCTAAAAAGCAACTAGTGGCCATCTTCGTGACAAACATTTACCAGCCTCTTTAATTCCTTGTTTGATTTGACTACCTGTTCTTGAATTAAGCCATAGCAGAATCAGAACTATATGCTGGCTAAAACTGTATTTAAACAGTGTTGTTGCTAACATGGCTGTATCATGGTCTCCATCACAAATGTGAAGAGGGATGATTTTCTGAGAACTGTGCTATTGCTACTTCACAGCCAGATTGCTAATCCCTTACTCACATTGGTGAGCAGTTACTTACACAAATAGTCTAGCTGAGTTTAGTAGGAAAACTCATGCAAGTAACTGATCACCAGAATGAGTAAGGCATTAACAATTCTGCCTTAAGTATTCTAGACTACAAAGCCAACCACCCTGTTACAATGTCTTATTCTGACACAGTTAAAAAACAATTCCATTCTCCAGTGTAAGATTTCACTTTCTTGCATTGGGGTAGAGCCCTATTCCCCCATCTTTCCTATCTGCCTCTAGCTAGATAAAAGTAAGTCTGGTAATTTTTTCCAGTCCTGCCTTGAACACTGAAGGCCAATACATGCATATGTCATCAGCCTCTACAGCAGGGGTCGGCAACCTTTCAGAAGTGGTGTGCCGAGTCTTCATTTATTCACTCTAATTTAAGGTTTTGCGTGCCAGTAATACATTTTAACGTTTTTAGAAGGTCTCTTTCCATAAGTCTGTAATATATAACTAAACTATTGTTGTATGTAAAGTAAATAAGGTTTTTAAAATATTTAAGAAGCTTCATTTAAAATTAAATTAAAATACAGAGCCCCCCCCAGACCGGTGGCAAGGACCCGGACAGTGTGAGTGCCACTGAAAATCAGCTCGCGTGCCGCCTTCGGCACACGTGCCATAGGTTGCCTACCCCTGCTCTACAGAGTTAAAACCAAGTCCTGAAGAGAAGTTTGTAACTTTGGTGCAATTCTATGCTGTCCTTCCAGCACAAGGGAGAGAAAAAGGCAGAAGCTAGAATAGAAAGTACTTCAGTAATATCTAAAATGATTTAAGATGAGACACAATAAAGGAAAGTTAAGTTCACTTCACATTCATTGAGAACAGACCATGTCATGGAAGTGAAAAGTTCACACACAAGATGCAATATACTGCATTTCAAATGCTCATTTATATGCTCTGTAACCTGTAAGGCTATTTAACAGAAAGTACTGTGATATGTTTATTTTAATTAAAAAAAAAAAGGGATTCCCAGAAATGTAGTCTTTCCTTGCCAGGAAAAAAAAAATGTAGCTAAGCCAGTGTATTTTGGATTCAGCATTCTCCTGCTTAAGTATTATCTTAACCTGGATTTTTGTATTTTTATGGGAGAAAAGTGGCGCTCTCTATCTTACTGAATGAAAGTAAGACTATTTTCTGTATTAAGCTATGACATTCCCTGCTAATTTGATCCATAAAGTTAGGTTCTGCTTTTGTAGCCTTCTACCTTAAGGATAAGTTACAAATATTTAGGAAATGGAATCTGACAAAACAGCCTTCTGATCAAAGTAACCAACTCAAAAAGACTTATTTTTTGTGAAAGTAGCCAGTGTTTTATATGGCTGTTGTTGTAAAATAGCTAATTTGCTTTAGTCTTCAAAATGTAATATACAATGTAATTTGCTTATTAGCCTAATGGGATTACTATATACAACAATTAAACCAAGGACAGTGTTTTTGAAGGCTATAACATGGTTTTGAAGCCATTGTGATTGATCTGGCAGTATTGTACAAATGAAGATGGTTTTTGATTTAAGTAAAAATTTTGGGGGACATATTCAGATTCTACTAACCATGAAATAAAACTAAATAACTCCATGGAGCAACTCTGAAATCAGAATTTGGCTACATATCCTTTATAAATATTGCCCCATATTAATAGGTTACCAAATTCTGTATTCCTTTAGGGTTCCATCAAACTCCCTTGGTTAAATTTTTAAGTCAATTAAATATCTTTGGCTAGACTACCTCTAGCTAATGTGGTTTGGAATTAATATGCTATATTTCTTCATGCTTTTTGCATTTATTTTGACTGATGTTAGACACTTGGTAAACATTATAATGATTAATTTAGGAAAGGGCTTACAGCTGTTGTCACAGAGCCATAAATCTGGCACTAGATCTTGGCTGAAAATCTTAGTAGTTGGGAATTCTCTTGCATTTTTAGCACAATGTTCAGTTAACACCCAAATGCAATTGACAGTAAAAAAGTAATGGGAGGTGCGTGTGTGTGCGTGTGTGTGCGTGTGTGTGACTTTCTGTGCCCTGGGCTGAGAATATAACTCTCCATGTCAACTGGTGTGCTACTAGCAATCCTTGTTATCTTCTTATGTTGATTGCACATTTTACAAGGAAATTAAATCAGAACAGACATTTTGAAAACACAGACAGTAGAAGTGATCAGAATTACACATCATTTAATGCAGCATTTCAAATAACTTCTCCTACCTGAAGAACAGGGGGACACAATTTAATAAACAGCAATTTATAATGTGAGCAGTGAAAACTGCCAGCAAAACTTTAATCACAGACTGATTGTGTAAATATGATTCCTATTGAGAACTATAACATGGAGAGAAGTCAAGGAGTGTAGTGCTAAATATTTGCTGCAAAACTTTTGGTAAACACGTCACTCTGAAAATATATAATACTTGCCTTACTTCAAAGGGAGGCATTATTATTTGTATACACTAAAGATTAGTGACTTACTGCTGAGTAGGAAGAAAAGGTCCCTCCCTCCCAACAGTTTACAATCTAAGGGCCTCATCCTGCACAGACTTAGTGGGATTTGCACATGCTAAGCACCTCTGAAAATCAGGCCATCGAATTAGTTGCCTAAACAGGGACTTAAGTGCCCAGTGTTAATTTTTTAAAACTTGAATGCTTGACTTAACTCTTTAAATTGTGCCCAATATTGACATTTTAGCAGGAATGGGCCCAAACCAAACCCCCGGATCCAAACACCTCCAAATTTAAGGGAGGCCCAGTTTCAGATCCCAATTTTATCATTTGGGCAGATCTCTAATTTGTATATGCTGCTCAAACCTGAATGTTAGTGTTTTTAGTGGAAAGGCTGAATGTTGCCACTGTGTTACTGGCTTCCCGGAACAATTTAAACTACCAGATAAAATCGAGATTATAGAGATAGCATACAGTGCTCATGATACTTAGTAGCAATACAGTGGAAATAATTAGAAAATAGTCTGTTACTGATCATGAAACATATGGTTAGCAGATAACATCAGGATTATATCTTAATCTGCCAGGGATGCTTCAGGTGGTTACAGTCTGCAAAGCCCTGTTTGTTTGTTTCTTAAGACATTCTGTAGAGTAGTGACTAGGCATTTATCTTCAAAGGGATTCTAGGTACACAATCTGTGGACAAAACAAGGTCCTGAAACATGCTCATCCTAAAGGATGTTGCTACCTAAGTACAAATTTTGTAGCAGACTGTTATAGAAATCCCGTCTGATCTGTCTCTCATTTTTGGGGTTTCTAAATCACCACCACCGTAGTGGCTACACTCAGGCATAATTGCATAAGTGATATCGGAATATACTTAAACCCTGAGGCTCCCAGACTTTTGAGCCAACTAAGATTACTGTAGCAGACCAACATGACTAGTGCTTGCAGCTCCTGCGAGCTTTGAGTTTGGAGGGGTGCAACCACCATTGCAGGTTAGAGTATGTACAAATGAATGGCAGGCAGGCAGGCAAGCAGTGAAGGCACATTATGACCCAGCATAGAGACTCATCATTGAGGTCTGGTGGAAAAGACTGTCAGGATTTACACATACTGTATTAATGACTAGGAACCACTACTTTAACATAGTGTCAAGTATCGGGGGTAGCTGTGTTAGTCTGTATCTACAAAAACAACAAGGAGTCTGGTGGCACCTTAAAGACTAACAGTTGCATCTGAAGAAGTGTTTTTTTACCCACGAAAGCTTATGCCCAAATAATTCTGTTAGTCTGTAAGGTGCCAACAGACTTCTTGTTACTTTAACATAGAGTAGTGGGCCAAATTTTGCCCTCAATTACACTATTCACAGGTATCACTGAGGGCAGAATTTGGCCCAGCAGCAATTTATTAAACCTTATGGCTGAGTGTGCCTAAAGGATGTAAATGCTCAATACCCAAGAAGTATTTTTGTAGGCAGGGAGTTGGACAACTAAAGGCCAAGTGGAAGGAAAGAGAGACCGATGGGATGAGGATCTAGAAGGGGGAAAACTGGGTCTGGCTGGGAAGACTGGGGACAAAGAGCCAGGAGGGATTGGGAATGGTTGAATAAGGAGATTGGGATGGGGGCGAAGGGAGATGATGGGCGGGGGGCAAGTTGGAAGTGATGAGACAGAAGAGGTCTATGCTGGGGAGAACAATCAGAAGAGTCTGTGCTCACTAGAGAACATTCCCCTCTAGAGCCTGGAATGGAACCCATGATTTCTGAGTCTCACCACTCCTCTGCTGTCAGCAGATACCTGTGAAACCCACTGGCAATGTGTCTCAGTGCTCTAATGCCAAGTACTCTGAAAAAATCAGGTCTTAAGTATCTCAAATTTGGCCCCCCCAAATTAGTGGACACTTTTTTTTACCTTAATCTTCCTGTGCCTCAGTTCCCCATCTGTAAAGGGGAATAGTATCACCACCTCAGTTTATAGAGGTGTTATGAAAAGAAATATCAAATGTTTGAGACAGACTCAGATTCTATAGTAATGAGAGCCATAGAAAAGCCCATGAGGAAATTAATAAGAACATAAGAACAGCCATACTGGGTCAGACCAAAGTAGCCTGTCTTCCTACAGTGGCCAATGCCAGGTGCCCCAGAGTGAATGAACAGAACAGGTAATAATCAAGTAATCCATCCCATCGCCCATTCCCAGCTTTTGGCAAATTATTCTGAATATTGTGCAGGAAATAAGACCTAAGGCCACACACTGAACAATAAGGAGAAAACAAAATATTGATTAGCTGCTCATTAAGTGAGCACCATCCATCCTGTGCACTGAATGAGGTAGGGGTCCTATGGAAAAATAGTATGTGATCATATAATGCATATACACAAGGGGGCTGAATTAAGGTTGCAGAGGCAACATTCATCCCAGCATTTCATCCCTTTTGAGTGCTTGATTTTTGTAACCTGAATGGGGGTGGGTGTGTGTGTGTGTGTGTGTGTGTGTGTGTGTGTGTGTGTGTGTGTGTGTGTAATATATATAAGCACATACATATAAAAATTCATTCAGTGAAACTACTTATAGAGTAAGGCACTACTATGCAACGTGATTAAAGGTTTCAGTGTCTCACCCGCTATAAACAAGCTGGATGTGTGATTATGGGACTGTTAAATGAAACACACAGATCTGAGACATCTCTGTAGAGCATTTAGATTTTCAAAAGGAAACTGTTTTTATAATGAAAACATGTCAGATCTGAAACAGAATCTTTACATGCCTGATTGTTCCTGTAACTGATCTCATTCATAAAGGGATGATCTTAACTTGCTTTCATATTTGTGTTTGTGAGGGGTTAGGGTGTTTTGTTGTTTTTTTAAAAGGATCTCTGTAGAAATAGTCTTTACACTTATCTCATTCAGCTGTTCAAGAGTTTTATTTTAAATGGGGGGAGGGCAGGCTACAATATAATCTTTGTGAAATCAAAGACATTCTTATCAGGCAGGCTCTAAATATGTTTTCCCTGACAGATCAAAGTGGTCAGGCTAGTTAAATGCAACAGGCTGGAAATAGATAAAACCTGATATGGGGACTCAGTGGCAGCTTTTTTGCTGTATGAGGCAAATGCTTCAATACTGTAAAATTCACAAATTGTTACATGAAACAGAACTGAAGACCAAGTCAGTATGCCTTGGATTGAGGCCCAGGAGTTCCAAATTATAAATCAAAAGTTAAAGAAAAGCCAAGTAGTGTTTACTCCTCTAGAAGATATTACAGTGACCTGTGTTTTGAGTAATTTAACATTTTATCCACAATAGTGCAGGTGTGCTTTTTAAAAAGCTGGTTAGTTTAGTTGTTTGCAACTAAACACTTAAGTTTTAATTTTTATTTAAAATATTAATTCCCTTCTTCAAAATTAAATGAACAATTGCTGCTATGCAATCCAAAAAGGAGGGTTAGTCACAATCAAATAGCCAAGCCCTGTTGTAAAAGTTATTTGTGAACAACTCAGTACAGTATTTTTGTTTTTCCTTCATGTTGATAGTTTAAAAACTACACTGAATATATAACATCAGCACAATGTAGGTCATCCAAAAAAGAGAATCAACATATCCCATCAATGTTTTGCAAGAGAAAAATGTCCCCTATAACATTTTGAGAGGAGACCAGAGAGAGAGTGTGAGGGAGAAAGTAAAAAATAATACATTTGAGTACACTCTTCAGACAAAATTGTTTTGAATCTTACTCTATGTAGACTCAGGTAATGGTTGAACCTGTTATTTTTCATTAAGGTAGCAACACTTTCATGTGTGTAGGGCCTTCCTCAGGGTTTGTTGTATTGGGGGGAGGAGGGGAAATCTGTTTGGTAAGGCCTCACGCACCAGAATGTCAGCTTCCCTCTGATACTTGTCTGAAGACCAATAAGCCTTATTCTGCTCTCCATTACACAACCAGGAGTAACTGCATTGAAGCCAATGAAGTTACACAAGGGTCAAGCTGGTGTAAGTGGAATCAGACTCAGCAAGTTTCATCGCACAGTGTAATTACTCTGAAGACAACATGGAGTGATGTTTTGGAATGGTGTTGTGCACTGTAAGCTTTGTCACTTGGATAGGGCTACCATTCGTCCGGATTCCCCCGGACATGTCCGGCTTTTTGAGCTAAAAATAGCGTCCGGGGGGAATTTGTAAATGTCTGGACTCCCCACCTCTCCTCCCCCATGCAGAGCGCACGCGGCTAACAGGGCAGCTGGCCGGATGGTGCCACTTACATGGGGCTCTGACAGCCAGAGAGAGCCCCTCCTCCTCTCCCCTGCAGCAGAGATCACTCCCTCCCTCCCTGCATTCACAGATCGCCTCCGGCAGTCTGGAGCTCCTCCCGCACTGCTGCCCAGCGTGCCAGAACGAACGGCTCAGGCCGTTCCTGAGCAAGTTCACAGAGACCTTAGGCGAAGGCCAACAACAAAGGGGCCGGGGGGTCGGAGAAGGGGCAGGGAGGTTCTGGAGGGGGCAGTCAAGAGACGTGGGAGGGGGGTCGGGAGTTCAGGGGGGCTTTCTGGGGGTGGGGGTGTGGATAAGGTTTTGAGCAGTCAGGGTACAGGTAGGGGGTGGGGTTTTGGGGGGGTCTTAGGAGGGGGCAGTTAGGGGACAAGGAACAGGGAGGCTTAGGTAGGGGGTGGGGTTCTGGAGGGCAGTTAGGATCAGGGGTCCCAGGAGTGGGCAGTCAGGGGACAAGGAGCGGGGGGGGGGTGTCTGGAAATTCTGGGGGGGGCTGTCAGGTGGCAGGGGTGGGGAGAGGGATCAGAGCAGTCGGGACAGGGAGCAGAGGGGTTTCGATGGGTCAGGAGTTCTGGGGGGGCTGTCGGGGTGGAGTGTGGTTGGATGGGGCATGGGAGTCCCAGGGGTCTGTCTGGGGGTGGGGGTGTGGATAAGGGTTGGGGCTGTCAGGGTACAGGTAGGGACCTAGGGGGCCAGTTAGGATGGGGGGGAAGGTTCCAGGAGGGGGCAGTCAGGGGACAAGGAGCCGGGGGAGGGTTGGGGATTCTGAGGGGGGAAGTGGGAGGGGCAGGGGCGGGGCTAGGGCAGGATGGGGGCGGGGCTAGGGCGGGGCTCCTCCCGTCCTCTTTTTTGCTTGCTGAAATATGGTAACCCTACACTTGGAGACAGGACAGTCTATTGCAAAGGACTGAGCGTCAAGACCTGGGTTCTACTCCCAGTTCCCCATTTGTAGGTGGGAATAATACCACCCCTTTGTTTTGTAGGGGTGTTGTGAAAATAAATAGCAATGTTTTGGAGACACTCAGATTCTACAGTGATGAGAGCCATAGGAAAGCATACGAGGAAATTAATAATTCTGTCTTCAGAGCAGGGTTTGACTAGTGCGCTGAAAACAAGGCCTAGAACCATCCATTGAAGAATGAGGAGAATGTTCTCCCCCCGACTTGCTGTATGACCTGGGTTTTGAGCAAGGCTCTGTACCTGTGTTTCATCTTTATCACATAACTGGATCCTCAGTTTTCTAAGGGCCTGATCCTTCACCACTGAAACCAATAAAAGCTTTGCCATAAACTTCAGTGGGTGGCAGGTCAAACCTTGTGCAAAAACCCTTGTCTGTGCAAAAGGTGGGTAGAATGTGAAAGATTGGTCGTTCATCCTCTAGGCATAACTAAGTTGTTAATTTTATGTAATAAGACTCATCCCAGATACCTCTACGTATCAGTACTTTCCTTTCAGTTTCTTTTATTTTTTTTAAACCTAGGGTATATTAGCTTCTCCAAATTCATCTTAAAAGATGTCAACATTGTAAAATAAAGATCTACATTTTAAACTGGAATGTTTATATGCTTGATTCTGCTCTCAATGAACTCAGTGGCCAATTTATCAGTGGACTAAGAAAGGTCAGAATACTCTGCTTTGAACTGTAAGCACTCAGGGCCTGATCCAACACCACTGAATTTAATGGAAAGAATTCCATTGACTTCAATGGGCACTGGATCAACAGCCAGCCAGAGAAGATTATACAAAAAGATGCTTATAATACCTTAAGGTATGCAGTTAAAAGTGCATTTCATGGGGAGCCTGGTTAATTATAGCTGCTGTACTCTTACCCAGCAATGAATTTTGTTTTTGTTTAAGTTTTTATTTTATTTTGAGAGCCACAGTCTTAAATATGAAAGAAACTGTACAGACTTGGAAGCAAGAACGAGGTCTATGATTTTTCTTCTCTCTTTTTTGAACAGATTAGTAGAGTTGTCCTGGGGCTGTCTTGAAAGTAATTATATTACACAACACAGGAACAAAATAGGCACCTGATGTGTGGAAAATTAGTTTTCCTCTTTGAGGTTTCAGCTAGAAGGGTAAAAAATTAAAGCAACAGCAGGCTACATTACACCCACAATTGCAGAGAAGCACTTTCTTTGTACCTTATTCTCAGTATGTCAGGATAATTTGCTTCAGGATTATACGTAAAAATATATTTGATATTAAGCAATAATTATTAGTAATTCATTAATTTAAAAGCACTTTCAAACTTGGTCTGTCTCTACGCAATTTGGACTGTTCAGTTATTCACTTCCCTCTCATTGACTAGACCCAGCGAAACTACTAAATGCTCATCCACCCCCACTCTTCTCACCCAGAATTCAGCTGAAGTAATGTGTTAATAATTAAGCATAATAAGTGCTAATTGAGGCTCCCCTTGTGGCTATTTGTATGCAAAGGAGTTTGGAGATAGCCTTCACAAAAGCCTTTTAATTGAAATAGCCAGTGTCACACAAGTCATATGCCTGCTGTTGTTAATGTGGTGGTTTTTTGTTTTGTTCCACAGGCGCTTAAATACTTTAAACAAATGTGCAGTGATGAAGCTAGAAATTAGTCCACATCGGAAAAGGGTAAGTTGTTTTTTTTTTTTTAACATCCTACATAACAGAACCATAAAAAAAGCTGAACATGATCTCATAGTTCATCTAACTTAGCTGCAGTGCAAGATTGTTTCCGGGCCAAATCTGGCATCCTTACGCAGGCAAAACACTCTTTACACTTCATTGTGATCTTTTGATTAAGGACTGCAGGATTTGGCCCTGTAACTGAATACACTCATTGACTCAGTTAAATCTTTTACAGACTCTGGGACAGGGATGTGGAGCACTCTCAACTACTGTGCACTTATTGGGGTCAATTTATGGGGGTCAACTATTTACACACTTACGTTCAGCTGGGATGATGACTCAGTTAGCTCATATGGTGCTGACTAATCAACATGGACCAGAGTAAATCATCATCTCAGCTAACTTGAGTTGACTCTTCAGCACCGTGTTAGAACACCAGAATGCTTTATCATGTAGGCAGGCTCAGAGGGAGCGGAGGACACCCAGCCTTTCCCAAAAGATGCTCAGCTTGCAGAGTTGGGCCCATTACTCCTGTGCTTTTTAATCACTGTTTAAAATACTAATTAAACTAAGGCAAAATCTCTGAAGAATAGTGTTAAATAAGCTTGAAATAGTTTGCACATTGGTAAGGAAATCATCGTGGATTGTACAGTTTCTTTGCTGTTCACTCAAGACAATCTCATTAGTCAGTGAGTCTTAAACTAAGACCACTACCATTCAAGCTGAGCAATGATAGAATTTCTAGTTTGAATTTGGTATGATAGTATTTATGAAAAGTTTAGTTGTGCTTATTGATTTTTAATAGTAAGGTATAAATAAAGTTATTGGCATTATAAAACATTATACCCTTGCCTAAGTCCTTGATTGATGGGCAAAGGCATTGTGAAAGATTTTTTTTTTTTTTGGACACTTTTCTCTTCAGTTCAGTTGGACAGCTGGATAGCAGTCTGAAAATAATGTCTGAATGCTAAAGGTCAATAGTAGTCAGGACTGTCCCCTGGAAATGAGTAGTTGCAGATGAAAATGACTAAACTTATGCAATACAAATGCTGCCATTCTCATGACAAGAATGCATGCAAATGCTCTAAGGGTGTTTACCAAGGATCAGTCTCTCGCTCTCTCTCTCGCTCTCCTTTTTTTCCCCCCCTCTCCGTTTATGGTATGTAGCAAAGAAGGTTCTGAAAGATAACATTTTTTGATCATTATACATTTCCTATGTGTATGCTAAGTTTTCTGACTACCAGAAGATTTGTTTCCTGAAATCAGGTCTCTTTCTTGTTTCTGAGCCTGATTAACATCAGAGTGATCAAGATTCGTATTCGAAATGGACCCAATTTTCTACGAAGTCTGGATCGTATGTTTTGGTTTGGACTCATTTCTGGTTTTGACTCAAGCGTCAGTGGAGTAATATACAAATATAGGGCCAAATTCCACTTTTGTTGACTTGACTAAGACCAGGATTTGGCCCTTAAGCCTTGTTTACATGAGGAAAATTACCTGTTGCTGACAGAGTGTCAGCAATGGGTGCATCTGAATGAATACTGTTTTCTTGGTCTTCCCTTGTAGTTAAATCATGTTTAACGCCAATTGAGCGGCACCCATTGTCAGCCATAGGTAACTTTTTTGTTGTAGGCAAACTTCCCCGTTTAATTAACAAGACAAACTTCTCCATTGTTTCCTCACTCATGAATAGAATCTTAAGTTTCGGCATCCGGACCACAGAGTGCAGTGTGTCCTTTATGTGCTGTACATACATGTGTTTGTATCAAACACAAGTACTGTTTGACTTTTTTTTCCCTGGCTTTGTGAAGTGTCATAATAAGACTAAAAAAGGAACTGGAGCTAGGGGAAGATACCCCATTACAGGCTACATGAATAAAGCCTTTTGAATGATAAGTTTATTCTCTGGATAAGAAGTTAATGGTTCTTGTGTTCCTTATCTAACAAATGGCTTCTGTGGGGGGTTTTTTTGTTTTTGTTGTGGTGGGGGGGGGGGGGCGGGGGGGAGGTTGGTTTTGGTTTGTTACTTTCTGTTGTCTTAAGGAAAACAATTTAAACAAACAAACTGGAACTTTGGCACATATTAACTATGTAGAAAACTATCTTTGGTAAGCTTACCTTTTGTTCTTTGTTTAGCACCAAAGGTGTATCCTGCCTTGCTATGGTGTGCTAAAATAGTACTCTTTTTAGTTCTGGTCGTCCAGCTTGTGTGTAGTATGATCTTCTCCATGTAGATGGAAGAGAAGTGTGTTGGTCATACAAGATCATTCCCGTGCAGTAAAAGGTTGAAGCTTAAGTGGCAATGTTGAAACATACCCTCAGGCACTGCCCATACATCAAATATATCAGTGGAGAGGTTACTGACAATTTACTTGTGTTATACACTGTTGCTGGCATTTGCTGCTCAGTATCTATGAAATAATGCTAAAATTGCCTGGAGCTAGTCTGAAGTAGAAACTTCACAGGACAATCTTAGTGTCAGCTGCTGGCTTATAGGGGGAGGAAAGGACCAGGTAAGAGCCTGGAGGCATTAAACTCTGGCAGTGTAATAGGTTCTCTTGCTATCTCATTAGTCACAGTTATAAGACCATTTAAGCTTCAGGGATGGGTAAGAAGTTAAGCTACTACAATTCAGAATGTCTGAGAAGCATCTCTTAATTGCAAAGGAGAATATAAACAAAGCCACTATCAACAGAGTAACATTGGAGAGAGACCAGAGTGAGACCTGCCCCTCACTGACTCCAGTTTAAAATTTTATGCATGCCAGGAATTTCCACTGATCTCAAGGGTATCCACTGTGACCAATTAATTAAAAGTCTAGAGATACTGGGGTTTGTTGAAAAGAGCAATTTAACTCAGATTATATTATTTGCTCTGTTTGCTTTATCTACAAGACGGCTTTGAAATGAACTTCAAACGTATATTTTCATCTATTTAAAAAATAGTCTTAAGATATATTGCATATTATATGTTATCTTTAACTATGATTGGCTTAAGAGGCCCAATCTTGCTCTCATTGAAGCCCATGGCTGTTTTGATATTAACTTAAATGATAGCAAGATCACACACTTAAGTATACTCACTGAAAGGACTTTGCTATCATCACTACCAGTTTGCCATTATACCTTATGGATGCTCTCTTTGTGCGCAGAGTGAAGATTCCGATGAAGATGAGCCTTGTGCAATAAGTGGTAAATGGACTTTTCAAAGGGACAGCAAGAGGTGGTCTAGGCTTGAAGAGTTTGACGTCTTCCCTCCAAAACAGGATTTGAATCCCTCATCCCCAGAAGCGCCTCTCCTGACGAACGCAGCTAGCCATGAAAGCGTACTGACAGACCTCAGCGAGCGTCAGGAGGTAGCTTCCATTCACAGCACCAGCAGCACCAGTAGCCACCAAGTTACCCTCCAGAGCGAGGCAACCACCACCAGAACAAACTCAGTCGTTAGCGTTTGCTCGTCAGGAAACTTCATAACGAACGATGACTCCTTCAGTAGCCTGCCCTCGCCTAAGGAGCTGTCTAGCTTCAGCTTCAACATGAAAGCCAATGAAAAGAATGCCAGGTCTAAAACGAAGAGCCTGTTAAAGAGGATGGAGAGCCTGAAAATCAAGAGCTCTCACCATGGCAAAAATAAAGCCCCTTCCAAGCTGGGTCTTATTATCAGTGGGCCCATCCTAAAAGAAGGCCTGGATGAGGACAAGCTAAAACAGTTTAACTGCGTGGAAATTTCTACCCTCAATGGCAATCATATTAATGTCCCCATGGTACGAAAAAGGAGCGTCTCCAATTCCACCCAGACCAGCAGTAGTGGCAGTCAGTCTGAGACAAGCAGCGCTGTCAGCACACCCAGCCCCGTCACAAGAACACGCAGCCTCAGTGCGTATAATAAAAGGGTGGGAATGTACCTCGAAGGCTTCGACCCCTTCAACCAATCAACCTTCAGTGATGTCATGGAGCAGAACTTTAAGAACAGGGGAAGTTTTGCAGAAGACACTGTATTTTTTATCCCTGAAGACCACAAGCCAGGTACCTTTCCCAAAGCGCTCTCCAATGGTAACTTCTCCCCATCAGACAGCAACTCTTCGGTGAACTGGAGAACTGGGAGCTTTCATGGACATGGCCATCTCTCCCTCAGGAGGGAGAACAGTGCAGAAAGCTCCAAGGAACTGAGCACTGGGAAAAGGCGCAACTCCTCTAGCTCAGTGGGCAGCCGCCTTAGCATTTATGACAATGTACCAGGCTCAATTCTGTATTCCAGTACAGGTGACCTGGCGGACCTCGAGAATGAAGACATCTTTCCAGAGCTGGATGATATCCTGTACCACGTAAAAGGGATGCAGAAAATAGTGAACCAGTGGTCAGAGAAGTTTTCAGATGAAGGGGACTCTGATTCAGCACTAGATTCAGTTTCCCCATGCCCTTCCTCTCCAAAGCAGATTCACCTTGATGTAAATAATGATCGAACAACCCCCAGTGACCTTGACAGTACAGGAAATTCCTTGACTGAGACTGAAGAGCCCTCAGGAATGCAGGACAGAAGGGACTCTGGGGTGGGTGCATCACTGACACGGTCCAACAGGTCAGTAACAGGGACTTCTGCCACTAGACCGGGATGGGCAAACTTTTTGGCCCGAGGGACACATCTGGGTGGGGAAATTGTATGCAGGGCCATGAATGTAGGGCTGAGACAGGGGGTTGGGGTGCAGGAGGATGTGCAGAGTGCGGAAGGGGGCTCAGGGCAGAGGGTTAGGGTTCAGGAGGGATGCAGCAGGAGGCTCAAGGCGGGGGGTTGGGGTGCGGGCTCCGGCCCAGCGCCACTTACCTCAAGCAGCTCTGGGGTGGCAGTGGCACACACCGGGGCTAAGGCAGGCTCCCTGCCTGCCCTGGGTCCACGCCACTCCCGGAAGTGGCCAGCATGTCTGGCAGTGGCTCCTTGGGGTGGGGTAGGGCACGTGGCTCTGCCGCATGCTGCCCTTGCCTGTGGGTACCACCCCCAGAGCTCCCATTGTCTGCAGTTCCCCATTCCCAGCCAATGGAAGCTGCGGGGGGTGGTGCCTGCAGGCGAGGGCAGTGCACGGAGCCCTCTGTCCCACCTCCCAGAGGGGGGCCGTGGTGCTGGCAACTTCTGGGAGCAGCACAGGGCCAGGGCAGGCAGGGACCCTGCCTTAGCCCCACTGCACCACAGGGCTGGCAATCCTGCAGGCCGGATTGAAAGCCCTGATGGGCCGGATCTGGCCCGCGGGCCATAGTTTGCCCTCCCCTGCACTAGACCCAATTAAAGCCTTAGCATAGAAGTAGCTGTGGTGATTAAAGCAAATATGTGACTTTTACATATCAGTTTCAGAAATTAAGGGTGAGGATAACATTTTTATAGTGCCTTTAATCCAGAATGGTTTCCAACCAAGCCACTTTAAAACAGTGTATTTGTTTATTCAAAATGTGTCCACCACCGAAATGCAACTCTTTCTGCAGTGCAGTGTGAGAGTCATCTTCAACAGCAACATTAAAATAGTTTTTGGGGGTGGGTGAGGACTAACTTGTCAAACTGAAACTGGGATGTGTGGGGAATGCAGAATGTAATTACCCAAATTTGAAATAAGACAGGATACTGGTGGTGGTATCCCTGCTCTTTCCAAAACAGCATCACAAAAGACACCACGGCTATGTGGTCAAAGCCTTCATTTTACAACTTGTTCAAAATACAGTACTTCCAACAGCATATAGTGCCCCTTTGTACCATATTGTGCAAATTACTACGAGGTAGTTAGTGCTATCAGGGCCGCCAGTCCAGGTTGTTTGCTCCCACATTAACACCTAGAAATTTTGCCTTATCTGCTATATATCAGGAGTTAGGAGTTTCTGATATGTAGTAGATAAAGGCAAAATTTCCAGATGTAGTCAGAGAAATCTCAGTATGGAATGGAATGGAATGTTCTGCTGAATGGCATGTTCTTAAACAACACTCATTAGAACGAATGCCCTCCACATCATTAGAGAGAATCCTTTTATTGTGGTTTCTACATGTGTCTTCCAAAGACACTTCAATAAATTGTCTTTTATTTTCCCCTCCTTTCCTGCAGGCACAGACTGAGATGGCACAGCTTTCAGAGCTCCCACGGGCCCAGCTTGAGCTCTGTGTCATTACAGATTAATAGCCAGTCTGTGGCACAGATGAACCTACTGCAGAAATACTCTCTTTTGAAGTTAACTGCCCTCCTGGAGAAATACACACCTTCCAATAAGCATGGCTTCAGCTGGTAAGGACCATTCAAACCCTAGGGATTTGCCAGTCATGAATGAATATAGAAAACAGTCACTAATCCCCAACTATCTTCCCTGTTTCTGTTTACTTGCATCTAATTAACACTCATTCTGCCACCCTCCTGGGGGGCTCCAGCCTCAGAGGACAATACTAAACCCATTAACCCTTCACATTGTTTTAATGTCATTGGGTATCAGATGCTCATTAAGAGGGAGCCACTGAGGGTGGCTGCAATTAACGGGAGGGACATGGGAATGCATTTCAATACAGATGCTCATGAAGCACAGACCAGCTGGCTGTGTTGGGAAAAGTCCAGCTAGAATCCATAGCACAAAGGTGTAATCGTGTATTAAACCAATTTGCACTTAAGGAGACCTACTTCAGCACATCTTAAGATACCAGAAAACTATCGTCAACGTCTCCTGCCTTTCTCCTTCATTGATATTCTTAATATTATTTATTTAATGCCAGGGCACTTCAGCTGAGTAAGTTTCCCTCACTTCTAGTGTGTCGCTATCTGACCGCTAACTTTTTTATGCTGAATACATTTTGTTCTTAAAAGAAAAACCCAAATCCAGTTAAGTTATTATAAAAACAAAATGAAAACATTCAGCAAGTTTGGAAAAACAGCTGAGTTTTCCTGTAGCCACTTCAGCTTTTCGTTACCCAGTCAATATCTTTTGTCAGATTAGTGAAATAGAAAACCTGTTATTGCCATATCTGTATTGCACAGTCTCTGTAACCCTAAAGCAGCAAAAAGTACAATATAGTTGGGGGGGGGGGGGGTCCCGCTTCGTTCTTATGGCCTCCTCCCTTCTCCAGGACTCTGAGTATTTAACTCCAACATCAAAGTAGTTCCTGTTCAAAGGCTGTTATTATGTGAGCCATGCTAAATACAGAAGTTGTTTGTTCTGAAAGACAGAAATAAGTATTGACCGGTTATCCCTGCATGCTTCAGATTCTCAGTGGGGATCGTAATGTGTTCTTTCACATTCTGCTGGCGTATTTTTTGACAAAGCGAGTATTATTCACACACATATCAATAGTGCCGCATGTTTAACTATAGTGTAATACAGTTTGATTCTTTTTATTTTTTGTAGAACAGATTAGCCCCCAAAAGCATAATACATTGTTTGTATAATCAACTATACATGCAGAAGTTAAGAGTCTCCCTGTTTTGTGTCCTCCGAAGTTTTGTATCCTACATTAACTTTCTCTTTCATTAGCGAGATGATCTCAACACTTTCAAATGCTAAAGGATTTTTTTTACTTGAGAAAACACTCTTGAGAATCCAAGAGTAAATAATTCTTTTGAGCTCTGGTAAATTTTTCCTCTGAGTCAAAAGCAAATGGAAAGGTGTTTCATTGAAACTAGGGGCCTGGCAAGGGGGGGGGTGTCCCCTCAAAGGGGTCATTTGAAGAACTGAAATTTTTAGCTGACAAATTCAAATGTATTACATCAGCTTCCTGCTGTTACACATACGGGTGGGCAGTCGGCCTGGCTTGAGAGCTTTATAGACTAAGTGGTTGACATACAAAAAGGTTATTGTTCACATGCCCATCTTTCTTGAGAGACCTAAAGAAGCTACATTATAAAGGGTTGTTGGCCACGGGATTTATTTTGACTCTACTATAGTTCATCCTGGCTCCTGTTCTACCCCATAGCATTTGTTGTACCAGTATTGATAGACTAGCACCCCATATTAATGGTTGAAATCAACATATAGCTCCTCCTAACATTAAGCATCATAGAGATGCTCCATTTCCTACCCCCACCTTCCTCCGTGGAAAAAATTAAATATTTTATGTTTTCAGTGCTACAACTAAGCCTTTCACATAGTATTCACTCTATTAAAGTCTTTCAATTTCACTTACTTTTTAGCATGTTACAGCTACTGGAATCTAGAAGATGGGGTGGGGAGGGGGGAGTGTAGTGAGAATGCTGTGTGTGCTGTGCTAACAGCTATGCTTTCTCCTTCTCCTTTTCTCTGCTTAAACAGGGCTGTACCAAAGTTTATGAAAAGGATTAAGGTCCCAGATTATAAAGACCGGAATGTGTTTGGAGTTCCCCTGCCAATTAATGTCCAGCGTACAGGGCAGCCTCTCCCACAGAGCATTCAGCAAGCCATGCGGTACCTCCGCAACCACTGTTTGGATCAGGTTAGTTTCACTTCACTACCATTCCACTACGCTGTCACCATCCCAGCACTTGATTATTTATTGTTCTTGAGCCAAATCTTCAATCCCTTATTTCTTTTTTACTCTAGCCATATTCAGGCACAATTCCCACTGAAGTCAGTGGGTAGGACTGTAGGATTTGGCACCTCCTTGGTGGATTTAATATCTGTGGTTTTTTTGTTTTTGTTTTGTTTTGGTTTTTTTTTTTAAATATGCAAACACATGTAGGTTGGACTGTTCAGGAAATCTGGAGTCAAGTCAAGAATCCAGGCTTTGCGCCAAATGAATGAGAGCTCAACAGACAGCGTTAACTATGAAGGCCAGTCTGCTTACGATGTGGCAGACATGCTAAAGCAGTACTTTCGTGATCTACCTGAGCCGCTCATGACCAACAAACTCTCTGAGACATTCTTACAGATCTACCAATGTAAGTCCTGAGATTCCCTGGGTGGGAAATTGGGCCCTGGTTTCAGAGAAATATTCCCAAATATGCACTCATACAATGTCTAATTAACAAGGCTGAACTGCCAAATATATCCCTCATCTGGGCACCACATGTGTTGGCTGCTAGGGAATTTGGAAACAATGCCATTTGATACCATCGTATACTTTACCTTCTTTTTGAAGTATCCATTATTTGTCATCCTGCCTCTTGTGAAACTGATTTTTGGTTCTCTAGTTATATAGTGATATAGATGGCAAATTTTCCCAGTTTCATCTGTTTCTGAATGCTTGGAACCGATATAAACCCTCTGCCTCTTTGAATTGGAATTCTCTGTCTTCTCCGGGCATGCTTTTGATTGAGATTTAAAATAAAGTTCATGTCTCATTTGCAGGGGGTTGGGGGGGAGGTTGCAGATACAAGGTTAGAGAGCTTTGATTTCTGAAAAATTGCAAATTTGCTTCAGAAATTACTATGTCCTTTTACAACAGGATTGCCCAAACTTGTGACAGTCCTTAATCTTGTGTCATTTTATGCCCAGTAGCAGCACTCATAAACTTATTAAAACATTTTTAATCTTACAGCTGCCATTTTATCATTTCTACTACTGGGGCCTAGGGTGTGATCCACAATGGTACTTAGGCACCTGAGTCCCAGTGTTGGCTCCACTGCAATCCATAAAACTCCTGCCAAACCCTCTTGGCACCTAAACTCCCTTGGCGCCTAGGGGCTTGTCTACACAAACAACTGTTTCATGGCATGCTGGGGTGTGACTCTACCCCACACGGGCCTGCCACAGACAAACTGTCCATGTAGACCCTGCTGATGTGCAGTTACAGTTACTTAATGCACTTTGATCCAGTCCCGTTTCAAGGAGGGTTAAGCTCAAGGTGGGTGCCCTATATCAGTAGCCTAGAAAGTCATTTTCATTCTCTCTAACCCAATGGCTATTTAATTTATCCGCAGTGAAACAGTCATTGGGCTAGAAAGGTGGGGGACTCCGGTCCAGTCTCCCAGTTCCAATCACTTTTTTGTTATTTCTCCACAGTGGAACAGCTTCAGCAGGAGAGATTGTAGGAGCCCCACATAAGACTATCCCAGAGCTCAGCGGTTAGAGCTCTGTCCCGAGAGGTGGGAGACCGTCCAAATCCTTTCTCCCCCTCTGGCAGAGGAAGGAATTGGTTCTGGGTCTCCCACATCCCAGGCAAGTCCTCTAACCACCAGGTAGAAGTCAAAAGGTGGGTGGTGCTGCTGATGCCAACGCCACCAGCAGCCATTCTGCATAGCACAAGGCAGGTACCTAACTCCTTTAGTAAGAAATATCTTGGGCACCTCAGCAATCTGACTACAGGCGGCCGATTCCTGTTCATGGATCAGTAAGCAGAGTTAGGTGCCTATCTCCAAGAAAGGGACAGGGCTTAGCACACACCTCTCATTGGCATATCCTATTAGTTAGCTCTGGTGGCTGGCATGCTGACTATTTGTGGATTGAATTCTTAGTTGTTGCTTATCTTCCCCTATTCATTGTAGAGGGAGCCTAGGTGCCTAACTCGGCTTCGTGGATTGCAGAGTTGTTCCTGTGATTCTCTCCCCACACCTCCCCAAATCCCCCTCCCCCCCTCCCCAGTGCCTAAAAGTGAGGTGCCATGGTGCTCAGCATTGCAACACTGAAGTCCCTTTGCTGATTCCCCCACCCAGCTAGTGTGCTGATGGGCACTCTATACATAGCATGGTTGGAATTATTTCCAAAATCCCTTGTTTTAGCATACTGTGTAGTCTAATTATCCGGAAAGAAACAACTAATCTCCCTGTAGGGTGATTTCCCTTCATTTCAGCTTGATAAATTGAGTTTTGTACAGATTGGAAGCATTGTGTAGGGGGTCTTTTGGTGACTACACAATAGATGATCAGATCACACCGCAATTCCCAATTTTCCTCTGCGTTGAGCTGTTAGGATGAGAATACCTAACCGTTCTTTTGAAATGGGTGGGAGTCAGCTGTCATAACATTTCGATCCTCTGACCTCTTCGGGAGGCCAGGTTGATGCATATATGGACGTTGTGATTTCATGCTGCCTCTGTGGTCCCATGGTGTCCTCCTAGGCTCCATGGTAGGGTAGCTCCAATAGAGCTGTGCTATGAAGGACTCCTCATGCTATCCATCTAGGTTTCATTACTGCCCTCGTCACCATATCTGAATGCCTTACATCACACACCGCCTTCCCCCAAAACTCCCCAGGGGAATTGTACAGGGCTGAAGGAGATGTGCTAATACCAACTCAATTAGCACCAACTGATATGATGTGGGATAGGGGTGGAGAGTAATGATGGCTGTCCTGCCACCCTGGACACCAACCCTGCAGAGAAATACTTTCTAGTGGCTGGTGCCAGGGGAAGTTTAATACAGTGCTACAAAAACTGCACTCCCCATTCTGCATCTCCTTCCCCTGGGATTGATCTGCAGGGGTTGCAGCTGCTCTGCCCATAAAAGGGGGATGAGCTAGGCCAGAAGTTTTGATCTGCTGTCCATAGACCGCAAAATCCTTTGGAAGTTGTTGTAAATTTTCTTCCATGTGTATGGCCAGAATTTCCCCTCCCCTTGGTATTATGCTTAGCATATTGTATCTGATTGTGCCTGTGCACCACTTGTAAAATGCCTTGAGCTTATTGAGGGTGGAAGGCAGTATATCATATGTAAGATATTTTAGTGTACCCTTTAAAACATTTTAACATCACCACCTACGTCAGTTTAAAAAAACCCTACAGTTTAGCTTATGCTCAAAGTGATACAAAATAGATGGTCTGTTAGTAATGAGAGAATTACAGATGAGACCTACCGCCAAGTTTCTCTTGAGCATGTCATCAAAGTTTTGCAGTGCTAATGATGGTAGAAACGCCACATGATTCAGCCCCTCAAGTTGCCTTTTTGGAGGTGGTTCACTGGTACTCACCTTGAGAAGCAGAGCTGGCCTGGGTTATTTCATTTTATTTTTTTTCCAGACTTCCAGTTTTTATAAAAACACGAGTCAAAATTTCCTGCCCAAGGTGTTTGTTGTCAGTAACCACGGAGCCGTGTAATGGTATGGGGCTGCATGTCAGTGACTTTCTTTTTCCACCATGTGACTTTGAAAGATCTACTCAATAAAACAGGCCTCTGTGTGTTTGGTGAAGCACTTTCTGGTATTTTATGGCATCAGTGTTGAAAAGGTTTAGTACCCATTTATTTATTTTATTTTATTGCTTCACTGATTGTTAAATGTATTTCCCTTGTGAACTTATTGAGAGCTGAAGAATTTTTGCTGGCATCTGTTAGCTGGACTTTGTTTCCATGTTTGACAGTGCCCATGGTCATCAGTCAGACTTCTGCAGTTAACAGCTCTTTTAGCAGGGGTGCAGGAGGATGTAGTGCTTGAAATTAAATTCTATTACAAACTGATACAGGCACAACTTTTATACTATTGAGTTTCTCTTGAGGCAGGAAATAACTGAGGGTAGGTAAGTTGGTGGCAATTAAAAAAAAAATTTCCTTTGTGTGTTGCCTGTGACAGGTATGCATCCTGGAGGAAATCCTTGCAAACTTGAGTAAAATAGTTGGCGCTGGAGTTTTGGATTGGGATGTATTCATGCTTGTGTGTGTGGAAAATCAGTGAGCTGATGAGAATATTACTAATGTTATGCAGATGTGCCAAAGGATCAGCGGCTCCAGGCTATCAAGGCTGCTGTTATGCTTCTACCCGATGAGAACAGGGAGGTCCTACAGATTCTTCTTTATTTCCTGAGTGATGTCACCGCTGCAGTGAAGGAAAACCAGATGACACCAACAAACCTTGCTGTGTGTTTAGCACCTTCCCTCTTCCACTTAAATACTCTCAAGAGAGAGAATTCTTCTCCAAGGTATGTCTCCAAAGAATGCAGGAGAATATAGTTCAGTACTACCATTCCTGTGATACTACTCCTTTAGCAAGTACTGGGATTCCCCTATTACAGCTACCATCTTGAACTTGCTTTGTAGTAAGTGAATTATCTTCCCCTCCCCCCACCTTTGATTACATTGGAAGCTTTAGAAGATATGTTAGGTGCAAAATGTATATTTGATCCCACTCTGTATTGCTGTAGGTATTTATAAAGCAAAACTAACCTTTATAGACTTCAAAAGTGGCCAAGGAAATGCAATGTCCACCCCACAATGGTTGCACATGTAGCATAATGTGAACTCCTCTAACTTTTCTCCTGCAGTTGTACAACAGTATTAAAATAACACCACTAGGTATCACTGAGGATTAAGAAGGCATGTTTTAGCCTCCTTACTGCATATGTCTTGCAGGGGTAATTCACCTAGTTCAGTTGTGCCACTATTCTGTGTCAAATTAGGTAATTAAACTTTAAATTCCCAGAGTTTAGGTCAAGCTAAAGAAGGGGTGGGTGTTATGAAGTTCATTGGGACATTCCATTGCAAACAGGTTGGTAGAAAAATGAAAGAGGTGGTCAGATAAGAAAGTAACCAGGTCTGAGGAACAATAGATTTACCCTCATTCACTGGAGAGCAACACAGTTTACCGATAATCAGAATGGAGTAGTCCAATTAGTGCTGCTTCCTCATTCACTTTATACATAAACACACACTAACGCTGGTATTCAGATCACCAGCAAGAGCAGGGAACCAAAGTGTTTACAGACAGGTGTTTATTCCTATTTCTGCTTATCAGGGGGCTAATTGAAAGAAAAGGCTTTGCCCTAGGGATGAAAAAGACACCAAATAGATTACCAGGGACTAGAATCACATGGGGGAGTTAGGTGCTGCAATGCTGAGCCTAACATTTATGGGCCCTGCCACTCAGTGGAATTCAGAGCCCTGAGTTGGGAGTGGGTGGTAAGTGCTATTTAAACTTTTTTTCCCCAAGACATTGAACTATGACTGGTAACCAGCCTTTGAGGCCATGTCAGCCACATCCCTGCAGCTCTTTACTCTAGGTGGAATCTTAGTTTTCCCATTAGGAACACTCCATTCTCTTTACTGGAACTGGTCATGATAGTCAGCTAGGCAGCCAGTGTGGTTATTTACAACTATGAACAAGTTTGCAATGGGTTAGACTTGCCACAGAACAGGCATAGCTGCAGTAGCAAGAAAAGACATTAATAACATTTAACATTACACCAGATGTTTCTGTCCTAAGCAGCTCTGGTCTATGCTATCAGGACATTTAAGCAGTATAACTGCACACTTACCAAGCCATTAACTAATACTGACTTGTTTATTTTCCTCCTCCATAGGGTGATGCAGAGAAAACAGAGTCTGGGCAAACCTGATCAGAAAGATTTAAATGAAAACATGGCTGCAACTCAAGGCCTCGCCCATATGATTGCTGAGTGCAAGAAGCTTTTCCAGGTGAGACAGCCATCTGTGAAACAAATAGCACCACCAGTTCAGCAGTGATCAAAAGAGATCTCTGAAAAATAGACAAGTTTTCAATGGAGAGCCAAGAGTCCCTTTAGTTTGTTTAAAGACTATATTATTAGACAAACAGATAAGCACCTTTAAAAAGCATATAAAATCGTAGAACTGGAAGGCACCGTGAGAGGTCAGTCCAGTCCCCTGCACTCATGGCAGGACTAAGTATTATCTAGATCATCCCTGACAGGTATTTGTCTAACCTGCTCTTAAAAATCTCCAGTGATGGAGATTCCACAACCTCCCTAGGCAACTTATTCGAGTGCTTAGCTACCCTGACAGGAAGTTTTTCCTAATGTCCAACTAAACCTCCCTTACCGCAATTTAAGCCCATTGCTTCTTGTCCTATCCTCAGAGGTTAAACGAGAACAATTTACTTCCCTCCTCCTTATAACAACCTTTTATGTATTTTAAAACTGTTATGTCCCCTCTGTCTTCTCCAGACTAAACAAAACCAATTTTTTTCCAATGGTCCCTCATAGATCATGTTTTCTAGATCTTTAAATAATTTTTGTTGCTATTCTCTGGACTCTCTCCAATTTGTCCACATCTTCCTTGAAATGTGGCACCCAGAACTGGACATAATACTCCAGTTGAGGCCTAATCAGCGCGGAGTAGAGCGGAAGAAGCATTTCTCGTGTCTTGCTTACAACACTCCTGCTAATACAACCCAGAATGATTGTTTGCTTTTTTTTTTTTTTTACAACAGGGTTACATTGTTGACTCATATTTAGCTTGTGATCCACTATGACCCCCATATTCCACTCCACAGTACTCCTTCCTACGCAGTAATTTCCCATTTACTTCAGACCATTTCTCCAGATCACTTTGAATTTTAATCCTATCCTCCAAAGCACTTGCAACCCCTCCCAGCTTGGTATCCTCCACAAACTTTACAAGTGTACTCTCTGTGACTTTATCTAAATAATTGATAAAGATATTGAACAGAATCAGACCTCGATCCGATCTCTGCGGGACTCTACTTGTTATCCCCCCTCCAGCTTGACTGTGAACCACTGATATCTACTCTCTGGGAATGGTTTTCCAACCAGTTATGCACCCACCTTTATTGTAGCTCCATCTAGGTTGTATTTCCCTAGTTTGTTTGAGAAGGTCATGGGAGACAGTATCAAAAGCCTTACTCATGTCAAGATATACCAAATCTACTGCGTCCCCCTATCCACAAGGCTTGTTACCCCGCAGGGTTCAAAAATTATGAGTCAGATCCCAAAGCATGAGTGTGGTTTAAATATAAGCCTTGGGCTAGAACACAATAGTTGGGAGAAGGTGCTCCGGGAGGTGGGGCATTGTGATGTGGAATGGTGTGAACATAGTTGGGTGTCTGACTTGAGAACCCGGCCTCTGATTTGCAGAAGAGCTGAGCACTCAACTCCAAATTGAAGTCAATGGGAACTGTGCTGTGAACATGTAAATTGTTATAAAAAGTTGAGTACATTGAAAAATTAGGCCCTATGCTTCTCAAATTGGGCACTCAAAATTAGTGTAAAATTTATATTTGTGTCACTTCCTCATCTGTGAAATGGAAATAATAATACCCCTTCACCACATAGGGATGTTATGAAATTGATTCATTAATGTTTGTGAAGTGCTCAGATCCTTTAGTGGTGATTGCCGTAGAAAAGCCCATGAGGCAATTAAAAATTCTGTGTTCAGAACACAGTTTGAGTACTGTGCAATAAATGAGGCATGGGGCAGACATTGAACAATGAAAATAAATATTGAGTAGCGGTTCCTTCAGTGAGCACCATCCATTCTGTGCCCTGAATGAGGGCCTGTGTAAAAATAATTAAATCATGTAAATTAAACTCTCATAATGCATGCACACAAGGGGATCAAATTAAGGTTCCATGAGCAATTTTAATTCTGGCACTTAATGTGAGTGCTTGATTTTACAACTGTAGCATTTTAAATGTAGTTTGTGTGCAATACAGTATATGCAATATGTATACATATACTGCACCCCTCCATGTCTCTCATTCACTGTTTTTTCTCTTCAGGGTTGTGACTATATTTAGCTTTTAAATCCCAGTTAGCAGGAGTATGTAGCAAATAGGAGCATGTAGCAAATATTTCTTTCAACAATTGCGTTTTTTTTCCCCTTCATCAGGGTCTTTCTTGTCTTTGTTCTTTCATTTATACACTGCTATCAATCTCTAAATTCATCCTCTGTGTTAATTGTCATCCTGCATGTCTGTAGTGGGAGGCATTCTGAGTTCAGATGACTGTCGTTTATGAATTTTTGAACTGTTAGCTTTGACCATACTGAGTCCTTCAGAATATGAAGAAACAGTTCTAGGATGATGATTCTCTTTCTGCAATTCCCAGATTCCCGAAGAAATGAGTAGATGTCGGAATTCTTACACAGAGCAAGACCTGAGGCCTTTAAGCCTGGAGGAACTTGGGCGAATCAGCAATACGGAGCCTTCAGACTATCATTGCTACCTTCAGGACTGCATGGATGACCTGCTTAAAGAGATGAAGGACAAGTTCAAAGGCTGGGTCAGCTATTCCACATCAGAACAAGCAGAGCTGGCCTACAAGAAGGTACATCAGTGGAGTCCCAAGTTCACAACTCCTGTTTAGCTGGCTGTTTTCTGTGGTTTAGTCTGGTACAGAATAGACCTTTTAATAGATGAGGGTATAGCAGAAAGAAAACAATTGGCAAAGTGCATCTGTATTCTGAAAAGTGATTATGTGGGGGGAACCCACACACCCTAGTGGATCTGCTGCTTTTAGGGACAAAAGTAAGTTTATTCCTGTTCATTCCACAGAGCCAGCATATCTAGAAGGCAGCTCACTGCCTCCTGTACTTCCTTGTGCATCATAATCATCAAAATATTTACTGAACTCCATTGACAGGATCAGTTACCCCTGTGCAAACCTATAGCCAACAAACTTGCAGAGATGTAACTGTAGGTATTGTTTGGCCTGCAAGAACCTTTATTACTGGTAATGGTGGGTAAGAAAAGCAGCTTTCTTGCCTCTCGGATCAAGTTTGCAGAGCTGGTAGCTAGAAGTCATTGAGAGGCAATAAAGATGGCACCACAGGGTGTGGTTCTCAGTTTCCCTTTTCAGTTTAGAACCACGCTTTGAAGTTATGATCACTCCCTTTAGACGGTAACTTAGAAGTTTGCACATCAGTTCCATTGGGCCATGCAGCTTATTCTCATGCATGAGGTTTTCTTTCTTATGACAAGACTAATAAGACACGATGTTTTGATCCCTTTATAGTATGTTTTTCAACACTAAGAAATTAAGAAGGAAAAATGTAAATTGTAATAGTACTGACAAGTCTATGCTGATGTTCCCCAGGTGTGTGAAGGACCCCCGCTCCGGCTGTGGAAAGCCACCATTGAAGTCCCTGCTGTGCCTGAAGAGGTTTTAAACCGTTTACTTAAAGAGCAGCATCTTTGGGATGAAGATCTCCTGGATTCTAAAGTAATTGAAACTTTGGACAGTCAGACAGATGTATACCAGTATGTCCAGAACAGCATGGCACCACACCCAGCCAGAGACTCTGTGATTTTAAGGTGAGCTTTCACATACTGCAGCACTAGGCTTCAAACAGAGAACTATCAAAACTTAAGAAAAAAAATCTGGTTTACACTACTTCAGAAGAAGGGAGAGTTTGTAGACACCTGCCTATTTATGCAAATTCTAGCACTTTTTCTAAGGCTAGTAGAAACTTGTCCCTTTTCTTACAGTAATGTAAGGCAATTATTTCATGTTTGTTTTTAACAGAACATGGAGGACAAATTTATCCAAAGGAGCTTGTGTGCTGTTAGCCTCCTCGGTGGATCATGACCGTGCTCCAGTGGTTGGTGTTAGAGTTAATGTGCTTTTGTCCAGGTATCTGATTGAACCCTGCGGGTCAGGAAAATCCAAACTCACCTACATGTGCAGAATTGATTTAAGGTACAGTCTCCTGCTTTATCCCACCAAATTTTGTTGGTGGCGGCAGTTCCTCTGGAGGGGTTTCGTTTAGGGTTGAGTATGCAGCATTTGTACTCATAGGCAGCTTGTATTATAGGCTGAGGAAGGCTATGCCTCCCCAAACAGCCCCGCGTGGCCCAACCCACACTTTGCCCAAGGCCCCCTCCTGCTTGCCACTTCCCCTCGGCTCCTCTTCCAGGAAGCATGCTAGGGCGACAACCTGTGGGTGGAATCTCACACAGTTATTCAGTAAGCCAGGTACATGTTTTGGTGGTTCTGTTCTTTGTGTAGTTAGTTGTTTTTGTTCCCCTTCACTTCTGGTAGGCATGAATATTTGAGAGAGAATAGTTGTATTCACACACTTCTTACATTAGTGACAGAGCCCAAGTTCTGATGAAATCTTAATTTTCTTTGCTCTGGTAAATCTGTGCGCATTTGATTTGGATGTTGTACAACGTGAAAACTAATAACCAACCTCTCCAGAGAAAAGGTGTTTCTCAGAATTCTGTTCAACCAGGGTTTTTGGAATAACCAGTAGCATAGCCAAGTAGATGTTCATTTGAGCACCTTTGATATACTTTCGTTGAGTAAGGACCAGTATTGCTGATAGAACTTTTCATTTACTTTGTTTCCCTCTGTTACAGGGGCCACATGCCAGAATGGTACACTAAGTCTTTTGGACACCTATGTGCATCTGAAGTTGCTAAAATCAGAGACTCTTTCAGTAATAAAGAAGTAAAATCCAGGTGACTACAACTACGCATTAAACCCATCATCAATGTACACATTCCTAGCAACTGAAGACTGTCGAATGGATGACATGCAATTGGTGTCTTGGAAGACTAATATATTGAATTGGACTGTGACCATCCCATACATTTTAAAGCTGCTTCCTGTCTGTGTAAGGTCTGTAGTATAGACCTTGACTGGAATATATAGGCTGACTGTGTGCAAAACAAAACAAAATCAAAACTGTATATTGTACTATTACTAGATGGTTTGAGTTGCTTCTGAGAAGCAAAACTCTTAATACAAATATATTATGGAATGGGGTAAAGATACTTCATTCCCATGTGATATTAGCTTTATGTACATACCTGTCATTTTATTTGTAATGTGTTGAGGGACTGGTGTATCCACTGGAATAGCTGGTACTCTTCAATGTGCTCTCACGGAGAGAAGCAAAGAAAGGTTTGCACAGAGATAAGTGTGAATGAGTGTAATTGTTGAAAGGAATAGCTAGAAGCATGGTGTCTGGTACACTGATATGGATCCACAGAATGGATTTTAATGTATTGGATACAGTTCAACCTGGAATCTCTGACTACCCAATGGACCAGCAGCAGCAATCCTTCATTCTTGCCTGTTTTGTGTTATTAACATTGTTAACCTGTAAGCAATTGTTATAGTAGACTTGCTCTGTCTGTTTCATACCCACATGATCTTTTTAGGAGTGATTAGCAAATTTACTGCAATACAGAATACACTTGTAAACTATGTAGATTGAAGTAGTGTTGAAATTCTTCTCTAGTGGCCAAAAAAGCCAGTAATGTCAAATTGTTTTATTGCCTAAAAATGAATATTTGTTGCATTTACTCCTGGATGTGTTGTAATAATTGTACATGATCATGGTATGTTTCGCTATATCCTAATGGTTTTTAAGAAGAAAATGTAGACATAGGAATCCTGATGGCAGGACGCCTAAGGCAGCAGACAGAGTAAGTTGACTAGGAAGATTCATATGGATTTTTCTCTTTTACCTGCCTTTCTGAAAGCTGCACATTAACATGAAGCTTTGAGAGCTTCAATGTGAGCCATTTAATTTTTTAAAAACCCTTTGGATATTTCTCACTGACAATCAATCATGTTATGGAAGTAGGAAACCAAGAGGTCCTCTGGAAAAGGTGGTCTTTATGCAGGTTTTACTATAAAGTACGGATTTGATTTAGAGATGCAGTATTATGTGAAAAATGTATTTTGTGACTGAGGGTATGAATGAGTTGCAAGGTGGCTGAAACTTTTTGTTACCATTGTCAGTATTAGTTTTATTTTTTTTAATGGCAAATGTATTCGTTTTCTCATGAATAAGGAGCCCTTCTATATTCAATTTGAAACTCTTTGAATTTGTAAAATCATATGGTGTACATACCAGTCTATCGTAAATATGTATACTTGCCCACAGTGTACTGTCAAACATAAGTAAAGCATGATAAAGATAATTATTTAAAATATACTTGTATTTATACCTCAGATATGCTTTTGAGTGTTTGTACCTCAAGTATTTTTTTTTCCTTCTATTGTAAATATGCTTTACATGATTAAGGTCTAAGAGAGAACACCAGAGGAAAAAGTTTATAACTTGGTATATGTCTGTACAGAGTATAATCAATAAGTGCACTATTAAATGTTTAAAACTGGGGGGGGAAATCTAGTGTCTTCACATCTTTTTGCATATAGTTCTTCCTAAATTCCTGCCCATAATCTGCATTTCATACTAAGTCTGATCCTGAGAGATGCTGGAGTGCTCTTAACTCACATGTATTTCAAAATTGCTCTGGACCTCACAGAATCATCGTCATAAAGCATCCTCCATTCAACTCCTACTCAGAAGTTCCCACTGACATCAAAGGGAATTTTTGCCTGAATGGGAATAGGGACTGCAGAATTGGACCCAACATCAGTACAATAGCTCCAGGAAGCAGAGTTCCTACCCTTGCAAAATAGATTTTCTGATTGAAAAATTGCATTAAGATAGGGCTCCATGTAAAATGAGGTTCACTGCAAACAGGAAACTCTGCTGGCTGTTCAGGAAGTGAGGAGGTTCTTTTGAAATGAGGACAAATGAATAAAATGTGAAAATCTGAGAAAGTTAAATCCTATGCACCAATGAAACAAAGTCAAGCAATTAAAAATTAAGGTCAATTGAAATACCACCTGGGCATCTGGAAAAGGATTTTGGGTCTCTACAAGGTTTTTTGGGGAGGTTGGGGTTTTTTTTGAACACCAAATCTATATTTAAAATGGTGCTGCTTTCTGATTAAGGAGTTTAAAACTTTTGATGAGCAGGGCTGGGTAATCTCAACTCATTTATTTTAATAGGACAGCTCCTCCTAAATGGACCCATAGAGCAGTCAATGCAAAGAAGTGATAGGCATCTTGAACATACTTTTATTGGTCAGAGCTAAACAACGCTATTGCTTTTAAGAGTTCTAGAATTTTACACTTTTCAGGTCAAAAGACCTTGACCTGTTTTATTCTTTAGCAATCCTCTTTTTGGGCTTCTACCATGAAGCACTTCCCCACTCCTCCCCAAACTGTATAGAGTAGTAATCAATCTCTTAAACAGCAAACAACAAAAACTGGTAAATACATGACGAGATGTAAGCTGCATCTTCAATTTCAGGTTTTTCAACCCATGCTGACGTTTACTCAGACCTTGTAGAGTTAGAACTAAACATGGCTTTTCTTCTTCCTTGGCAGATATGCCAAAAAAATCCTGCCTCAAACATTTTAGACTAATTGTGACCTAAAACGTCTGATTTCTTTGGAACACTTTGTTCCACAATATTAAGCCCATCTTATTTAAGTAGCAAAGTCAGTTTTCCTTCACCTTGTAACTTTAAGCTCTTTATGCCTAACAAGGTGTTTTCTTGACAGTGTTTGGTTACTTCAGGTTCAATTGCCCAACACTAGTCATATTTCCCTCTATTTTTCTTAAGGTAAAGTAACACTCGTACACCTTAACTTTTATTCAGACCAACTTTCATTGCCATTGACGGTAGCTTTGTGCAGGGCTGGCTCTAGGCACCAGCAAACCAAGCATGTGCTTGGGGTGGCAGAATTCCAGGAGTGTCTTTTTTTTTTTTTTTTGCTTTGGCAGTTGTGCTCTCAGAAGTTTTTTTGTTTGTTTTTGCTTGAGGCGGCAAAAAACCTAGAGCCAGCCCTGGCTTTGTGCCAAGAGTGCTGGATTGCACCCCAATGAAATTCCCAATACCTGTATTTGCATGACAAGCTATACAAATCTTGCCTAAGTGTACCTCAGTGAGGATCAAGGTATTTTATGCAATTCCCATTTGAATTTTTGAAAAATCAAGCATGGCATTCTCAGAGTTCACACTTTTTGGAATCCCATGAAGAGAATTTCCCAACACCATGAAGTTATATAGTCAGTTTCAGTCAGTTCACCTTCAAGCATTACACACCAAACTTGGTCAGTTATTTTGAGGTCCTAAATGAAGTGATCAAAGTGGTCTCAGCTCAGTTCTTGAGGTTGGGAGACCACCTCACAAGCCATAAGGATCTAATTTGACCTGATAAGGTGAGGTGCAAGGAGGAACTGAAGACATGCCTCTCTCAAGTCTGGGTTATATTGCACGGTCAGTGGCCATGAGTCCTGCAGGCTGGGGTAGGAAACCCTGACTAATACTGGGCATGCTCAAATGCTGTGAGATTTTGCAAAAGCACTGCAGGACAGGTGAGTGTGGGTCCCCAGGACCCCTAAAAATGGAGGCTGAAAGCCAGGGGCTGTGTAAAACGCATACAACCCACAGACCTGTATCCAGCCCTGAGGCAGCAAGGGCCCCTTCCCATGCTGATGGCTTAGTTACTTGTGAGGGTTGGGCTTGAGCATTGCGTGGCAGAGGAATAGCAGGAGGCCATGCACTTGGAGGTCCCCTGCAGGCTCACGGTTGCTTGGCTGCACAACATAGACCTGGCACAAGTTGACGCTGCTGTTGTTTGTAGCCTGCTGGAATCTCTACAAAGAGCAATGCGCTGGTCCCATAGCTGAATTTGCCCAAGAAGGGACCTCCAAGGTGTCAGCTCTGCTGCAAATTCTGGCTAGTGGGACTGCCCAGGGCAGAGCCTCCATAATGTTTAGAGGTCCCTCTTCTCTAAATACCCCACCAAATTCATATGTGGGTCACAGGAACCAGTTCACCACACTTCCTAGAACTCTGAGGGCAGCAGCAGCAATGGTTCACAGCTCTGGTTACCCTGACAGCGCTTCTGGCTTGGGCAGGGGCAGAGGTGAAAACTCTAGCAGCAGCCCTAGTGCAGGGCCTGGACCAAAGGGAGTAAATTACACAGCATGGAGCTGGGCAGCGTGGGAGACTTGGGGGGAGCAGTATAGGGGTACAGCAGCAGGATGAGCGTAGGGTACAAAAGTGAGACCTTATTTGAATGTGAGATGTTATGGCACATGGGCCCCAGTGCAGGTTTTTATTGTGGGTCCTTATCTTTTTGTTCCTCTGCCACTGGCAGATTGTAGGGGGAGGGGACACAGATCAGGTGGGGCCCAGTCAGCATTCGGTGACCCAGCTGACTGTTAAATCTGACAATGGGGAGTTGTGCATGTTTCATGCTTTGACAATGAAGTGAATAGTAATTACCTAACACAACCCTTTGTTTGCCATTTATGGTGTTTTTCATTGCTACAATGTTGCTATATCAATAACTTCAGTTGTCTTTGCTGACTAGTTTTCCTCATTATAACTTACTTACATAGCTGTAGATAAAGCTTGCCTTGACACTTATGCTATGAGAAATTCCTGAAAATAAGTGTTCATCTTACCCTTCATGGTCCTACAAAGTACAGCTCTGGGCTGAAAAAATTCTCACCCTTTGCACCTCCACCATGCAGCTAGTCATTTATAAATTACTTTATCTCCTAGCAGCAACAGTCAAGCTCAGTGACCCCTTACACTGGGACCTGAACAAACACCAAGGAAGAAACAGTCATTACCCCATGTGCTCTTAAAATCTCTTTTATTGACTTTTAAAAGTGTGAATAGAGGAGTACTCCAAGAAGAGCAACTGAGAACTGCAGCAACTATCTGTGGCAATGGTAAGACCATGCTTAGACTATTGCATATTCAGGTTTCAGCACTCAGCATTCAGAGAAAAACTATCAAAAATAATTAAGGAGCTAGAGGGAGTAATCTCTGAGGAAAGATTAAAAGGAACCACATACAGTAAATACCTACAACTTGGCTCCCTGACAATTAAGGAGGTAGAGTAAATGTCTGCCAGTATTGGAAGATTGTAAATGCTAACCAAGAAGAGCAATGATTTAATACAAGCTAGAAATATATAAACTCAGAGTAATGGGATGAAGTTTATTAATGGAAAAAGTGAGGCTGAAAAATCAGGAAAATTGTTTTCCAAATCAGTGAGCGGTTTCCCCATCCAAAAGAAGTGGTGAAAACTTATACCATTTACAGGGATGCTGGAACAATATTTATAGTGGGGGTGCTGAGAGCCACTGAACCAAACTAAACCACTTCAAGCCAGAGGGTGTGGAAGCAACCATCAGTACTGGAACTAGGAGTAGTTATAACTGCATTGGACAAAACTTTTGCTGATAGAGTTTAGAGGACACTCCTGCACTGGCCTCAAGAGGCCACGATGGTTCAATACAGCTTTCCTAGCTCTTCTTTATAGGATTCTGTCTGACACTAGCTCAGACTTTACTAGCTAACAATTTTCACCTGAGCACATTTGGGTAAATCCTAGGCTGCACTTTCTTTCCTAGTGTAAACAAATCTGAGTTACTCCCCTGACTTCCAACCTTAATTTTGTTTGATTCTGTGCCAATAGCTTTTTGTTTCTGTGAAGCTTTCGGTGTGATAGGAGAGCATGAAAAGGAGTGTGTATTCATCTTGGTTACCATTACAGCATAGCAGGTAGCACACTGACAGGTTTCAGAGTAGCAGCCGTGTTAGTCTGTATCCACACTGACAGTTAAGGTTGCCCAACACTTTCTGTTTAAGACCCAGTTTTCAGTTGTTTGTAACTTTGCCAAACTTTAACCATTCATGTCCATGCCAGGTGTCATTTTGGAAAGCTTCAGCTAAAATGGCCAGGTCTTGTAATTATTTCATTGAGACAGTCAAGCACCTCCACGTTGTATATCCAGGAGTTGAAATTTGGCATAGGGGATTATCACTGGTGAGCTTTTTTCTGTTCCCCTGAAAGGTCACCCAAATTTCACCAAGTTATAAGCCTCTGGAAAAGTCTCACTTTGCACATGCTCAGTAGAGACATGGATGAATTGGACAGACAAATTCTCAGGAGATGGAGCGTGCTCAGTGCAAATGGAATCTTCAAACAGCTCCTATGTGCTGGCTGAACTAAGTGTGCCCCATCCCCAGCCCATAGTGTGATTGTGTGTGCTCCATCCCTGGGCTGAGCAGGGCTTTCCTTGCAGTTGCTCCACCCAGTCACAAGAACTGAGAGCAGGGAAACTCTCTCCTGTGTCTTCAGTGCTGCCCCTGTTGACAGTGATGAGGGGAAAGAGGAAGCCGACTGACTCAAGTGCAGAGGGGTGAGGACAGGGGTGAAAGTAACTTAAAGAACTTGCTGGTACTCCAGAGTCCTGAGGTGGGGCGTGGCCTCCACCAGAAGAGGCGGGGCCTTTAAATCCCCAGGATTTAAAGGGCCCAGGGCTAGGGCTGTGGTAGCAGCAGCTGGGAGCCCCAAGCCCTTTAAATCGCTGCTTGAGCTCCCAGCTGCAGAGATGGCTGGGAGCCCTGGGGTTTGGGGATGATTTAAAGGGCCCGGGGCTCTAGTTGCTGCTACTACAGCAGAGCCCCGGGCCCTTTAAATTGCCAACGGAGCCCCAGGGCTCCAGCAGCAGGGCCCGGGGCTCCGCCTGCCGCTACCCTCCAGGGCCCTTTAAATCTTTTCCGGAGCCCTGCTGCTGGAGCCCTGGGGTAGTGGTGGCAGGTCTCCAGTGGCTATTCAAAGGGCCTGGGGTGATAGAGGGAGCGGGAGCCCCCAACCCTTTCAATAGCCACCAGAGCCCTGCCGCGGCTACCCCAGGGCTCCGGCAGGCTCAGGGGGATATTTAAAGGGCCCAGGCCCTGTAAATTGCTGCTGGAGCCCCACTGCCACTACCCCAGGGCTCCGGGAGCCAGGGTAGTGAGTAGGGGCAGGAGAGGAAAGGGCTAACCCTCAAAGTAGAGTACACTCCTGTGCCAGAGTAGGGAGTGGGGAGTATTGAGCTGGGAATGTTGTGCGGGAGTTTTACTGGTACTGTCTGCATTGGTGCTGGGATATCAGGGTGTGACGTCACTTGAGAGATGATACTTGAGCACGTAACCTGAGCCTAGGAGGGGTTGGGGCCAGGTGACACCTTCTGCCTGGGAAACTGCACAAAGGCTAGAGGCTGCTTCAGTATTTTGGATATCAATCAAGGCTTCATTATCATTACTCGAATTGGTCTGATAACTGCTGAGCTGGGTGTGGGCAAGCGTAGGTTCATTAACATCTGGAGCAGAGATTCCCCTGATGCAGTACTTTTCTGGTCCCAGAGATCAGTAGGGTTCCCGGTTCTTCATTCTGTATGCTAATCCCTGTCCCCTAGCCTCATCTGCATGAAAGATGGGAGTTGTCTCTACTCTCTATTCTGTACACAAATGGAGATGTCTTAATCTTGTCACCCTTGGCAGGAGAGGTCAAGGTGTGTCTCCCGCCCTTCACTGCTCTCTGCAAGCCTTTTCTCTGATCAGTTTTGGTTCAAGCAGAGCCGGGGGTGGGGGCGGCTGTCTTTCATGAGTCAGACAGGCTAAATACTGCGCCCTGGTTTCCCAAGAACACAGAGATGACTGGTATCAAGTCCCCCGTTGATGGGATGCTTGCGCTGAGCGAGTATCCCTATCACATCCTTACCCTATAGTACCAGGTCTGATCTTCCACCCATTACAGCTGCTGCATCAGTTGTTGTATCCAACAAACCAACATAAGTATAGTAGAATTTGGAAACCAATGATCACCACAATTAAAAGACCTGTTGCACTAGGGCTCCACCCAAACAAAGTCTCCCACCAGGAGTGATGGGCTGTGTTTTTACCTTAATGGCAATGAGATCCATTCCCAGTGAAATGGGGGAACCTCCTTATAGAGCTCAGGATAGGCATTTAAAAGCTGTACAGTCAATATAGGCCCAACTGTCAATGGTGGTTACATTAAAGAAACAGCAATTAATGTAAGGCACTATGGTTGGATCCAATGTCCATTAATTAATACAATATTACATCTTGCCCACACACACCCACACACGCTTTACCAGCATAGACAATAACATACCCCTCTTCCTAGATAACATCGAAGGAACAGTGAGACTTATTGCCAGATTACCCATTCATCCAACCCTTATGACGAGTTCCAAGCAAGGGAGCACATGCAGGTGTTATGTGAGAGATATTTATGCCCTCTAAGTGGATTTGAACCTCCTTCATGGTGTCCTGAAATTGGGACTCAAACATCAGAGGGGGGCAAGGTTTGTAATCAGAGGGTTGAAAATTAAATTGTTGTTGGTGGCCCAATTCCACTCTGTACCAATCAGGCTCATGAAATCCCTCCGAAATGGCAATATGCCCAAAGAATTTAAACCAAATTGTTGGCATGAACTTGTCACAATGTGTGTCTTAATGGAACTACCCAGTCTGGAGGACCTTGCTGAATCATGTCATGTCCAGCTAAAGTCCAGTTCAGCGGTTCCCAGTTTACAAGGAACCGTGTGATATTTTTGCCTGCTGGCATGATCAGAGACAGCTGCAGTTCATCTCCAGGTAACGGCGGTGTCTGAATTCCAACGACAATGATGACACGTAGGGGCATGGTTGTTCTCCAAACAGTGGAAGAAACCAGGGCTACGCTGCACCTTTCGCCACCCAGGAAGCTGTCACTGGGTGTGTTTGATGGTGTACGTCCCGTTCAAGACCACAATGGCTTACAGAAGAATGGGACGGAGTCTGGGATGGTCTTAGTTTCAAAACAAAACTTGAGTGACTCTCCGGTGGCACTCTGCATGCAATTGACAGTGCTTTCCCAGGGGCAACCCAAGGAGTTGCCAACAGCGTAGAACTGGTAGCGATGCTGCAGGGCCAGGGGGTTGCTCCCATTCCCATAGAATCCATGCATGTGGCACAGCAATTTTGCTTCCTGGGCTCCAGCTGGCAAGCACTTCCAGAGGCTCAGAGGGATCACAGGTACAGCATAGAGCCTGGACAGCATCAGACTCCAGACACTTATGAACAGCAGGGTGCTGCTGCACTTGTGGGATGTCATGGCCCGTGTACGGGACCTGTGAGGGGACAGAGAAGAGAGAGAAAACTTCCCACACTCCCCTCCCCGCCCCCCATATATACTGGGAGAATTTGGAACCAATATTACAGGGTGAACATGAAGCAATGACCTACATAAGGGTGGCCATAATAAGTCAAGGACTTTTCTGGCCTTTTCCTGTATCAACATCGAGGTAGGCACCGACCAGCCCACTTGATGCATATTTTCCAACGGCTCAAAGCCGTTCCTTCTTGCTGGCCAAGAAGGGCGGCCAACAGGATGGAGAAGACAGTCTTAAGGGTCAGGTCTTAAGGGTCCATTCTTTGAGCTGTGAAGAATGAAACCATTTCCGCCAGGGTTTTCCATTTTTCCCATTTAGGATTTCTACCTGACAAACACTGGGGTTGGCCTGATTCACAATAGAGCAGCGGCCATCCCAGGAGTGTGTAAAAAAACTGCTTAGCAGTGACAGAGGCAGTGTTGGTTTTAGTAGGGATGGCTTCCACCCTGGATCTTTCGAAAACAAAGTCAGTGGATTCATACACAGCTGAAACTTTGGCAGCTAGAAACGGAACCAAATTTCTGAGCACCTATACTTGCTTGCTACAGGTAATGATGCATTCTGAGCTAACTTAATTAACTCACTTCCACACCCTTCAGTTGCAGCAAACTGCTTGCAAAAGCTAGCATGAGGTTTTATTCCTTCAGGCGCACTTTTAGGCAACAATTCATTTTCCCCAGAAATTTTGTCCTTTCCCTTTTTAGCTAAGGGTTGCGCTACAGAAACATCTTCCTGAGCATCTTTCTGGGTTTCAGTTGAGTCCAGAACAACTTCTCAGACAACTGACATATCCTCAATCAGTATAAGCTGAGAGGCACATTCTGTCTGCTCCTCAGACAGAAGATTGGAGACAAACTCTCCCCCAACAGATAAACTGCCATTCCTAACATTCACAAAGTTAGGAATTTCCTCCCCTTTGTTCCCAGACAAACGTTTGGTGATTGGGGTAGCTCCCTCTATGGGAAAGTCATTACCCTCAACAGACACAGGCTTAGGAATACTTCCTTCCTGGGTTTTAGTTGAGTCCAGAACCACATCTGGCACGACTGACAAATCCTCAGTCAGCATAAACTGAGAGGAACTTTCTGCCTATTCCACAGACAGCACACTGGAGACATTTTCTCCCACAGCAGTTAAACTGCTTTTCTGACAAGACAGACAGTTTGAACTTCCCTCCCCCTTGTCACAGACCACATGGCTTTCACAGACAAACACTGGGAGATTGGGATGGCTTTTTTAACAGGCAAATAGGGAGACAGTTTCTCCCTCATACCCGCTGAGCTGAACTTGTTTAGTGGTGGTCTCCCTTCGGAGATCCTGTCCGCTAGCAATTGGGCTAACATCCCTGGGTTCCCCACTGTAACCCTCACAGTGGGTCTCCTCCATATGTCGCACTGACGTCTTGCGATCAGCTGGGGAGGCCCGTGGGGAGCCGGGCACCCCTACTGATTGTCAGACTCCCAGAGCCTCCACTCAGAAGAGGGGGCAGAGATCTGGTTTTGACAGGGAGTGGGCATGGGGGATGCACTCCGTACCAGGGCAGTGGGTTGTGGGGAAGCTCCCTGCATTAACTCCGTTTTCCACATGACCTGAGACAAAGCATTAATCAGGATGCTAAGGGGCTGGCAATCATATTTTCCCATATCCTCCCCTAAGCTCACCAGCTCCTTTCAAATCATGTTCCTAAGGGTCTCCTTGGGTCAGCACTGCCCAGGGTTGTGGGAGGTAGGGGAATTAGGATTGGGAGGGTGCCTGGCAGAGTAAGGACTATTCTTTGTAAATGTGATAGCCTGCACGGGCAAATCTCCTGCCTGTTTGATTTTTGCCACTAGTTCACTCCAGGTTAGGTGTTCTAAATCCACAGTCCCCCTGGTCAAATTTGTCTAAGAATTTAGTCCTGCATAAATGCTGTGTACTAATTCAGGTCCCTGATACCGGAAAGTGATAATCCCATTCTCTTCGGTCTGGGGTAATGAATCATAGAGAGCTGCCAGCATTTTCTTTCGAATTAGGTAAGCTTCTGGGGCCTCTCCTGGTTTCTGCTCTTCCATTATATACAGTTTCTTAAGGGAAGACGCAGGCAGTAATATTTTAAGAGAACATATCATCCATTCCTGGGGTCCAGTGGCAGTCCACTCCCAAGAACATATGCCTATGTCAGAGCATCCGCATCACAAGGAGAAGCGCATAACTGAGCCAATTGGGTTAAGTCCATGCCATCAGCAGAGGGATACATTTGCCAAACATGGGCCAGCTATGCAACGGCTGTATCCCGGTTCAGTGAACCCAGTCTCTCAGCAATAGCCTTGGCTTGACTAGGAGACCACCTTACTACGTCCATGACCAGCTCTGTTGTGGGAAGATTGGCTCCTGCAACTATGTGTTTAACCTCCCTTGTGGAAACAGGGGCAACATTATGCATATGTTAAATGGGGTTAAATGGGTTTTGGGTGACAGCATCAGGGGGCATCTTTATTTTCCCAGGGGGATCGAAATCACAATCCTCTCTTAGCAGCTGTAAGGTTACCACCCCCTTATGGGTGCTAAGTTGGGCACACAATTTACTAATCTTTGCCTCACATTCCTGATGGTCTGCTGCTGCCCTTGCTGCCCTGTTCTCTTCTGCCAAGAAAGGAGTTGCTCCTCTTGTTTCTTCTAACAGAACTTTTGTGTGTGTTAACTCTTTCCTATACTGTGCCATCATGTGCCAGCAATGCCCCTCTGCCATGTACATTGGCCAAACCGGACAGTCCCTCCGCAAAAGAATAAATGGACACAAATCAGACATCGGGAATGGTAACATACAAAAGCCAGTAAGTGAACACTTCCATCTCCCAGATTTAAAAGTCACTATTATTGAACAAAAAAACTTCAGAAACAGACTTCAAAGAGAAACAGCAGAACTAAAATTCAGTTGCAAATTTAACACCATTAATCTGGGCTTGAATAGGGACTGGGAGTGGCTGGCTCATTACAGAAGCAGCTTTTCCTCTCCGGGAATTGATACCTCCTCATCTACTATTGGGATGGACTACATCCACCCTGATTGAATTGGCCCTGTCAACACTGGTTCTCCACTTGCGAAGTAACTCCCTTCTCTCCATGTGTCAGTATATAATGCCTGCATCTGTAACTTTCACTCTATGCATCTGAAGAAGTGAGTTTTTTACCCACGAAAGCTTATGCCCAAATAAATCCGTTAGTCTTTAAGGTGCCACCAGACTCCTTGTTGTCTTTCCTATACTGTTCTGCATTCCTGCTTGCCTTGTCTCTCTCCTCTTCTATATCTCTGAGTAGTCACCATTCTGAGCTTTTCTGCTATCAATTCACACCCGTCTGTCTCACATTTATTCAAATGTTGTAATTGCTTTTTCTCAAGCTCTAGTTCCTGCCCTCTCTTTACCATTTCAACCTTGTCCAGACATGCATAAAATAATGCCCATGCAGCAGCTGCATCCTTTGCTCTACCACGTGGCTTAAAAGTTGTGCAATATTGTCCAAAGCTCAGACTAGCTTCAGTCAGGGGATTCTCACTCTTAAAACACCCCCTTTCCCAGGGGCATTTCCCCTTCTTCATTACCCATCTCTCTAACCGGTTAGTTTTCTCCTGTCTCAAGCAAGCAGCAAAAAGGTCTTTTTACCGTCTCTGTTTCCTTATTTCACTAATGTTCCCCACCGACAGCACTTTCTAAAACCTTTATTTTTTAAAAAAAGAACAGGAGTACTTGTGGCACCTTAGAGACTAACAAATTTATTAGAGCATAAGCTTTCGTGGACTACAGCCCACTTCTTTATTTTTAAGGCACTACTCTTAACTCCTTATTTCACAGTTCTACAGGTATTCTAAGCACGATTCTTAACAGAAGGTTACCAAATAGTCTATGAGAGAGAGACCTTGCTAAAGGAGCTTGGTCTGAAAAAGGGAAAAAAATAAAGTTTACTCAGGTCCGTGCCTCAGTTTCCCCACTCCACAGCAACTACTCAACAATTACCACGTGATTAGGGTCACGTGCCCACATTTCTCCACCAATTTGTTACCAGATTTGCCTGTTACTTTGGGGTATGCTTATTTATTCGAGTTACTCTTCTGGGGGGAAGAGGCAGGTTTCTGTAATTCTATCAATGTACGGCTTGTGTCACTTGTGTTTTCATATGGAGCTCTACTTCTCCCTTCTGCAAGTCCCTTCCCAATGGAGCTATCCTGCAGGACCTAGGTTCCCTAGGGCTGGGTTCCTCCAGCTCCAGAACTGGATGAACACACACACACACACACACACACAGCGCAAGTCTGAGCGGATTGGGTCAATCAGCACTTTCAAGCTGCCACCCTTATTGTCCTAGATTCAGCATGTCCCTATCCCCACTCTCACATCAAAATTGTACTGGTAGTAACCTACTTGATGAGCAAACCCCACAGTATTTTGGGCACTACAGGGATCTTTAGCTTAGGCAAAAGAAGCGTTGCTGCAGAGTAAATGGGGGAAGCTAAAAACACAAAAGAGTAAAGTTCAACAAGAGAGAGAGAAGCAGCCAGCTTAACCATAAAAGTTATTTATTGAATAATAGTAATAACTACACAAGGAGAGTTAAACCAACATAACATACATTATTGAAGGTTAATACCTAAGGTAGAAAGGAAAACAAAGAGAGAGTAAGAAGGGGATCTCACCCACTCCATGAGGCTTGAACTGTTCGGGGTTCCCAGGTGATGGTGGTAGCTCAGGGTCCTGAGTGCTGGAGACAGGCAGAGCCCCCGGCACGATCAGTCAGGAGAAGATGGAGTCCCACTGGAACTGATGCATAGTTTGGATCTAAGCATCAGAACACTTACTTGAACATAAGTAGGGGTTTTTGTAGAGAAACAACAATGGTTCAAGGGAGAACACTAGATTTGTTTATGGGTAAACTGATGACTCAAGGGTTTTCTTTAGGCTAGACAATAGGAGCTGATCACTCTTGGCTATGGGTGGTGTTTTCTTCCAGGGAGCTCACAGTGCAACTAGGCTGCTTCAGTATTTTGGATATCAATGAAGGATTCATTATTAGAATTGGTCTGATAACTGCTAAGCTGGGTGTGGGCAGGTGTACGTTCATTAATATCTGGAGCAGAGATTCCCTTGATGCAGTGCTTCCTTGCTTTTCTGGTCCCAGAGTTCAGTGGGGTTCTCTGTTCTTCATTCTGTATGCTAATCCCTGTCCCATCTTTCATGCAGATGAGGCTTGGGGAGTTGTCTCTGCTCTCCATTCTGTATGCAAATGGAGATGTCTTACTCTTGTCACCCTTGTCAGGAGGGGTTGAGGTGGCTCTCCCAACGCCCTTCACTGCTCTCTGCAAGCCTTTTCTCTGATCAGTTTTGGTTCAAGCAGGGGGGGGGGGGAGAGAAAGAGGGTCTTTCATGAGTCAGACAGGCTAGATACTGCACCCTGGTTCCCCAAGAACACAGAGCTGACTGGTATCAGGACAGGCAGGGGAGGCGGTGTGGGAGGAAAGGTCCAACATGATTTCACAGGATGAAATTTGTTTTTTCAATTTAAGCATTTTAAAAACCTTGATGGGTTGGATACAATTTCTTATGTTAAAAGGGACACTAAAGTTGCAAAGTCAAGCACTCAAAAGTTAGGAAACACCAGAATTAAAGTTGACCATGCAACGTTAATTCAGCCTCCTTGTGTAGATGTATTATGATAGTATTTAATTGCGTGATCACATTATTTTTGCTGCCTCCTTCAGTGCACAGAGTGGACCGGCTCCGGAGATGAATCAGGATGGTTTAGTAAGTGATGCTGCTTGTAGGATTCCTGCTTCATGTTGCAGAGATTGGAAGATGTGTAGTGAACAAGGTAGGGGATGGCAGGAAGAGAAAAGAGGGTCTCATGGTTAAGGCAGTAGAATGCCACCCTGGAAAATTGGATTCTATCCCTGCCTCTGCTAGACCTCGTGTGTGTTGCTAGACAAGTCATGTAAAGCAAACTTTTGCACAGGTGGTCAGTAATTGGGTGCTTCTCATTTTCTGGGTGCCTGACTTGAAGCCCTGGGGTCTAAGTGCAGAGTAGTCACAGCTACCCCTGAAGTCAGTGGGAGCTCTACTCTGAACAAAAAGTGCTGTAAAATGTTAAGTACTCTGAAAAAAATTAGGCCCATGGCATCTCATATTCGACACCTAAAATTAATGGACACTTTTGGCCTTAATCTCTGTGCCTCCATTCCTTGCATGTCAAATGGAGGTAACACCACTGTTTGCTGAAGTGGTAGTATTATGAACATAAAAATCTCACTAATGTTTGTAAAGCAAAGACTCTACAATGAGATCACCACAGAAAATTCTATGAGGAAATCAATTTGGTCTTCAGAGCAAGGTTTAAATAGTGTGCAGTAAGTAATGTAAAGTCCACCCACTGAATTATGAGCCTATAAAAAAAAAATACTGAATACTCATTAGGCAAGCACCATCCATCCATCCAGTGCATTGAATGAGGCAGGGATCCTGGGGGCTGGGAAGGGGGGCGAGGGGAAGTATATGATCATGTAATTAAAAATTGTATCATAATGCATACATGCTAGGAGGCTTAATTAAAGATTGCCAAGGCAGCCTTAATTCTGGTATTTCCTCACTTTTGAGTTTGCAACCTTCATGTTCTTTTGAGATAAATTTTTTGAAATAATTGCTATTTATAGTACAATAGCACCAATACACTTTTACTTACAGTGTTAGTGCCTGCCTATGCTTTAGTATCTCGTCCACAAGAGAAGATACTATGGAGATACAAAAAATACATATGATTTATTATTTTTTACATATGGTAGGATGATTAAATAAAAACCCTCTGAGGAAAGTGCAATGCAGGAAACTGAAAGTTCAGTGGGCATTACTGAATAAGAGAAATTGAACAGGGCTAGGTAGCAACATGACTGGGACCAAGATAACTGCTGCTGCTGTGTACACTGGGTTCACCTTTATAAGTACAGTATTGCCACCATTGAGCATTCCAAATGTCATTTAACACACACATACAGCAGCTTACGAGTTGATATAAGGAGACAACGTCCTATTTATTGTGTCTTTTTCAGGCTGGCAAAACAGCAAGAGATGGAACGAAGAGTGGCTCCAAAGATTTAAATTAAGCTGTACTTTATCTGTTCTGCTAATAGATCTGCATACAAATATATTCCTGTTCTTGGCTTTAAATTATTCTAACTTGCTTTTAGGATTATTTGTGCAGTATAACTGAGGCCAAGAAGGGGTTAGAGGAGCAGAAGATGTAGGAAACTGGAGCCCCATTGAGAGAGCCTTTATTTCTAAGAATAATACTTATCACTTACATAGCACTTTTTAGCCAGGGAGTTCAAAGGCTATGGTGCATGATCCACTGTACATTAACATTACATCAGTGCTGTTATTGTGGTGATAGAGCACCAATGAAACTAAAGACCCTGATCTATGATCAGTTCTGGTCACAAGCCACAAATTATGGCTAAAACTGTTTTGCTCATGCACAGAAGGCCATAGAACATTTAAAGCCCCTGGTATCAAAAATAGGGAAGCCCACATGGATGCAACAGAACTGGATAATAGCACTGGCTCTCCTTTTGGGATAGTTAGGGTATTAGACCCATTATGTAAACGTTATGCCCCTTTATTTCAGCCATGAAGAGGGGGAATTCAGGGGTACATATAAAGCGCTAAGATAGCACAATGTTGGTTCCATGTTTGGTGACAAAAGTATTGTGTTTTGTCTAGTTGCAGAAACACAGCATTCAGAAGGCGGCTTGGTACCTATCCCTGGAGTGAATGGGAGAAGTTGAGGATGCTCAGCCTCTTATGGTATTTGGCACTAATAATGGTTTCTTAAATATTAATTGAGAAGGGTTTCCCCATCGAGGTAATCAGATGCTGCATACAGCTTATCATTGAACATTTCTCAGAATACAAGAGCAAAAGGCCATTCAATTAAAGTCATGATGCGCTGGTCCGTAGTGGCATTGGAACACATGTATGTTCCCAGATAGTCCTCATTACAGTCCCTCAAATGCTAGGACTGGTGCTTCTTCTGAGGACTCTCAGTTCCACCTGGGAAGAGGTCACATGGCCATGGCCTTGGCTACACTTGCAGATGTACAGCGCTGTGAGTTAAACCTGACTTCGTGCAGCTGAGTAGGGAAAGCGCTGCAGTCTGTCCACACTGACAGCTGCCCAGCACACTGTCATGGACACATTTGCGGCAATTGCAGCGCTATTGGGAGCGGTGCATTATGAGCAGCTATCCCACAGAGCACCTCTTCCCATTCTGGCGCCGTGGGTTGTGGGAAGGGGGCGTGAGTGTGGGGGATTCTGGGTCCTGTCCCAATGCCACGTGATGCATCGCTTTGCATCCCAGAAATCCCTTTGTTTCCGTCCACCTTTGGCACCATCTTTCAACGGTTTCTGTGCAGCGCGATCTGTCTGCGGGAAATGGAGTCCGAACTGCTGAGGCGTATGCTGACGAGTCTCGCCAGCACGTCACGTTTGGCTATCAAACTATTCCTTAAGATCCAAAGTGACAGTGAGAGTGAGGAGTCCGACAATGCTATCGAGCCGCGTAACGTGTACAACACGAAATTGCTTGTGGCATTCACGGACATGCTCAGCACCGTGGAACGCCGCTTTTGGCTCAGGAAACAAGCACCGAGTGGTGGGATCACATCATCATGGAAGTCTGGGATGACAAGCAGTGGCTGCAGAACTTTCGGATGAGAAAAGCCACTTTCATGGGACTGTGTGAGGAGCTTGCCCCCACTCTGCGGCGCAAGGACACGAGATTGAGAGCTGCCCTGCCAGTGGAGAAGCGGGTGGCTATTGCAATCTGGAAGCTGACAACTCCAGACAGCTACCGGTCGGTCGCAAACCAGTTTGGAGTGGGAAAGTCGACCGTTGGAATCGTGTTGATGCAAGTTTGCAAGGCCATTAATCGCATCCTACTCAGAAGAACCGTGACTCTGGGTAACGTACAGGAAATAGTGGATGGCTTTGCACAAATGGGGTTCCCTAACTGTGGAGGGGCGATAGATGGGACGCACATTCCTATTCTGGCACCACCCCACCTAGGATCCGAGTACGTTAATCGGAAGGGGTATTTCTCTATGGTTCTCCAGGTGCTTGTGGAGCACCGTGGGCGTTTCATTGACATTAACACAGGCTGGCCCGGAAAGGTGCATGATGCACGCATCTTTCGGAACACTTGGCTGTTCAGGAAGATGCAGGCCGGGACTTTTTTCCCCAGAGCGGAAGATCACGGTAGGGGAAGTTGAAATGCCCATTGTGATCCTTGGAGATCCCGCTTACCCGTTAATGCCGTGGCTCGTGAAACCCTACACAGGGAGCCTTGACAGCAGCAAGGAACGGTTCAACTACAGGCTGAGCCGGTGCCAAATGACTGTGGAGTGTGCCTTTGGCCGTTTAAAGGCCCGCTGGCGATCTCTGTATGAGAAGCTGGACTTGGCCGAAAGCAGCATCCCTGCGGTTATATCCGCGTGCTGTGCCCTCCATAATATTTGTGAAGGGAAGGGTGAAAGCTTCACTCAGACATGGACCTCCAAGGTTCAACACCTGGAGGCTGAATTTGCACAGCCAGAGAGCAGGGCTATTACAGGGGCCCAGCACGGGGCTGCAAGGATTAGGGATGCCTTGAGGGAGCAATTTGAGGCTGAAAACCAGCAGTGATAGCTGGTGCCCTGCACAGGAGTGAAGTGCAGTAGTTCCAATCTTTAGGAATCAGTGTTTGCTTAGCAGACAAGCAGACTTGCAGTGCCTGCTTATTTCCTGGGCTAAGGAGTCTTTTACTTTATGCAATAATAAAGAATGTTTTCAAAGCCAAAGAATCCATTTATTGAAAAGAAACAAGGGGGTGGAGTAGGGAACAGTACAATCACAGATTCGAGTATGTCCTGTCTGGTGTGCTGTGCAGTGAGTGCTGCCCTTCAGGGCAGCTATACTGCATGGTAATAGGGGTTGAGTGCAGAGGGTAAGGGTCGTGGTTTCCAGGGCTGGGTGGTGAAGATACTGGTGTTGGAGGCAGTGGGTGGCATGAAGAACATGGAAGTTGGGGAAAGTGGGTTGGAGGTGACAGTGGGGCACAACGGAAAGAGTTTTGGGACAAGGGCTGTGGGGGGGAGGGGTTGGCGTTTGCATTTGCAGTACTGCTCCTCTTTCTGCATGGCTACCAGCTCCTGGATAGCATCTGCTTGGCGCTCCAGGATGCTGATGAGCCTATCAGTGCTTTGCTGCCGGTGCGCGGTGCTTTGCCGCCAGTGCACTGCGTTTTCCTGGCAGATCCTGCTTTCTCTCTCCCTCCAGTTCTGTGCTTTCTCATTCTCTTTAATAGATTGCTGCATCACTTCTTGCAGCATGTCTTCTTTGCTTTTTCGCAGTCTCTTCCTGAGTCTTTGCAGTCTCTGAGCAGGCGATAAGAGGGACGGCTGAGGTCTCAAGGTTGATGCAGCTGTATAGGCAAAATGCAACATTTAACAGAGGAAGCATTGTTTATACCAGACAGAGTAATGATTCCCCTCGCACTTAAGGAGTAGAAAACACACACACGGGTCTACACAATAGCATAATTTTCCCGACCGAAACAGAGCACACACATCCCACGGGAGCCTCAAAATGGTGAGTAATGGGGGCTAATTGTTTTAGGGCTGCACTGTCCTCTGGGTTTCTGTGCCTTGGGGAGAGCCAACAGCTTCAGGGGGCACCTACACTGAACACTGTCCCAACATTTTCCACAGGAGTTTGTTCTGGACGATATCTCGCTGCTGAGGGTGACCTGGGAAGCAAGGGAGGGTCTTCTACTGCAATGCGGCTTCTGCCCTGGCCCATATGCAGCTTGCCTGTGTGCAGCAATGGTCCCCCCACCCCTCGCGGCACAGTGGGGCGGACACGTTAGCCTGGCTGGGACAAGGACCACGGTGGCTCTCCCTATAAACCTGCGCAAGCGCATTGCACACGTTCCGGATGAGACATTCGAGGAGATTACCGAGGCCGATTACTGCAATGTGATAAACCACATCAATGCACTATTCTGCATCTAGGTATGCATGCCTAACCCTCCTCTGCCAAAGAGCCCGCACCGAAAAAATTCCTTCCCGAAAAAAAAACCCGCTTACCGGGAACCTGTTCTTCTGTTTGTCCTCCACCAAGTACCGGCCACTGCGACTGGCTACCTTCCTCCTGGCTCGAGAATAGCTCCTGGCTGCATGGCTCCAGGGATTCCGGGGTGTCTCCATCCAGCCCACCACCATCACTCCCATTTCCTCCTCCTCTTCCTCCTCCTCCTCCTCCTCCCCCCCCCACCGGCTCTGAAGTGTCCAGGGTGGTGCTCGGAGTGGAGGTGGGGTTAACCCCAAGTATCACATCCAGCTCCTTGTAGAATCTGCAGGTCGCGGGGGGAGCACCTGAGTGGCCGTTTGCGTCGCAGGCTTTGCGGTAGGCACTCCGCAGCTCCTTGACTTTAATCCTGCACTGCAGGGCGTCCCGGTCATGGCCTCTTTCCATCATGTTCTTTGATACCTTCCCGAAGGTATCGTAATTCCTACAGCTGGAGCGCAGCCGGGGACTGGACAGCTTCCTCCCCCCAAACACTGATGAGGTCCAGCAACTTGCCATTGCTCCATGCTGGGGCTCACTTGGCGCATGGAGGCATGGTCACCTGGAAAGATTCGCTGATAGCACTCCATGCCACGCCGGGCTGAGCAAACAGGAAGGGGATTTTTAAAATTCCCGGGGAATGTAAAGGGTCGGTCACATGGTTGGTTACCTGAGGCCAGGGCAGTAGAGTTTGAACTGATGACCACAGTGGCTAGAACAGGCATTGTGGGATACTGCCGAATAATTCTGGAGGCCATTCACAGCGCATTGGCTGCACTTGCTATTCCTCTTGGAGAGGTGGAGTACATGCAGCGCTGCAACCAAGGAGATACAGCGCTGCAAATGCCTTGCCAGTGTGGACGGGGAGTGAGTTACAGCACTGGGGGCGGCTTTAAAGTGCTGCAACTCACAAGTGTAGCCAAGGCCTATGAGATTCTGCAACTGCTTTTGCAGACTGCATAAGAAGAAACTCTGAAGTCAGAGGGAGACTCAGAGTTAGGGAAAGGACCTTGGAGGAGGCTCTCCCCACTGGCCTGGCCACTGAGCCCTCAGAACAGTTTCAAGGACTGTGAAGCCCAGATAAGTGGGTTTGCTTTTATTGAATGGAACTATACATTTGGGAACAAGCCAGACTCCAGAGGGCTGCAAGGATGGTGAAGCTCTGGAGGGAAGAGTGGAAGACTTGCACTGATTGGAACTATACACTTGTTACTAAACCAGACCCCAGGAGGAGAAAGACTGGGTTGGAAAGCATGAATTGTACAGCATGTGTTGGACTGTGAAGAAATTAAACTGAAGCACTGGATCCAAGGGGTGGAGGGTAGAAATAAGCCAATCCTGCAACACAGATAACTGGAAATACTTATTATATGTCATGAACCTGTAGAACCAATTGCTTACCATCACATCATGGAAGCTAAGAGGCTCTGTAGAGCTCACCAGAGGATTAGACATTTACATGGTCAGTGAGAACATTCAGTGTCACAGTCAAAAGGATAAATAGATCCATATAAATAGATGGCTGTAAACCCTCATGCTTCAGCTTCTAACCCAGCCACTATTTACCTGGGGTTAAAAAGAAACTTCTCCTATGAGCAGGTTATTTCCTAAGCGTCCACTATGGGGATCCTAGTGGTGACTGTCAGAGATGTCTGGGTGGGGTTGCTTGGGCATTTGAAACTATTTGATAACTGATACACTTATTCTTGGTTTGATTTTTCTAGTCACTCCAGCTGTGTGGTTGTCCAGTTCAGGGTTTATTTTTGAAAACCCTTTCATTAATGATTATTAAACTTGCTTAAACAGTTTCCAGAGCTACTCTTTCCCCGCAGTGGTTCACTGTTGACTGATGGAGGAGTTGCTCTGCCAGATTTTGTTAAAGAATTATCCCTAGAGCACAAGGGGAAGGAAAGTATCCATCAGAGCTCGATAAACAATATGAAAAGAAAACAGGGAGAGTCTAACAAACAAGAGAACTGCCCTCCGGTTGCCCTGACCCTTGTTTAGAGGTGTCTCTTTCAGGCGCAGACACATATGAACTGGTAAGGAAATGCTGCCATTGCTTTTTAAAAAGGCAAAAAGAAATAAAGGAAACATTGTTTAGCTAACAAACAAAATCACTCACTCCTGGCCACCCTTGTCCTTTGTCTTAATTCATGTGGGAAGCATCCCATAAAGCACTGGTTTTACAACATTCTGCCCTCCCCTCCCCCCAATGGCTCTCTGCACTGCACTGAAAGGTAGCCGTCTGGCTAGAGCCCAGGATTAGCAGTCAGGAAGCCTGGACTGTATTCCTAGCTCTGCCAAAGGCTTCCTGTATCATCGTTGGCAAGTAATTTACCTCTCTGTGCTTCAGTTTCCTCTCCTGGACCTGAGAGGATTGTTGTGGCACTAAATGTATCTTTGTAGAGTGCATTGATATACAGTACCTTCCCATGTATCCAAACGGCCTGGAGGACAGACGAAAGTTTTCAATAACTGGGGGTTCAGATAAATGAAGTGTACTATAACCTTAATGGGGGAGAAGCTGTGGATTAGGATAACTAGGATTTTCAGATAAGTGGAATTATATTGTATAGCACTTTCCATGTAGGAATAAGTTCATTTCTTTCTATTATAAGAATGCCTAGAGGCCTGGAATGATATTGGGGTTTCCATTGTGTTATAGGAACACAGTCCCCAAAGAGCTTACAGTCTAAATCTGTAAGACAAGCCTGGGTTTACAAGGAGACGGATATATAAAGTGTACCAGCAAAAGATTTTAAAAACTCCCTACAAATTTCAAAAGTAGATTTTCTGTAAAATTTGTGGCATAAAGAAAATATAGATTTTATTGTCATGAGTATGGGACCACAACAAACCATGTTTTCTCTATATAGATCATTGGATTGGATTCAGTCTATCCTCTTCTCATATCCTATGTCAATACGTCCTGCAGTCACACAGAACTAGGTAGCGTCATTCTTTGGCAGTTGGAGTCTTATAGCCGAATAGCTCTAACGTTTGTCTTGTATCTTCTTTTAACGAGTGACTCTGTTGTGTGGCTGAGCTTCTTGGCACTATGGTAACACAGTCAGTATTGGATACTATATTGCACAGATATTTCCACTATTTATTGTTATGTTTCTTGATCACACACATACAGTCTATTGGGGTGAGCGAGAGGAACAGACTTTTGAACAAAGCTAAAATACTAACAAACATTTTCAAATAAAATGTGTGTGTGTGGGGGGGGGGGGGGAAATGCAGAGAAACATGACTAATGCAACTTTTTGTGTGTCAGTCAACCACAGGAGCAAATAAGAGCAACCAAAAACATTTGAAGAGGATTTATCAACTGGGGGAGAAAAAAATTGCCCTGTTCTTCCCTTTCTACAGTACTTTGTAAATAGTTTGCACAGACAGAGGGAGAGAGAGAGACAGAAAACAGAGAGGGATCTGTTTGTTATCATGTGTGAACTGGAATATGTGCATGTTTCTGTGGAAAGCTGCCTGAAGGAAACACCTATCACAATTGATGTATGGAGTCAGGTTTAGGTGTCTCCACAAAGGTTAAGACCCAGTGGGCTTTTCCATTATAAGCTGCACCCAGATTTGTACCATTTCAAGACATGCTGGATTTTTTTTGTAAACAAATCATGTTTTTAATATTGTTATATACCCATTATCCATTTGTAGCCATTATCAAACCTTTTACATTTTACCAAAGTCTAAACTAAAGACATTCTTTTTTTGTCAAGAAAACACATTCTGGGATGCTGCTTCTTAAAAGTATAAAAACCCTATCCATTCTTTACACTGCACATATCAACACATGCCTTGCACTTGCATGTTGTAGCACCTTTCAATTAAGATTCTGAAAAGACAGTATGAAGGTGAGGATGTATTTTTATTCCCATTTTACAGACCGTGAAACTGTGGAAGAGATAGGTAAAGTGAGCTGCTGAAGCTTTACACCGAGTCAGTGGTGCAGTTGGGAATAGAACTCCTGACCCCTTATTACCTGCTTTAACAGCAATACTGCCTCTAGAACAGGGGTTCTCAAACTGGGAGTTGGGACCCCTCAGGGGGTCGTGAGATTATTACATGGGGGGTTGTGAGCTGTCAGCCTCCACCCCAAATCCGACTTTGCCTCCAGCATTTATAATGGTGTTAAATATGTAAAGAAATTGTTTTTAATTTAAGGGGGGAGGGGTCGCACACAGAGGCTTGCTATGTAAAAGAGGTCACCAGTAAAAAGGTTTGAGAACCACTGCTCTAGGACATGACTCATATTGCACTGGCACTTTCAATACACTACTGGTACCATATTTAAAACAAAAAAAAACAAAACAAAAAACCCACAAAGCTTTTACAAGTGATAACTGTTTGGTGCAGAGTGGAATTCATTCTTCTACCTGAGCAACTATAGAAATGTTTGTTTGTTTCTGTATTCCATGTAGCATGACCAGGAAGCAATAGTTAGAACTACAGGAAACATACTGGTGTGATATCAGATAGCATGACTGGGTTATTTCAATAGTTCATTCAGCCTTGATATTGAAATATCATTTATCATTGCTCTAGCTAGTTACCATGGTGACATTCACATTAATGAAAGCAGCTGCCAGTAATCATTTACATTCTGCTGATAACAGCTATCTGTTGATCTAAGGGATTATTTTAAGAGCCTGAAGCTAGACTTCCAATTGGTGCACACTGGAATATTAATAGGATAAACAGGACAGGAGATCTCTCTCAACTAGCATAACAGTCTGAAATGAAGGTACAGTAGATTAATACAGTTGTTACCTGGGCTCCATGCAGATAGGAACTGACCCACATGTACTCGGAGGAAATGAGCTGCAGCAAGTTCAGCAGACTGAAGACCACTTGGGGAGAAAATAAGTCAAGGAATGTAACAATCAAGCCAATACTGATTCTTATTTGGATGATGCAAACTGAAAGAGCCCATCAGAGGCTGGTCATCTCCATATTCATGGATAATAAAACACAAGTTGGTGGTTCCTTGTTGGTCTTTCTACTCCCAGAAGATGAACCCAACATTCATATAAACAAACCAGCATCTCTCCAAGTCCTAGCAGTCAGCTCTCACACACTAGCAAGAGGAGGACAAACAGCAGTTCCAAAAATCTAGCTTTCCCTACTCCCAGAGTGAGTTTTCTCTCCCTAATGGAATAATTACTTTCAGCTGAGACTAGCTACCTTCCCTGCCCTTCCACCCTTAAACTGGGGTCTTTGGCAGTCCCCACAGTAAGGGGAGACACCTGTTGCATCTTGACTGAGCAGGGTTAGGGTTTTAACCCTATCACTGCCACATAGTGGGTGGAGACTACACATCTCATCACAGAGCCATTTGTTATCTGTTAATACTTATTTATAACTTTTGTAAAATGGCAATTTATCAGATTCTTTTAAATGCACAATGAAATATTACTGTATAAACACAACAAGGAGTCTGGTGGCACCTTAAAGACTAACAGATTTATTTGGGCATAAGCTTTCGTGGGTAAAAACCTCACTTCTTCGGATGATGATGCATCTGAAGAAGTGAGGTTTTTACCCATGAAAGCTTATGCCCAAATAAATCTGTTAGTCTTTAAGGTGCCACCAGACTCCTTGTTGTTTTTGTAGATACAGACTAACACGGCTACCCCCTGATATATTACTGTATGTGATTCAAAAGCATATTGACAATGAACATTTTAGGAACATGAGCCTGTAGGTAACCACTCTGGACTCATGTACATGATGCAGAGCAGGATTTCCCCAAGGATTTATAAATATATGCCCCAGTTCTTCAAGCTGCGCCAGCAATGAGACTTTACTCAAGCTGAGGAGATAGTCCACCTGGATCAATTTGTAAGATCAGGGGTATAGTGTAACTGCAGCTTAGTGGAGTGCAAAATCATGCAAAGGAAAATGATAGGCTCCAGGCGCCTCCCACTAGTCATCTATCTGCATTTCTGTGCCCTATGGCAATTACCTCCCCGCCCATCCAACATTATATTTGGAATGTCACTAACATGCTATGTTTGGGTGATATTTGGCTAATGTTCATGTGTGCGCGTGTGTATAAGCCAACACGGGTTCAGCTTCTTTCAATGTGTTCATAATTCATTATTACAGGAAAAAGAAAATGAAGTTTCAAACCACAGGCTGACTGCTCTGTGTTTTTGTGGTGAAGCTGAGCTGCTATTACTTTAATTGTTTCCTATTTCCTCAGTCTTGTTTTTCTTTTCCCCTCCTTTGTCTCATCTCATGCTTTATGTCACGTTCCCTTTTGCTCACTTTGCCTGTTCTTGCTCTGCACCTTAGATTTTATTTTCCTCACAGTGCCTTTTTGCTGCTCTCTCTTCTTGTTCTTTAAGAAGAACAAGAAGAGAGCGCCTTATCCACTGAGGTACCGGTCATGCTCAATTCCCATTGATTTCAGTGAGGCCTGAGGGACCTCAATACCTAGCAGGAACAGGCCCTATCTGGCCTATCTATCCATTTTCACTTTGAGTCTCCCAAACCATTTTTGTCTTCCCCTCTCTCCTGTCCTTGACCTTCATTTCTGCATTCACTCTCCTTTATTTTGTCCCCTCTTTCATTGTCTTCCTTCCCAGTCATCCCTTGCTCTCCTTTCTCTCCTCTTCACAATATGCCCCCACCAAATCCAATTCAATGAATAACATTTTTGTGGTAGTGTCAGGGGTAAAAGTAACTTAAGGGACTTACCAGTATGCAGCGCCGGGGTCCTGAGCAAGTGGGGTGGACAACTGGAAGGGGCGGGACCTTAAGCAGAAGGGGCAGGGCCTCTAAATCCCCAGGCCCTTTAAATCGTGACCGCTACCCCTGGGCTCTGGCAGCGATTTAAAGGGCCCGAGGCTCCGGCTGTGGTAGCGGCAGCCGGGAGCCCTGGGCCCTTTAAATCACCACCAGAGCCCCATGGTAACGGTAGTCGCAGCTCTGGTGGCGATTTAAAGGGCCAGGGGCTCCGGCCTCTGCCAGGAGCCCAGGGCCTTTTTAAATTGCCGGCCTGGGGAAGTTGCCCCCTGTTGGTACGGTCAGCTGTATACTAGCTCTTGCCGGTATGCCGTATTGGCTTACTTTCACCTCTGGGTAGTGTGCAAGTAACTAACTGTCCCTTGTCCTAGCGCAGGAGTTCAAAGACTTGGTTGAGAGTTGCCTTGGAATCTGTGTTGGCTCCTTTCTTAGTTGCACTATGAACTGAGACACAGAGGCAACTGATCCAGCATGTTACCTTGGAAAGGATCAAATCCTGCTTCTATTGAAGCCAATGGAAATTTTGCTATTGACTTCAATGGGGGCAGGAAGACAATTTAAATTGTGCCTAATATCATACTTTAACATTACTTCTGGTAGAATTTACAAAAATGAGTATTTATGGGAATTTTTTTAGTAGTTTTACCTCTGTGTTTTCTTTATATTTTCATTTGGAAATATGGGTCATTTGGAAGAACTATTAAACTTAAATAGCTTGACTGCCATCTGGTGGAAAACTGAAGCCAACACAACCTTTTATCTAATTCTGCCGTTTGCAGTGAGCTCTTGTTGAACCTGTTTTAAAAATTTAGTTCATATAAAAATTATTATCGATCAATAATAATCAATCCTACCATCTCTCCCACATTTTACTACTAGATAATGTTGGGTGTTATACCTCTATTTTAATGTTAACATATCAAATCATGCAGAACCTATATGCTCAATAATTCATAGACTGCAACATTTCCCATAACTCAGCATATTCCTCCTCACAAGGGTCAGATCAGTAGCACACAATGAGCCCTCTAGGTACAAATAAATGAACATAGGCTAATCCTCGAGAGTTGTATCTAATTGAGATTCTTATGTATATTAAAGGCAGGGTTTCTGATTCATTTGTAAAATGAAAACTAAAATTTGGTTTTAAATTGTGATTTCTAATGGTTTTACAGAAGTTCTTTGCATAGCGCCATTTAGCTGGAACAACAATAAGAATGGAAAGAAAGCTTTGCTCATTAGAATTTCTATGTACTTTGGTTTCCCTTGTACATTGGTCATTCCCTTTACTAGGCTGCTCAGCATCTGCAGAGGGCTTTCCCAATGCCAAACACTGCTCAGCTGATACACTATTCCCACAGATGAAAACAGAAGTGATCGTCCATATGGTCTTGTGACTAATAGATCTGATTCTTACAATGCTCTGCTTTACAGGACTTGCTGGGAAGTCACTTTATAGGGTCCAGCTGCAGGAGAATGAAACAGCAGAGATTCTTTCTCAGGCTAAATGCTCAAAATATAATTCCCCCAGAAGAGAAACTCTTTGCATTGACTCTCTGTAGAACAGCACGTCAATTCTTCTAACACCTATGTCCAAAATTTCCAAACCTGGGGGCCTAAAATTAGGTATCTATGTCTATATTTAGGCCCCGAGACTGCAAACTCTTACTCTCATGAGTAGTCTCATTTAGCTATACCATGTACAGGGTGCATAAAGTTATTCATGTATGTAAGTGATTGCAAAATTATGGCTTAAGATAGCTAACGTGGCTTGATTTTCCAGTGAGGCTGATCACCCACAACTACCACAGTATTGTCTCTCTCACTAACAGAAGGTGGTCCAATAAAAGATATTATCTCACCCATCTTGTCTCTCAGTTTGTTGCTCAGTCACCCAGTTTAGTGATATCCATTTGTAACTTTTCACAGTTAGCCAGAGGTGAAAGTAAGCCGGTACGGTCCGGTACAGCAAGAGTCAGTACACTGTGACGGACCACACCGGCTTCCGCGGCGGGGATTTAAAGGGCTTGGGGCTCCCTGCCGCTGCGGGGAGCCCCGAGCCCTTTAAATCCCGGCCCCAGCCTGGCAAGGCTCGGGGCTCCTCACAGCCGCGGGAGCTCCGGGCCCTTTAAATCCACGCCTGAGCCCGGCTGCTGGGCTGGGATTTAAAGAGCCCGGAGCTCCGCGGCGGCCAGAGCCCCAGGCCCTTTAATTTGCCCCTGAGCCCTGGGGGCTCCCAGCCACCTCTGCAGCTGGGAGCCCCGGGTTGATTTAAAGGCCCTGGGGCTCCCAGCCACAGCCAGTGCCCCAGGGCCTTTAAATCTTGAGAGGCCCCGCCTCTTCCAGGTGAGGCCACGCCCCCCTCAGGACTCTGGCAGTACCGGTAAGTCTTGTAAGTTACTTTCACCCCTGCAGTTAGCTTTGGACATAACTATTTTGAGTAATTTAGTATCGTCTGCAAACTTTGTCACCTCACTGTTCATTCCCTTTTCTAGATAATTTCTGAATATGTTGAACAGCACAGATCCCAGTACATATCCTTGGGGGACACCAATATTTACCTCTTTCCATTGTGAAAAATGACCATTTTTCCTACCCTTTGTTTCCTATCTTTTAACCAGTTAATTATCCATGAGAGGACCTTTCCTCTTGTCCCCTGACTCCTTACTTTGCTTAAGAGCACTTAGTGTGGGACCTTGTCAAAGGCTTTCTGAAAGTCTAAGAACAGTGTATCAACCGGATCACCTTTGTCTACAGGCTTGTTGACACCCTTAAAAAAATTGAATAGATTGGTACAAAAGCTATGTTGACTCTTTCTCAACATATTGTGTTCATCTATATGTCTGGCAATTCTGTTCTTTACTATTGTTTCAACCAATTTGCCTGGTACTGAAGTTAGGTTTACCAGCCTGTAATTGCCCACTCAGGACCCTTTTTAAAAAAAATCAGCATTAAATTAGCTATCCTCCAGTCATCTGGTACAGTGGCTTATTTAAGCGATAAGTTACATACCACAGCTAGTAGTTCTGTGATTTCATATTTAAGTTCCTTCAGAACTCTTGGATGAATACCATCTGGTCCTGATGACTAATTTATCATTTTGTTCCAAAACCTCCTCTAATGATACTTCAATCTAGGACAGTTCCTCGGAGTTGTCACCTAAAAATAATGAGTCAAATGTGGGAATCTCCCTCACATCCTCGGTAGTGAAGATTGATGTAAAGAATTTATTTAGCTTCTCCACAATGGCCTTATCTTCCTTCAGTGCTCCTTTAGTACTTTGATTGTCCAGTCACCCCACTGATTGATTGACAGGCTTCCTTGCTTCTGAAATACTTTTAAAAAATCCTGTTTGGTTGGGTTTTTTATGTGTCTTTTGCTAGTTTCTCTTCAAATTCTTTTTTGGCCTACCTAATTATACTTTTATGCTTGACTTACAGAATTTATGCTTTTTTCTATTTTCCACAGTAAGATTGGACTTCTAATTTTTAAGGATGCCTTTTTGTCTCTAATTGCCTCTTTTACTTTGCTGTTTAGCCATAGAGGCATTTTTTGGGTCATTGTACTGTTTTTTTTTTTATTTGGGTATACATTTAGTTTGAGTCTCAATTATGGTGTTTTTAAATAGTTTCCATGCAGCTTCCAGGCATCATAAAATAGAACAGGCAATATCAGATCACAATCATAATCTCATGAATCTATAATCTGTTGTGTGTGGGTGTTAGGCAGTGAATTTATTGTATTTCATTTATCATAGTTAGGAGGATCTCACAGTTCATCCTCATCCAGTATCGGGTTTCCAGTGGCTGTAGGATATTGTATTGGATGGATTAATTTGCAGTTACAGCAATATTTAGGTTCATCGACCACAACAGTATAGGAGCGGGGATTTATCTGCTCCATGCATGTTGCCCTTTTCCATGTGGAGGATCTGTCCTGAGGATATAGAGGCACTCTACTGGGTCTCCAGGTTGTCTCTCTGGAAGGTCTGTCTTTCATAGTAGGTTTTAGCTTTGTTGAGCTTCTCTTCTAATTGATCTGTGACTCCTTCCACTACTTCTGATTTTAATAGTAACTGGCAATAGGCACCAATCTGTGTGAGTCTGGACATTAGATATTGCACAGGACTGCTGGACATGCTTTTGGTGGGGGTACTTCTCAACTCTAGGATGACTTGCCACTTGTTTTTCTTAAACTTGAAGGTTTTCTTTAAGAGAGTTTTTGCAGTTTTGATGGTTGATTCAGTTTTGCCATCGGACTCACCATTGTAGCCAGGGCCGGCTCCAGCATTTCTGCCGCCCCAAGCAAAAAAAATTGGAAAGAAAAAAAAAAAAAAGCCGCGATCGGCGGCGGCAGTTCAGCGGCAGGTCCTTCGCTCCTAGAGGGAGTGAGGGACCTGCCGCCCCCAAATTGCCGCAGGTGCCGCCCCTCTCCCTTGGCCGCCCCAAGCACCTGCTTGTTAAGCTGGTGCCTGGAGCCGGCCCTGATTGTAGCGGGAAGCTGTGATATGGTTCATTCCCAATCCTTGTCAAAGTGTGCAAATTCCTTGCTGGTGAACTGTTATCTGAGATGACACGATCCAATATGCCATGTCTACCAAAGTGTTCCATTGCTTTGTCTTATCGTAGCTGCAGTCTGTTCAATAGTTCGTCTAATTCCCAAAAGTCAGACTAGTAATCAACTAGGACAAAGTCGTCAGTATTATTTACAACAAATGGTCCATTTCTACCTTGCTCCAAGGTTTGTTGGGAATGTTATGTATCCTCAAAGTTTCTTTCTGCTGACTTGCTTGGGATTCTGCACATGCATCATAGTTCCTTATCAAGTCTTCAATTTTACTGGTGATATTTGGCCAATATAATACAGCTTTAGCTTTTTGTAGACACATTTCTATTCCTGAGTGGCTGCAATGTATTCAAGCTAGAGTCTCTCTTCTTAAGCTTCAGGTATAAGTATTTGGTTGCTTTTGAATATAATGTCCTACACACTGAGTTCATCTCGATAGTTCCAGTATTCACGAGAGGCCTCTAAAGCCTCTTCCTGGTCTCTCTAATATTGCTTATCCATTTTGTAGGTTCAGTCACTTTGGCAATAATGCCGTCCTTTTCCATTTGTTTTATTGCTTTCAGTATTTTTTCTTTTAATGCTATGGGAACTTTGCGTGGTAGGTGTTTCACTGTCTGGATGGTTGAGTGTATTTTTAAGTGTAAAGTGCCTGGGAAGCACCCTAGTCCTTCAAAAACATCATTGTGAGCCTCAGGATTCAAGCCTTGGAGATGCTACCTGGTTGTGTCTGTCTATGTGCATCATTTTTCTTCTAATTTTGAGTTTACCATATGAATTGTAGATGAAAGGTTTAATGTCACAAGGTTCGTGTGTTCTCTTGTATTGGCTGATGGAAGTGGTGTCTGTCTGAAGTTCAAAACCCAAAATTCTAGCTGGTATACTTTTCCTTGGTGTTCTGCTCATAACACCCATTTCCCTAGTGATGTGAGGATGGTGCTATCAGAGAGTTTTAATTTAGCATTGCTTGGCCGCAATTTTGATGCTCCATCTTGCATGATGTTGAGGAAGTCCTTGTATCCCATTACATTTACAGATGCGCCACTATCTATTTGGCATTCTATTTCTTGCTTGTGCCAGTGCTTCAATGTTACTTTGCAAGGTTCTAGTATGAGCTTAACACACCATTTTGTTCTCTAAGCATGTATTGCTCTGATACCACGTATACAGTATAAAGGATTTCACTACCTGGGTTGCTGCTCAGCTCATCATTGTTCACCGCTGTTATATGGTGTGTTGCTTTTGTTTGCTTTCCTTGACTGCACACTTGCCCATAATGATTCCTCTTCCCACAGTTTCTGCACAAAGTGCCGTAAACTAGGCATTTGCCTGCTTCATGTCTTGTTCCTCAGTAGTCACAGCTTTCATTGTGAGGTATGCTTACCTCATCACTGTACTTATGTAGTTTAAGTTTGTTTGGTTTGTTTTTGTGGATTCCTGTGTTTGCTTTTGTTTACAAAATGCATACTCTCAGTCTCCTATGTTTATCCTCTTCATTTTTTTGAGTGCTTGTTAGCTCACTTTGCACATTTCTACAGCCCCTGTTAGTGTGAATGTGGGATTTCTGAGCACCTTTATCTTTGGTTCCTATGACTAAGTGATCTTGTATCAACTCCTCTTTCAAAATGCTGTGCTCATACGAATCTGCCATTTTGCACAGCTTTGCAACGTACTGGTCAACAGTTTCTGCAGATGCTTGCTCACATTTGTTGAAGACGTAGCGTTCATATATAACATTTCTTGTAGGTTCAAAATGTTCTCAGAGTGCATCCAAAACTTTGGCAGGATTTCTGTAGTCTGCAGGTACTGCTGGAGCATGTGGCATTCTTTCCCCATCACTGATAACAGTATTGCAGCCATTATTCTTTAATCTTTTTTCATTCAATCCCGTGGCAATTTCATAATTTTCCCATTGTGCACTGAAGAACAGCTGGTTGTTGAAGATATCCCCTTCCATGTCCATGGATCCAAGGACCAGCATCAGGCTTCCTGCCTAGACTGAGGTTTGTGTTATTTTGGCTGATTATGGAAGTATAACAATCAGATCTGCTGGTTGCTTTGTCCTTACAGGGGCATGTTTACTTCTGACACCAATTTCTAGTTCTGTCAATAAGACACAGAAATCTCTGAGGTGTTACAGCAACAGACTTTTATTCCATATATTCCATATATCATATTACAAACAGGGCTGCAGGATGGATTCCTTCTTTATCTTCTGTCTCTGTGATCTGGCCTCTGACCTGATGCTGACTGTTCCACATCCTGTTATACAAGATGTTGCACAGATCAGGCGTTGGAGGTTCTAGTTGCAGCTCCCTCTTATGAATGGGAAGCTGCCTTTCGTAACACCCAGTATAGGCTTTTAACCTTCTATTTTATTAGTGGCATATAGATTAGTTAGCTGAAGAACTACACCTGCTTTCTAATTCATATTCACATTTGAGTCCTGGATTTGTTTCTTTTTGACCCATTTCTATTTAATTTCTTTCTGTTTCTTTCTGACTGCCTGCTTTCTCGGCTCTGTCAGGAACTTTCCTAGCTGCTACCTTCTTCCTCCTAAAAAACAGTCTCTCTCTCTCTCCTGTTCCTTTCATCTCTGAATACTTCTCCCCTACTCTCACAATCTTTTCTACTTGTTCTCACCAAGGGAGATGCCACACAAACACAGGAGAATGTTATCCATTGGTAATTAAAATCCTAACAGAACCTTCCATTATTCTGGTTGTGAGAGTATTGGCAATGACCTTGGCGTAGTTAGGAAAATGTCACCTTAAAACATTCTGTTCTTCCACCTAACAAATCCAGAGCAAAAAAAGTTTCAGCAAAGTATACCAGGGCTTGGAAACAGCCAGTACATAATACCTATATGCTGTACTGGCACTTCTCTGAAGATCTTATCTTTTCCTCCAGAATCTCAGCTTTCATTTAAAAGAAAGTAGTAGGCCTCCAGCTGTTACAGTTGCAGAGAATACTTGAAAAACAAGTAACAAGTATAACTGATGCAGAGATGTGTCTGCAGGGACACTTAAACAATAGCTCCGAGAGCCTCATTCATTTTAGTGAGGAGTCCACTGAGATGTCCAATGATAATGTAATTTCAACATTGTTAACTATTTCATTCCTCGTGCAAGAAAGGAGATGGAGAGTTACAGATCTGCACAGTTTCCTGAGTGATGTCTCATTTTGGTTGCACAACTGCATGGTGTTTAGGAGACACCAATACTTACTTTTTTCCCCCATTCAAGAAGGATCTAAGTCCAAGGAGCCTAGCAGAGTCCATGGGCATGTACAAGTCCTCCTGAGGGGGGAGCCAAGCTCCAGGAGCCCTGTGGAAACAAGCAGCTCACACAAATAAATTTTGCATATTTTGTGAGTTGGGTCTCATTTTGGGATTCACATGGGTGGAGCTTGTTTTGTGGGCATAGCTTAAAAGAGAACGATCACCCTTTTTTCCCCAGTCTGACAGCTCATGTATAGAGTTAAACTGTATATAGACCCTCGACCTTATACTCCACAGCATTCATAACAATACAATGTTTTAAAATCAGTGAGAGACGTGGTGCTCAACACCTTTGAAAATCAGATCCTGGGTGTCCCAAGGTGGGCTCCAAAAAAGGGAGGCACCCAGAATTAGCGGAGCACTTTTGAAAATGGAGGTCTTAGTGTTTGTTCCTTGTCAGTTGATAACATGCAGTTTGAAAAGAGTAGCTTCTACTGCTACTGTAGGGAAATAGACATTTTGGACTTCAGGGATGTCACACCATCAATTTTCATAAGCAATAAACAAATATAATTCTAATACACACAGATACGACAATGATAAGCACTATACAAATAGCTAAAATAAATATCACATATGTCTTGAATACTTTTAAGAGTTCTCCTCTCCTTTCAGGTTCCTTCCCACCTGGAGATTGTAATGCCAAGTGTCTACTTGACCCTACATCAAAACATATGTGTCCTTTATATGAGTTTGTCTTTGATTGTTCATGGACACAGCGTCTTAAAATAATTGTAAAGCATCACAATAGAAAGGACCTACCAGGCCCAGATCCACGAAGGTATTAGGTGCCTAACTCTCATAGGAATTGAGGATCTGGGCTCTAGGACCTGATTTAGTATAATTTTACAGTCCTGGTGTGTAGGGTTTTCAGAATGAAAATACAGAAAAGAATTCAATGTCTGATACATTTAGTTGTTGTTAGTGATATTTTAATCCAAATTTTGATCCCAGTCCTGCAGTGAAGACCGTGCAGGGGATCACATGGACCTCAGTGCAGAACCAGGGATTTATTTTTGGAGGAGGCACCAGCGATTTCTTTGTCAGGTAGCGCTGATCCAAAGTCCATTCAAGTCAATGGAAAGCCTCCCATTGACTTCAATGGGTTTTGGATCTGGCTCTTAATGCACAGAGGCCAGGCTAGATAAAGCACAGCAATAAGCTTATAAGGGCAGCATGTTGTACTCCTCATCAAGGCAGGGAGAGGAGCAGTTTTTAACAATTACACCCGAGAACCCTACATCCTACACCTAGTTAAACACCCTAGAACACAGGAACTAGAGCCTGTCGCCGGCAGCAGTCTGTTGCGCCCCAATCTGTGCCTGCACTCCAGAGCCCCACTTTCCAAAAATGGAAGTGAATCTTTAGTTTCTGCAGCCACGCTCACATCCTTACCAACATTGCCTACCCCAAGTGTTCAAAAATCATGGGGCAGCCCTCCAGAATCACAAGATTGGCTTAAAAACTGCAAGATTAACAAATATAATAAACATTGTCTTCTTTATTTTGTCTGGTTTTTTAGACTTTGGGGTACCCTGGGACCATATTTTCAAGATTTTCTCCACAACTCTGAGAGCTACAAAAACTTACTTTTTTGTAAAGTGAAAGCTGAGATTCTCATCTAATTAGATGATGCCAGAGGCGAGCGTTTCAATAAAAATATCAAATACCTCAAGAATCCCAATAAAATTGAGATAACTGGCAGTGCTGCTAGTATACAACAATGACAGCTACTCTGTGCTTATTTAAGAGAGAATTTTAGGAAGACAGACATTACTATAATATGTGTTTTGTCTTTTTATATTTTTATTTCTTTATGTTCATTTCCTTGTTTTGTACAGATACATATATAATTTTATGACCCAACAGGTACAGATTAGTTCATTGGTAATGAAAGAATTTCTCTTAATATACACGATACTACATATGAAAGCATTTTTGTTTCAATTTTTGATATGGGAATATTAAATTTTAAAATTACCTATTTCACTGTGATGTTAAATCGCTTTTGGATATTTAGCATTAAACATTAAGTTTAATATTTTTCTTCAGCTCTTTGACTCCAGTGAGTTATCATTTATGCCTTTTTACTCTCAATTAACCAGCACCTAATACATTCCACAAAGTCTCTACACATAATGCAGGTTGAAGCACTTGTTCTAGGCAGCATGTTAAGGAACAATAATGGTTTGTTTAATATTTCATAGACCAGTTGGTTATAAATTCAGTTCGCATCTGAACAGCTTCTTTGCACAATCGTAAATAGCTTCATGATTTCTTTAAAGCCTTCATATGATATCAAAAGCAAAGGTGAATCTGAGGTCGTACATTTCCCTCACCTGCTATGACAGCCTGCATCCGGACTGAAGGTCCAGTGCTCTCAATGGCAAAATTTCCATTTATGGCCTGATCCAAAGCCCACTAAAGTCAACAGAAATAGGATTAGGCCCTATTTCTTGCACAGCTCAGTTTTAGAAATCTTCTGTTACTCCTGTAGCACTGAATTGGCACTTGTGGTAAAAGCTCTGTGTAAGGCTGGGGCCAAGATGACTGGAAAGATATGTTCCACTACTAGGTTGGTTGAATTAAAATATGTATTGAAATGAACTTTCCAGGGACCTTTGTTTATTTCAAAATCTAATCTGAAACAAAAAGGCAAAATCCAGAGTTAATATTCCACTTCATAAAGGTAGTGTCATTGTCAAGTTAAAAATAACATACTATTAAAACAAGCACTCCTCACCATAGCCTAAATGTACAATATCTCTCCAGATACATAACATGGAACCTTGTTTACAATGAATTAAACATTTCACGGCTATTGATACTTCCTGTTTCTTAAACATTCCATGTACCGTTCATAAATTCTAATTACTACTGAGCAACAATAGCAATTATATTACAAAGCACAGAAAAACTTTTATTTTTTCCCAGATATCTGATGTATTCAGTGTGGAAAAAAGAACAAGAGCATTGTCTGTATTCACACACACATACATACATACACACAATATTTGTTTAAAATAATTAACGGATCTCATGTCATATTTAAAAAAAAATAATTATCCTATAGTCCTCTGTGTAGGAACATCCAATCCTTCTACAACTGGCAATTTGGGTCTGATCCCAGGAAGTACTGTGTACTGTTAGCTGCTATTAACTTCAAAAGAACTTTCTAGTCCTCAAGCATCTCTCAGGATCAGGACTTGTTAGGCATTGCCATTGAATAAAACATCAATTTAAAGCAGTCTGGGGATGCTGCATATGTCTTGTTTTCTATTAAATCCATCAATGTCTCATCTCTTGCATTTTTCTCAGACATACTAAAAACTGGTTTTGATTAATGCCCCACACTACCATCAGGGCGCCATCGTTTTTTGTAGTAAGGTTTAATCGGGAACTGAATGGCTATGCTTGATCTAAATTAGAGCATATGATCTTTCCAAAGGACTAATTCAGCCTCTGGTAGCAGGAGTATTTTGCCCAAGCCAAAGATTGGCCATTAACCCTACCAGTCTTGTTGGTCCCATGGTTAGGAAGCAGGCACAATTCCAGATCAGTTTTTTTATTCTCAATAGTTCTGACATACCAGTACAGTCTCTCCACTGCCAGCCAAATAGAGGAGACACTGAGAAAGATACCTTGGATAATATCACATTTCAAAGACTCCTATTAGAGGTCTATAATAGGAACACTCCACCCCCATCCTCTGATGTCCCACAAACCTGTCAGACACTGTCCAGTAAGTGGCAACATCATGTGGATTTATTTATATTCCCATCAACAACACCAATACAGTCCCATAGTGTTTCTTGCCCTTTCCCATAGGATCAGGGAAGAATAGCAAGACCTCAATGTGTACTAACTAACCCGAATCCTCCGCCACCCCCTTCCTTCTTGTGTCTTCTTTTATACCATCAGCGGATGGCTAATTGGTTCATCAGCCCTCCCAGCCCACTCAGCTAATTAGCTGCATAACTCCAATCAGCCTTCTCCAGGGGAACTGATTGGTGCTTAAGTGATCAGAGTGCTGGCTCACCTGCTAGCTTCCAGCACTCTGTCACAAGGTCTGAGTGACACTGTTATTTTTATCACATTTTATCTAGCCATTAGCTTAAATCTATGTGTTTCAATAGAATTCCATATTAGTATATTGAGAAAACGTGTGCTGTTGCTAATTGACTAGAGGATGAAAAGATGTTCATTCCCCTCCCCTTCTCTTTTTCTGCTCTTATTCATAGCAAATCTAAAATCAATACATAAGATTCTCAGGGTAGGGACCATGCCTTTTCTTTGCTCCCTAAAGAACCTAGCGCACAGTAAGCCAGTCATCCTCCTTAGAGTAAACACAATCAAATTACATTTTCTCTCCAGAAGAGGGCACTCTATCAGCATACCAGCAATCTAGCATCACAGCATTCACTAAATTGAAGGTGCTTCAGCAAAAAGAGTTTACAACACTACGTACAATGTTACAGGGCAAGAGGGAATCTCTTAGAATTGTTCAAAATCCAAAGCGCTACTAATAAAATTTACATTCTCTTTTCTTCTGACATATTTTCCATGTCAGTTTGGCGATCTAATTACTCTCAAGTCTTATAATTCTAACTTTTCATGTCATATTATTGAGATTCTTCTTCTATAAATTTTTTCCATATTATGGCTTTAAGAGAGACAAGGCGATAAAAAAGTAAACTGGAGTGGATTGCTAAATTGCAGGTGGATCAAACAAGACTGATATACCTGGGATCAAACCCACAATGAATTAACTAGGCTTTTTGAAAGGAAGAATGTAGCATGCCCCTTGTACAGTTCTGTGTAGAAAAGAACGTAAGGTGAAGTGTTTGGGGTGGAGAATGGGAACCAATAGTCTAACAAGCACCCCCTGAATCATCACCAGCCTTGTGATGGATCAGAGTTCTACTGATCAGGATTTTCTACTGTCTTGCATTTTAAGTAACCATTTACAGCTGTGCAAGGTGGATGAAGTATGCTACTAAATGAGAATGGCAGTTTGTTGCATTCTCAAGGTAAGGCAAGGGAGAGTAGGGCCCTTAGGTTGCTCTGAACATCTTTGAAGAGTATCACCATCTCTCAACACAGTGGCAGGTACACTTTAATTGACTGAGCATCAAACTGAGTTAGTGGTACAAGAGAAGGCACTAGATTGGAATAGCGCCAATGGCTATGAGCTGAGGAAAGGACAGAGATAGAGTGACTGGGAGAGTATAGATAATCATATTAGCTTGAGAGACAGATTCGTGAGAAAGAACTAATGTGTCTAGCTATCTTAGTGGAGAATAGGAAAAAGGTGGATAGGAACAGAAATGCTAAACTTGTGGTTACTGTGAACAAGATCAGAGATAGCGTGAAGGAGTGGAGCTGTCCACACTTATATATTTCTAAGATTCATGTTGAATTTTTTGGGAAGGTAACAGCAGAAGCAGTTCTGCCATTTTCTAGAACATGGTTTGGGGAAAATATGTTGTTTTGTCCACATTAAAAATTCTTAAAACCAGTTCATTGAGAAGCTGTAGCGCCTTGGTACTCTGGAGAAAGTACTTAACATTTGCCAAGGCATCATCCTGATGTTAGGGATGTGCCTTTTGTTGTCCCCTGAAAATCCACTCAAATTTAACCAGGTTATACATTTCTGAGAATGACAGCTTGTACTTACTGGGCAGAGGTCAGTAATAGTCTGGCGGTTGTATTTTCTGAAGATTCCATCTGCAATGTGTATGCTCCATCCCCACACAGGACCTGAATGTAATTGAGACTGAGCCTGCTCCATCCTCACAGAGTGACTGAGCATGCTCCCTTCCAGGGATGCAGGGCTGATTGATTGGGGTTTGGCATACACAAGCCTGATTAATGGGGATGGATGTACATAAAAATCTTTTCTGTCAGGAGCTACACTTTTTAGTCTGATTGCTATCCCACATAGGGTGCCAAGCACTATACATCTTGCATTAGCAGGAGAAACTTTTGTTTATGAAAATAATGTGAGGAAATGGCCATTAATCCTTAGAAATATGTTCAAATGTAGCCCATGCACAAGATTTCAATGTGTTTTAACTATAAGGGATGTTTGAAGAGTCTGTGTTATTCTGTTACAGACATTAGGAGAGGCAAATACACAGAGACTGGGTATTAAATTTCTTAAAGGGCCCATTTTTAATTAATTTGAATTCTTAAACTAATTGACAGATTAAATTGTAAATCTCAGAAAATTAATTCTGTATTCAGAGAATAAGTGCTGTAATTCTGGGGAGAATATGTAGTATTTTAATATAAAACAATGAGCTTTATGTGCAAAACTCAACTCAGCCTTAATTATGGAGTTGCTATCAATGTCGCCATAATGACTATAGACAGGGTCAATACAACAGCTTAGGTCACTCTTACCCGGGGCCATTGTAATGTGAGAAAATAACTCAAACATATTATCCCTCTTCCTCTCCCACTAAATTGCATGCTACAATTCTACTGGATATAATGAGTCAGGGTATGAGACAGAGTGGATTCGTGTCTAGAGTTTTCATTGGTGGCCCCAACTGTTATTGCTCCTTGAAAGTTTTGTGGCTGTATGCAAGTTTTGGCATCTGTGTTTGAAAGGTTCTCCATGGCTATGTCTACACTGCAATTAGATACCCACGGCTGGCTCATGCCAACTGACTCGGGCTCAGGCTAAAGGGCTGTTTAATTGTGGTGTAGACATTAGAGTTCAGGCTCAAGCTCTGGGAATGTGGCTAAGTTCTAATTAATACAGAGTGATTCTAACAGCAAAGAACTTCTCTGATTTGACAGGCAGTAAGAACTTTCCCAGACACAGTTTCCAGTGGATAATATGTCATCTTTATTAATGCATCTTAAACTGTGTAATGTTTCCAGTAAATAATATTTCAATGGAGCAAGATTTATTTTCACCCAAATGATGGTTAATATCTGAAGTTTTATATGTGGACTAAGAAATGATTATAGTGTAGTATTTAAACACAGCAGATTCAAATTACAATAATGAGTAGCTACCGGAATTAATACAGGATAAGCATAACAAGAACTCACAACAGAGATATAAAACTGTATAGTTTTGATCTAACTAGTAACACTGAAACATCCAAGTTGCACTGAAGTATAAATATGGGCCTACAAATGCATCACACAAGAAAATCCCTACACTCCAAAGATGACCCATTCAAGTCAATGGAGTGCACATGTGAGTACAATTCAGTATGGATGTAATTACAGGATCAGGGCCATGTTTTTTAATCAGAACACAGTCAGATTGTTCATTATCAATCCTGTGCTACTGTAACACACTGCATATCTCTTAACTGAGTATCATTTTAAAGTATACACACAAATAATATGAATACTAGCACTTATCACAGATGAACACTTTTACAAAATTTATAGCTTTTCATAACCCATTTGTGCTTTTAAAACGATTGCCCTCTTCAATTTGAAGAAGGTAAATGAATTGTCTTTTGTAGAAAAACAATAGCTTTTGCACTTATAAATATTCACATTTACTCAAAAAAGGCAAAACGACATTTATCAAATATTGTATTTTTGTGTTCCATCAAAAATAAGTTTGTTCAATTGTAATATGTTTTTTATTGCAGGTGTCAGTTTAAATTATACATTTTAAGAGTTAAAATAGCAGCCATTATCAGTCAATTCAGACTGACAACATTAAATATTAAGTTAAACAGAAGGAAACTGGGCATCTTTCCTCTTCTGATCAAGATATCTCAAAGTACCAGTTAAGGACAGGTTGGTGACCTAGGAACCAATTGAAGTCAGTGGGAGTTTTGGGCTTTAATGGGACCAGAATTTTACTTCTAGAACTTTCTATTACCAAACAGAAGACACAAATCCAAACTTCACTTTTGCCTGTTAAGGGACAAATCCTACAGTTCTGACATCAATGAGAGTTTTATCTTAGTAAGTAGTGCAGGAATTGTATTTATTTAATGTCAATTACAAGCTTTGCTATGGCATTCACCACTTGTTTGAACACATTAAGCTATGATCCTAAGCAAATAAACACTGGGATCACACGTGGTTGTTTTTTTTGGAAATGTCATGTTTCTCATGATAAGAGAGAATCATAGGGTGAGATTCACAAAGGGACTTAGGTGTTGCAATGCTGAGAGTCAGCATGCCTAACTTTTAGGTGCCTAGAAAATCTGAAGACCAACACTTCAGTCCACAAAGCTGTTAGACAGGTAGACTACCTATACAATGCATAGGGAGAGATAGGCACCTAAGAATGCATATAAAAAGCCAGCTTGCTAGCCAACAGGAGGAGATGCCAACCAGAGTAGGTGTGCTAAACCCTGTCCCTCTCACCTGCTTCAGGCAGGTGCCTATCTCTGCTAGCAATTAACAAATAGGAATCACTCTCCTGGAGTCAGGTCACTTATGCACCGAAGACAAGTCTTTCAGGAATGACTTTGGAGCCTGCCTCACTCTGTACTAAACAGCAGGAGGAGGAGCTGGTGGTGGTGCCCCCTATAACGTTTACCCAGTGGTTAGCACACAGGCCTGGAATGTGGGAGACACCCAGGTTCAATTCCGCCCTCTCTTCCAGAGGGGGAGAAAGAATTTAACCAGGAGTGTCACACCTCTCAGGAGAGTGCACTGACCACAGAGATATGGTATATTCTGAGGTGTGGCTTCCTCTGTCTTTCCTGTTGGTGCTGTTCCATTGTGGATAAATAATGAAAAAGTGGTAGGACCTGGAGACTCCCACTTCTAGGGCGGGTGCCCTGACCACTGGGGTACAGAATCAATCTCAATCTCTCTCCGGCCCAATGACTGTTCCACTGTGGATAAATACTTAAAGAATCATTGGGCTAGAGAGAGAGCAAGAGTGAAAATGAGAATGAACAGAAACTGTACAATAAGAAAAACCATGGAGGTCAGTCTATTTAGATAAATTTTAGCGAAAGAATATATATAATATATTATTAAACTTTATATCCAGGGCAGTTACATATAAAACATTTACACTTTTACTTCCATCAGGGTCTGTGACTGAACAAGCTAAAAGCTATGAATTTACATATTGTAGAATGGGTAACATTTCAAAAGCATTACAGTAGTTTTGCTCTTGTTAAAACTCCTCTTATACACAGTATGTCAAGTTCTTTACTGAGTAATTAGTCAGACATCTTAATTACCAAAGTCAAATTATAACACTCAGTTAAACTGCTGCAAATACAGAGGGACAGTCAATGAAGCCAATGGAACTATGCCAATTTACACCAGCTGAGGATGTGGCCTAGAGTAACTTCACTGACCAAATGCAGAATTTGGCCCTAGACCTGCACTGATGGCATATGCAAACGGAGCCATCATTATGGCTCAGTCCTGCTCCCACTGATGTCAATTACAGTTTTGCTGCTGAACTCAGTGACTCAAAGTCAGATTCTGATACCCTTACCCCTGCTAAGTAGCACCTTACTCCACAAGTAGTCCCAGCAAAATCAACCAGATTACTTAAGGAGTAAAGTACTGCTCACTGTGTGTAACAGTGGGCTAATCTAGTATAATGTGAGTGTGATTGGCTGCTGTGCTCAGTAAGAAAATTTACCACAGAGTGTAGGCAGTATTTTACTGAGAGTATATCTATACTACACGCACCATAGTGGCAAAGCCGCAGTGCTGCAGCTATGCCACTGTAATGTAGACACTTACTACAGTGACAGAAGAGATTTTTCTATCACTATCGTAAATCCACCCCCTTGAGCTGTGCTAGCTAGGTCAGTGGAATAATTCTTCCACTAGCTGCATTTACAGTGGGGGTTAGGTCGACTTAACTACAATTGCACAGGGCATGAAAATTTTCACAACCCTGAGCAATATAGCTAGGTTGACCTAAGTTTTAGGTGTAGATCAGACCTAAGAGAGGGAAATCTGCCCAAGACATGAGAGTTATCCTCTAGTCCTTTGAAAAATGGTTCTTTAGTTTCCAGCACCTAGAGGCATCAGGGACCTTTTAATGTCCCATTCAAAATATGGAAGACGTATTTTAAGGATTTTGCTATTTGATTTGTAATGTTTTATTTTCATACTTGACTCATATCTTCTACATTTCTTAGGATACCTTTAAGAAAGTATATATTGTCATTAAGTATATAAGCTGATCAAATACTACAGATAAATCTGTCTTTTAAACTAAGCAGATATGCACTAGAATTATACTAATTTCACATAGTGCTCCCATGTTTATCTCAAAAATATGTACACCTCAAATACATTTGATTTTCTGTACTCTTTATAAATAATGGTTATTAAAATTAGTCTCAGTGAACAGTATTTACAGATAAGCAAAACTTTTAAAACTGTAGAAAATAAATTAATGTATTTGTGGTAGAGAATACATAAGACTCAGTCTCAACCCCTTAGCTCTGAGGCATAAACTAGATCAGCGGTTCTCAAACTGTGGGTATTGACCCCGTTTTAATGGGGTTGCAAGGACTGGCTTAGACTTGCTGGGGCCAGGGGCTGAAGCCAAAGCCCGAGCCCCACTGTCTGGGGCCAAAGCCTGAGGGCTTCAGCCTTGGGCAGTGGGGCTGAGATTACAGGCCCCCTGCCTGGGGCTGCTGCCCTTGGGCTTTGGCTTCCCTCCCACCCACCCCATGGCAGTGGGGCTTTGGCCCCCAAACCCAAGGTGGCAGGGATCGGGCGAGCTCAGGCTTCGGTCCGCCCTCTGGTCATGTAGTAATTTTTATTGTCAGAAGGCGGTCGCGGTGCAATGAAGTTTGAGAACGCCTGAACTAGACCGTTTAAAAAAAAAAAAAGACCAAAATCTTGAACAAATGCAGCTGTTCCATTTGCTCCAGAATGCTAAGCACAAAGCACAGAATACTCATGGCTTGATCATGCAAACATTTATGCCTATGAGTAGCCCATCCTGAAGACCACAATTCATCAAAGTATTTAAATGTGCTTAACTTAAAGCATGTATCCAAATTGGGACTTAGGCACATGTTTAAAGTTAAGCATGTCCTTAAGTTATTTGCTGAAGAAGCGTGGACTGCTGAATCAGGACCCTACTGAGTAAAGTTAACACACATGCTTAAGTGTTTGCATTACCAAGCTTTAAGTTCAAACTGGGCAAATATTTCTCATAAAAGATGCCCTGATCCTTATCTTATAAAAATGTTTTGTTTATTTTTCAATACAAAAGTACATTTAAAAACTGAATCATTTGCTAAAAGCAATATAAAACTCTTAAAAGCCTATCTTTGACAAAACATAAGTATTGTTGTTTGCCTCTTACATTCTTATATACAGTATTTATAGATAAATACAAAGTAAAATCAGAAATGGATGGAACACAACTACAGGAGACTCAAATTCCATTTTATATTGCACAATTACAACACCACCACAGAACACCTTCAAGGAGCAGTGTTCAAACTTTTCAATTTTCAAAGTTTTGTTTTATTTGCTCAGATTGCAGTTATTTTGCTATTTTCTCTGCAATAATGCACCAGTTTCCATGATCATAGCAAGAACTAATAATATGAAGCTCAGGCACATTCTCTTCCAGTAGACAGCATAGCTCTCCTTCCCGAAAAACATGATAATAACGCATGAAGGCTTTTGTATCCAATATGTCAACAACCTGGTCCTCAACAGCCATTGCTTCATCCAAAATAGAATCAGTGGAGTCAGTTGTTGAAGTTCTTTGAAAGAGTTTGCTAGCAGTAGACTTATCATCTCTACTATAAGTACAGTTGTTGTCCCTGTCTTCCACAGGACCACTCAGAAAAGATGTTTCTTCATTCTTGCTCTGAACTACTCCATGGTGTTCTCCATTTAAATCCCTTATTACACCTGAGGTTGTCATCCATTGTGGTTTTTTGACAGATGCATTTTCTAGAAACACTTCATCATCATCTAAACTTTGCTCTTTTAACAATGGCCCACAGTGACCTAAGTCTAAACTGCAGTGTCTTGATGGTTGAATAGATATGGTACTGTTTGCCCATCCTCCTACATTCTTCAGAGATTTCATCTTCTCAGTTTTCTTTCTTAAGGTTGATTCATCAAGGGATCTGGAGAAAAACCATGAACGAAAAGATTTCCCTAGAGCACTATAGAATCGATTTTCTTCTTCTTCAGACATTTTCATGCAGCAGGTTTTGGCTAAGCAATGGTCTGTACTGTGGGAACTTTTTGTATCAAGTTCCTGTTTAAGATTAATTGGGTAGCTGCATTCAGAGCCTACTAGTTGCTGTGGGTGTTTTTTTACAGTATGTTCAAGATCACTCTTATGTCCAGACTGATTTGATTCTGAAAGAAGCCGGGAGCACAAGTCTCTATTCCATGGAACAAATACGTCTTGTTTTTCAAAGCGACGATTTTTTTGTTCCATAGCCCAAACATAAATCATGATCTGACCTCCAGGTATCAACACCCTTGCCATTTCTTTTATTGCTTTGATTCTTCTTTGTTTAGTTGAGAAATGGTGAATCACTGTGAAGGAAGGAAAGGCATTTCAGCTTAAATATTGCTACTGTTACATTATTTATTTTTTTAAATAATCTTCAGTTAATTTAGTGCCCATGAAAGATTTCAACTGACATTGCTGGAAACATAAATCCTCCATCTAGCCACAGAACAAGTACAGCAGAAGGTAATAACAGTACAAACCTTCTCCATACTTTCCTTCCAATGTGTCGTACCTACAGCTAGTCAGAAAACTTTGATAGAATCACTTTCCATCAGAAATGTATATTCTTAACACACGCTAGTTAAGGTGAGTTGTAGATTTGACATGTTGTTGCTCAAGGCAGACCCGGGGAGTCCAGGAAAGAGTTTGCCTTGACTAGCTACATGTTTTAAAACTACAACTTGACTTGCTTACACTAGGATTTTAACACACATTAGTTAAGACACATTAAAAACAAACCTTTTTTCCTAGCATGTACAAGGCCACAAAAAAAGACTAGGTACTTCCCTAGTCAATGTCATTGTTATGAAATTAAACTGAATACATTTTCGTTCTCAGGTTTCCTATCATGAAACTTTTATAAGATTTAAAAGATAGCTGCGTGGTTTAAAAATAACCATGACAATGAGATGTAAGAACCAACTGAAAAAATGATCCAAAATATTTCATGTTTATTTTGGAACTGAACAAACATTCTACTGTATTCTCTTACCTCCGATGGAGATGATTGCATTGAAGCACTGATCCCTAAGGGGAAGATTAAGGTTGTCACATACCGAGACTTCACAGCCTTTCTTCCTTGCAATATTTATCAAAGGTTCACAGTAATCACAGCCCAGATTAAACACCTGACTGTTGATATTGAGATACTTTCCAGTCCCACATCCTACAAAACAATAAGCTTTATTACACAGGAAGCAACCTATTATGAAATTCCTTCACCCCACCTCTCATCCCTCATGGAAAAGTGAAAACACTTTGTGCCAAAATACTCTTGTAAATCTTTTAATTTTAAAACTATCCTAGAAAATGCAATGATCCTGCTTCATTCCCACTGAAATCATTTTGTCTCTGTAAAATTATATATTCACATCATCAGACATGGAACGGTATCTACAACAGCAACATGAAAGCTTTGTAAATTCATGGCACAGTGGTACAGATCATCAATAAATCATGAACCAAATTAAAGGCCAAAATTCTCCTCTTCAATCCACAATGTATATATTTATTCAGGATGCAAAGTTTCTTCTTATGTCAATGGAAATACTGCACATGCAACTACACCCAATTCCTCCCATACAGTCTAAAAACTAGACTGTGCAATGGATTTCTCTTTGGATGGGCTGGGGAGGTAGAGGAGAAAGGAATCCTCTCTCAACAAGCCATGGACTACTCTTCAGCGCAGCTGCTACTGCACACATCCCTAATGCAGCCCCTTCAAGAGGAGTGAGGGAGCAAACAGGAGGATCAATGAAGCCGTGGCTCCTTCAGCCCTGTCCCTGATCTCCACCCTGTAGCCACTGTTGAGTAAGCTCCATGCCATATGTGCCACCTTCCAGGAACCTAGGAATATTGCCCTGCATGTTGTGCAACAGTTCTACTACCAGTGAGATCTCTGTGGTTGCAGAGGAGAGGGCAGGATTTGCCCAGAATACGGATCTGCAGCACAGACAAGAGAGGACAATTTTAACCTCCAAACACAGACTTGAAAATGACCGAAGTTCAATGGTTTCTATGCAACGAAGAACTATTTCAGTGTTACAGGCACATCCTCTTTCTGTTATTGTTTTAATCAGTTACAACTTCACATTTGTATGTGTAACTGGCATCTATAGAATGTGTCTTCTACCTGGAAGTATGTTTAGAAATATTTAAGGATCAGTGCTGTTCTAAACTGAAATATTCCAGAGTGCTCTTCAATACCATATGCATTACAGGCACTTTTCAAAATTAGATTAAGAAACATTCAGCACAGTTATGGGTCAGTGGTAGAGAATAGTATCTGAAAGTTTACACCCTAGAGGCAGGGGAATAGCTAGGCAAAGAGAACCATTTTATTCTTAGTAATTAAATTTAAAGGCCTGAGTTATCTTTAGAAACAGCACTGCAGCTTGCAGCCCTGCTGCTTTCATTGCTGATAATGTGCAACATTATCTACAAAGACAGCACAGTAACTGTGAGAGAACAGCAGAACACTCAAAGTGGTAAAAAACATCATATTGCTAGAGCAAAAATCCAGCATTATTCCTAAGAATAATGCTCAAGAGAAATGAAAGAGACTAATATATTAAAGCAGTTCAAAGAAAATATGAGATGAAAAATTAAGATATGCATGTTAATAAGAGAGTGGGAGTTGTTAAATCAGAACAAAAGTATAATTGATTATGTTAGTAGCATGAACACTCGATTAAAATGTAAGTTGTGTGTATATTGATTAAAATGTTTTAATTCAGTTAATTGAAAAGTAGTTTTTGCAGAAGAGTTTTTATAATCTCAATGCATACTCTGGAATAAGGGGACCAAAAATACTGTTGTGCTACCAACAAATGCTTCTGTTGTAATAATTGTGAGCCTGACTAGTGAAAAGTAGGTGTAGGTTCATGAATTGCTATAATGACCTGTTATATAAAATTGTTTAAGAAAAGATGTAAGAAGGAGACAGAAAGACTGAATTACTTTAAACAGAAAATGTTTACTGATACCAGTCAACTACTTTGTTAAGATTATGACTGGTAAAAAATAGGAATAAGGGACAGGAAATCAATGGACCAAAATTGGTGCTTCGGAAATTAGGCCTCATTGTTGGGCAAAATAATTAGAGGACGGCCCAATCTATCCATTGCCCTTAAACAGAGGCTTGAGGGAGAAAAAGGAACTTTTACCATCACAGCAGGTGCAGCAGCAGGATTGTTGCCATGACATCAGACCTTAATAGTCTACGAGGAAGGTGGACCATCATCACTTCATCAGTGAGGATCCCAGCCTAATACATAATAATAGAGATCCCACTCCGTCTCCCCTCCCTCATGTGTCCCTTTCCGTCCCCCATTATCTTCCTCCTGTCCTACCTCCCTCTCTCTCGGCTTTTCGCCTGACCCTGAAATCAACTGTATTGCACAGCATCAGCATGCCAAGATGAGATGGCCAATCCAGCTCTGCTCAGCCTGAGAAGGACCAGTGAAGCTGAGATGATGTCCCTGATCAGAAAGGCGAGCCAGCATACAGAACAACAGCGGTCATGGCTGATCAACCAGCCCAATGCATCTATCAGTGACTGAGCAGTCACCCTATATCCTAAGAACCTCAACAAAAGCTATATTCCCCCTTGTGTCTGTCAGTTTTTTTGAAAGTGGGACAGTGACTATCATTCCCAACTAAGATTTGAACAACAGAACTAACTCTTCCTTCCCCACCAAGAAGGACTGTTTGGCAGAGTAAGAGACTCTAACCCTATATTCACCCTCTTTAAAAGAGCATTTCATAGGTTTTAAGTTTGTTTTGCATCATCACTCAATTTCAGTTTCAATGTTTTTTGCCTTGTTTTGTTTCTTTTCCTTTTGTGTGTTTTTATTGGTATGTTTCTAACCTTTGGCATGAATTTTATAGTATGTTTGCCATCGTACTAAGCAGGCTGAGGTCTCTATATATGCACCAAACCATGAACCTTTTTTAACACTGTTTAATGTTAGACAGTGACAGGGTCATGTTAATACCTTTGACTCTTTGGGCCCTTTATTCCATCTAAATGAATTCAACAGTTCACAGAATGAAACTTAATATTGCTAACCCCTCTAGCGCCCCAGGATACTGTATATACATGGTATTAATTTGTAATAGTATTTAGTAATAAGGCAATAAGTGGGCAGTTCCCTTTTATGAAGCTATAGTACTGTCGGCCACCTCACATGCACCCCTCATGGCTGGGATGGCTCTGCAGTGCCCTGCCTCATTTTACCCCTTGGTTCCTCAATAAACTTAAAAAGAGGCTTTCACAAGTCTAGTAAGAGTCCTTCTTGGGGTCTGATTTTCTTAACAAAGTTCCAAAACAAACCCAAGAAGTCTTAAGCAAGGCACAGCCCCCCACCCCCCTGAGGTACTGTCTCTTACTGCTGTCTAAGGCACTGGAAAAAACACAAGGCCTGCTCTCCCTTCTTTGTCTCTCCCCAAGGGAAAAACAAAACTTCCAGCTGGGTCTTTCTACCCAGCCACAACTCCCTTCCTCTGGGATCACTGCAGGAGAGACTCTCTTCCTGCAACTTTACTCTGCCATCCCTCTTGGCTATTCACAGGTCTCTGTGTTTCTACCCCCTCAGAGGCCTGGTTCAGTCACATGACTACCTGTCATATACTTCGATTCATACTCTCCACCTGGGGAAGTAAATAGCTGAGTCACAGGTAGGCTGAGACCTATCTCCCTTTAGAAGGGCCAGCCACCATGTGACAGAAGCAATAATCAATTCCTATGTAAACAAATTACAAGGTCAAAGGCTGAGTAAGTTATCCTGATGAAGGAACAATATGAGGATCATGGACCAAGGGGCATCCCATCCTATTATCATTAGTATGCTACGTGTAAAACAAACAAAAAAAGTTTTTTAACAAAAAATGTCCTGTTAAATAAAGAGGATTTCACCATTCTAGGCTTTCAATCAACATATCTACTCTCAAAAGCACTCAAATATTTAAAAGAAGAAAAAAAACTAATACATAAAAGTACTCTGAGATCTCTGTGATTAGGACCAGTTTAAAAAAAAGTGAACTCCACCACTAGCTCCTTTCCCAGTTTTGCCTGACACTATTGATTAGTTATGCATCTCAGAGAACTCACACCAGGTGAATTGCTCATAAATATGCTCAGGATAGACAGAAATACTGACCTGTTCATCTAGAAACTATATTCTTAGTACCTTAAATGGTGCATTTGTGTGGCACTGATGCCAGATCCTCTAAGGTAGTTAGTCACCTAACTCCCACTGGTGCCTAACTACCTTTGAGAATCTGGACCTGACTCTCTAGCCTAATGTACAGGGCATCCTCTTTGGATGACATGATGCCCAGGAGACACTAGAGCAAAGTAAAAAGTTTCCACAGGTTTAGTTTCAAGCTTTTGGAAAGTGAAAAGCCATTATAACTGAAAATTGTGCTGGCACAAGGCAAAACAAAATAAAACCCTAAACTCTAAACAAGGCCTGGATCTTTTAGGCATCATAAGCCCTGGCTTGATTAAAATATACATAAAGTACTCTGAGGACATCAGCCCAGGCTCAGGGGTATTATTATGCTCATTTTCTAGGCACGTGCCTTCACTGTCAGGGGTATTGTAACCTGGAGCACAACATCACAGCACCATTCAGGCTTTGTTCCCGCCATCAATAGTGTAGGGAATGACTCTCTACTCCCACTGGCATCATTGCACTGGGCCTGAGGTGACCTGCCAGGCAGAAAGCCTGGAGGTATAAGCAGGGGTGGGGGCCGGCAATACTGCCCCCATCAGCAGTGGGGCTCGAGATCAGGGAGAGGCAGGACTGGGCACGGCCTCCCTGTGGGGAGGGTTACAATTCACAAGCCTGGGCCCTCTCTGACATCCCCATTCCTTCCTTGGAGCCCCCAGCCCCACACATATTGAATTGGGAGGCTACATCTGCCCCTGGTTTTCCTCAGTTTGGGAAAGGCCGAAGGGCAATTTTTTGTATAATGATTTGTTCCATTAAGTTTGAAATACAGAAAAGGTGAACTTCACGCTGTTTTAGAAAACTAACAATATGCATTTTGGTAAAGGGTAGACATTCCTCTCAATTTGATTTTTGGGGACTGTATGTCTATTATCTCATATGCTGTTAAGAATATCCCAACACACTAGACTTCAAGGACAAGTATGATAAACATAATGTGTAAAACAAATGATGACATATGATTTTTCATTCAATAAATACAGTAACTTACCTATATCAGCAATGAGACTGCCAGGCTTTTTCTCCAACAGAAACTGACGAACACGAGGCCATGCTTTGCTTTGCAGGTCATTAAAATAGGAGGCTGTGCTTTCATACACACTATGTACATGCTGATTTTCCAGCTGAGTAGCCTCATGTTCCATCCTGAATACAGCACAAGACATAACAGACAAATATTACATACAGAACATAAATTGTAGTAGCACAGATTGTAAATTTGTGTAGTACTATTTTACAAGTCATGCCTCTATAAATTCACATTTATAAAATTATAAGACTAATTTATAAAGTGCCTTTTCATCACATAGAGTCAGTTACTGCACCCCTGAAGTCAGTGGGAAGTTTTGCCATTGACTTCAGTGGGTATAGGATTATGCCCAAACAGCATCATGCAATAACGTGTGTACCGGTATTCATATTTACAGGATAATTTCACCAGTGAAATGCAGGCACACATGGGGTGGAACATATCAGAGGTTTCACAATGCACAGCAACATTACACAATAGTTTAGGGCACAAAGTGAAGAATACTCTATCCAATTGAAACTACAGGTAAATTTAGGTAGGCAGAATGCAATTACCTGAATTGAAATTTGGCCAGGACATTAACACTAAACCCCTTAAACCATATGTAACGCCGACAGACCCAGTCGTCGGCAGGTAGGATTGGACCCCTGGGGCCTCTGGAGCTTAGTGCATGAGCCTTTACCGCATACGCTAAAAGCTAACTGGCTGTTAGCTAAGGCTGTAGAGCAAACTCATTAATCTCTCTCTCTAAGTGGTCTTGGTGCCACTAGATGGGACAGAACACCACACCCAGGAGGTGTGTGGGTTACACATTCAAAAAAGGGCAATCTCTAATGGTCTAGAGCTAGTTGGAGAATTTTCATCAAAACAAAGTTTCAACAAAAATTATGATTTTTTCCATTTTCTACCCAGTTTAGTAAGGGTCTCAGTATAATGACTCATCTGAAAGATGGCACCTTCAACAGCACAGTGCTCCTAAGGTCATGCTGGATGGGTACAGAGTCACAGAGAAGTACCTCCACTGAATCATCACTATTACTTTTTTGCAGTACCCTTGATTTTTCTTGATGTTCTCCAATCCAAGTATCCACCAGGCCATCCTTCTTTATCTCCTGAGGCCTGATGAGATTATAGGCCAAGATGTTATGGTTGCAAGCATTTATATGGCATTCTTCATATTTACTCACATTTCTGATGGCCTATTCAGAAATTACTCCTCCACATCAGAAAAACAGGGACTCCTTAATCATCTACTACTATTTTTATCCAAGTAGCCAGCAGAAACTAAAGCCTGTTTAGAGATCTCCCCTGAAGTAACAAGTAATATATTGTATAGATGAAAACACCAAAGTGATTCATTTGGTTGCATTTGAAAATGTCAGAAGTCACACCTGACACTTGACTTATAACACATTCCTCTGGATTTTCTTTGATTTTCAGGTACTGTTTGTCTCTAGAATCACCTTCTACCTATCCTCTTTACTGTTGCAATAACTTATTAAAAGGCAGGATTAAAACAGCAAAACAAAATGGTATGTGTAATAATGTAAATTATTTAAGGCCCCAATCCTGCAACACTTTAAATATTTACTTAACTTTAAGTGTGTAAGTAGCACCATTGGCTTCAATGGTATTTGTGTGCTTAAAATTAAGCACATATGTACGTGTTTACAAGATTGGAGCCTAACTCTTCATCTATTTTATTTGTTTTTTGGGCCTGTGGTATGCAGCAGCTTAGACTAGATGATCATAGTATTTAATCACTATGACTCTCTCTTCAACCATTTATGTTTACAGTCTTCAGAACTCCCACTTTCATCATTTCTTAAATGGTCCATAATTTTTTGTAACTAACTGTTAAAGCATTGTCCCAGGTTTAACTATCAGAGCACTTATGGGTGCATAAAACAACATTTTTACAACTTTTCAGCATCATTTTACAATATTTTAATAGGTTTTCAGTTAACATGCCATTTTGAGGTGGTACAAAACTGTAACAAATTTGAGTATCAGTGACTTATGCAGCATAGACATAGAAGGATGTAGCATATATCAGGGTTTATTGATTAAGTATTTCTTCAGGGTGCCATTTTGAGTAATGCTGTTGAGTACATTAGGCTGGGTTACTTCCAGTAAATTAGCTATTCATACACTCTTTCTAAAACCCAAATATTTTCTCTCAATACCGTTAAATAAAACAGTTATGTTTTACCTTCTTTTCATTCTACTGCTTTCTTTTCCTTTAGCTCAAAGATCTATTTTATTTTACTTTCCCATTGCCTGAAGTCTTCCTTCTCCATTCATAAGTCAAGCTCCAAAAGCTTTTAATCATTTTCCTTTGTCCTTCAATATGCTCCTTGCTCTCTGTTTTATATTTGAGGCTCGGTTACATTGTGTTCAGTGTTTCTAACTGTCCTTATCTCCCTTCTTGAAGCCTTTTCTTCTATTCCTGAAGTTCTCAAACAAAAATGAAATGTTTTTAACTGTTCAAATTAAATTCAAACACCCTGAAGAACTGACAGTTTATGCCAACAATACAATTAATTAGCTCATTTGAAGGTTAAATCAGTTGTTTCACATAATACCAAAGTCAACATGAACTTAAGCCAGTGGGTGATAAAAACTATAGTTTTAATTAATAAGCACAAAATTTCACTTTAACTAAGATATCTCGATTTAATTCCCATGTAGGATGAGGTTTAGTTTTGTTTCTTACACAGTGAATTACAAAACTATTAGGTGAAAGTGAAGCTGCTCAAGAGCATAGGAGCTGGAAGTAGGGGTGTTGGGGGTGCTGCCACACCCCCTGGCTTGAAGTAGTTTCCATCCTCTACAGCAATGGTGGGCAACCTGCGGCTTCCCGCAGCTCCCATTGGCTGGAAACAGCTAACTGTGGCCACTGGGAGCTGTGGGCGGCCATGCCTGTGAACGGTCAATGTAAACAAACTGTCTCATGGCCCACCAGCGGATTACCCTGACAGGCCGCATACAGCCCACGGGCCACAGGTTGCCCACCACTGATCTATAGGGTTTACAGTTTGGTTCAATGACTCTCAGCACCTTCACTATAAATATTGCTCCAGCACCCCTGCTCAAGAGGACATGTGGAAAAGTTTCTCTGGCTACATTTTAGGCCTGATCCAAAGCCCAGTGGAGCCAATGGGAGGTTTTTCATTGATTTTGACGGGCTGTGGAACAGGTCCTGTTAAAGCAGCCGCACCCTACCCCAAAACAGCATCACCAATAAGTGAAGCTGTCAGGTGTCATTTATCCTATCTATTTCCTTTTCAGCTCTCCTATTAGCTGTGATTGGTTTTGACTTTTCTCCTATACTGGACATCTACAGGTTTCCCTGTACCTGCATGAAGTGCATGTAGTAAAACTGCTGCATCCCATATTGCTAAGCTTTACATTTATCTTGAAATTGGGGTTCTGAAGCTGCTAGAGCACTTTATTTTTTCAGTTATGACTAGTGGCTTACATCATATCCACTGGAAAAATGCTGTGTTAAGAATGAGGTCACAGAGAGGTGATCACTACTTAGCTATTGTGGAGATGGGCATTAAAGAAAATCTAAGATAGTGTGAATAGGTTCCCAGGGTCTTCATTTCATTTATGTATGCAGGGGAAATCTCACATCCACTACATCTGATGGCAGGGGGGAGAAATGTTAATACACCTCTACCCCGATATAACGCGACCCAATATAACACGAATTCGGATTTAACGCGGTAAAGCAGCGCTCTGGGGTGTGGGAGGGCTGCGCACTCTGGCGGATCAAAGCAAGTTCGATATAATGCATTTTCACCTATAACACGGTAAGATTTTTTGGCTCCCAAGGACAGCGTTATATAGGGGTAGAGGTGTAGTTGAGAGGTCAGACTAGTATCTCTCTGAGCCTTTTTCAGCTATCATTAATCAGTGATAGTTAACTGGATAGATAGGTAGCTGAATGAAACTCAAACGCCTTTGCTCTCCACCACATTCCATTTCTCTGCTTTCACTTTTTAGTTACACATACCTCATGTGCCTCTTTATTTTCTGTGTCCCTTCCCTTGCATCACACACAGCAGCTACAACACTTCTAGTTCTTCTCTTTTTCCATTAACATTTTGAATCTTTTTCAATAATTAATTTGTCAAGAATGCAGCTCTAAAAAAAAACCTTGCTGCTTGCAAGTGTACTATTCCTCTTGAAGTAAGATACACATTTTACAGTATTACCTTGAATTGACAAAATTGCAATTTCTAGTATTCTACAAAGAGAGAAAATTAGAATTCCCCCCTCACTCTAGAATCCCCATATTAGAGAATTATGTATTTTATAAACACAGCCTGCTAACATTTAGAATTATAAAAGAAAATCCACTTACTTAAATAACACATCAGAGTGTTGTGACTTAAAGAATATAGAATCACAGAAATTAGAGATGAAAACGACTGGTTGGGTATTTAAACCATTATTTGCCAATGCAAGGTACACTAAAATTTCAAGTACTTTTGACCAGCATAGTTTAAAATGTCTTCAGGGTTGGGCCTTCCACCATTTATTTTTGGAGACTATTCCACAGTGTAATGGTTCTCATAATCAAGATATGTATATTCTGTCTGAAACATTATTTTGGCCCCTGCTGGAGCCAGTGTTGGAATGACACAAGAAGTTCCAGCCCTCACATGATTTCTAGTCCTGCCCAGATAAAAATCTCTTTCACTGGCTAACTTCCCCACTTGCTCATCTTCCTGGGAACAGCAGCCAATGACAGTTGCTGAAGGAGGCAGAAAGAGCTTGTCCCCAGCCCACAGAAGCCCAGAGGAGGTTTTAAGTAGAAGAGGGAGGAGAGCGAGCAGACAACACCATTCTCACAGGAGGAGAGGGGGAAAGAGGAAGCAAAAAGAGTCCAGCAGTTCAGAGTGGCTCTGTTCCCTCCTTCCTTTTCCCTTCCTGTGAAAAAATGGCTGCCCTCTGCTCATCCCTCCCCTCTCCATCCCTGCAACACCACGTCTGGGAAGAGGAAGATAGGGCAAGGGAGTGAAGAACCTCTGGAGCTGCTACCCTAGAGGTAGCTACAGAGATGTCCTTTTCTGCCCCTCCCCTGCCTGGGAGAGGAGAATGAAGAACCCCTGGAGAGGCAGGAGAATTAGAGGACAGGGAGCAGATGTGGGACTAGGGAACCAAAATTGATGTGGCTGGGGACTGCATAATTAATTGCTTGGATGGGGCAGATGTGGGGCTAGTGGGGGACAGAATTAATTAACTAAAATCTGGGGGGTTGGGGTGAAGCTGGAAGCTCCACACCATCACGCAGTCCTCCTGCAGCGGGGGCCAAAATCACTGGACTGCATAAATTTGGGAGAGCTGGCAACTCTGTAACTGTCAAACACACATACACACTGGCATCAGAGGGGAAGTTCAAAAAGCAAAAACACAGACCAAAACGAATGTGATCTGAAATGAAAATCTCATGGTATTTGAGCCAGTGTCATGCACGGACTCATGAGTTTTGAACTTTTGGGTTTGGCAGTGCTGGAGTAGTTGTCATCAAAGACCTGAAACTATTTTGATTACACTAGCCCCTGAGGGTGAACCAGTCAAATAAGTTCTCTGCTCCAGCAGGGGAGGTTTGCCTGGACATTAAAATGCAGGAGGTAATGACCAGTCCATGACAAAGGTATCATCTCCATCCTTCTCTCCTCCAACTTCAGCCCGATCACAACATCCACAGTGTGACCAAATATCTGTCAAGGCAGTAGTCACTTGGGACAGTCCACTGGTTTCCAGGGTAGCCATGAACTCCCGAGCCAGTTCTAAAGAGTTGTCATCCACCTGGACATTGAGGGAATTCAGAACAATTGGTCTTGGTGACTCCAAAGCCACCACAGAGAGGAACATAAATTAACTCAGCTTGGGATTCGGATGTGCAAGATTGCAGCGTATTTACCAAGACTGGTCTTATTCTAACTCCATCACATGCTAGATGGACATAATCAATCCAGCTGAGCTGGAGACCTCCTGCCCCTAACGTCAGTTTTGGTCAGCTTGCTGCATCTCTTCCTCAGCCATCTCTTGACCAATACTGCAGTGTCATCCAGCCATATCTTAGTTATACAAGCAAAATCAGAGACATCTTTCATATTCCAGGTTAGGGGTGGTAGTAATTTGATTATTTACATTGAACAGCATAAATCATGAGGGTTAGGGCTATGTCCTCCAATACCCTACCCCCAGAGATGACAGGACTAATGTTAAACCCAGCACAACTGGTCTCCACCGAACAAATGATATACTCCTACCTTGCCTTCCCTTGCCCACCACAACAGGGACAGCAATTGATTCCTTCCTCCTCCCCAGATATCAATATTCCCAATTTGTGGCAATATTGCTCAACCTTTAATGGTAGCCATCAAAGAGCCTAATAGAGACCAGCAAGGTAAGGCTGTCAAGGTCACCTATACACCGTGAGCTCCTAAGCACCACAGAAACATAAAATCCCTTGTCAAAATATACAGTTCAACCCCCTCCAAAATCTCCTTGCAGTCCTCTCAACAACCACAAAGCCCACAATTTCCTCTCCAGCTTCCTGGAGTCTCTCAGACTCTTGAGGTGGAAGGAAGCACCACCTTCCCTTGTTACTCCCCTACTCTAGAGGACAATCTATTGTACTCCTTTTCATGATGACTGCAAAAACCAAACATCCCTCACCTCAACCATCAAAGAGAAGCTCATTCTTCGTATTTATTATTCACAGTGACTACTCCCATTATATTGGTAAAGAAAGAAAGATCAACAAAACCCATAAGAGTATTATCACATACTAAATTGTTTCCTGGTATGAACCATTATGAAAAAATAGCTTTATTAGTAGTAAATAAAACAATGAGGCAAAATCCTAATAATCCCACAGAGAATGGTTAAATCAATTGTAATCCAGGTTTTGAGCACTTGAGCAAAACTGAAGGCTGGGCATTTCTGGGAGATTACTGCTTGCATCAGGTGCATGAGGCTACAAGCCAATTAACCACCCAAGAACTGTAATAATCCCCTGCAAATTCATTGTCATCTTGGAAAGAAATGTTTAGACATATACATTTCCTCAGTACTACTTTACTGAAGCCTTAATCCCGCCCTCCTTATTCAGACAAAATTTCCATTGATTTCAATAGGAATTTGCATCAATTTGAACTCAGAGTTTTAAAGCTATTTCATGACTTGAATTATTCATAGGATTCATATAAGCTTGCAGTTACTATACTTTTGTTTATTAAAGAGAGAGAGAATCTCAACCTGTGCATGGAAGGATTAAAAGCATTACGAATCTTCTTTGAAGCTGTTGGACTAATTCAAAGTTTATTTACTGCCAATGAATTGTAATAACTTGAATGAATATAGCATACAGCATCTCTTGTGTGATTCAAGTATTAACAGTTGATAATATCTGCTACTTCCTACCCACTAGCATATCCACATCTTGTTAATTTTGTTCTTGCTTCTCATGCTTTATTTTCCAGTCCAGTGAAAACTATTAAATATTAACTGCAGTACATGGAATGTTGTTGGTGTTAAGCTCTTCATCAATTAATCATTTAATATTTCCCTATATTGTTGTACATTTAGGACTATGTTCAGACTTCTTGATCTTGTATTTAGGTATCTCTAATTAATTTCCCTGGGCCCTGCATATCTAAAGTTATACTGTATGAGAGGTATATAGCTTAGCACTAATTCTGTAAGTGAACATGGTATCAGCAACTTTTCACCTACTGTGATGAAGGTACAAACATTTAAAACCACTTAGAAGACAGCTCTCATCCACAAAAGTTGTGCAGCCTTTTTTGAGCTGCCGCTTATCTATATTATCCCATCTAAAGGCCTGGTCCAGCTCCCATTGAAGTCTTTCCATCGACTTCAATGGGAATTGTATAGGTGCCTAAAAAGCGGAGACTGGCAGCAATATGGAACAGCTGAACATCCTGACATAAAATCTTAAGAGGGTCCTTTCCTACTGATGTTCTGCATGTCTGAAAAACTCTGTCATAGGTTATTCACTGATGTACATCTTTGGGGTGAGCCTAAAAACTCGTTTTCACTCCAGTTTTGTGTGGGTTTTTGTGTGCCCTTGTGTTATGACTGCATATCTTGGGAGAAGGATCTGAGATTTGTGTTGTTTCCTCACTGAAAGTTAATATAAATTGTCTTGTTTTCTATAATCTTGCTTCATTTATTCTTATATTAAAGCTCACAGAATCCTTCAATGTTGTTATTTATATGATGGTAGTACCCACAACATACTAGGTCCTGTACAAATTCATGGAAAGATGTAGTCCTATATCTAGCTTCCATTAATGCTTATCATCCCCTGGAAATTTGGGATGGACCCAACTACTTCACACATTCCCACAGTATCTGTCTGTGTCCCAGGCCAGCTGTTCTCCCCAGGAATAGCTCTCTGACAACTTCCCCTCCCTCTCTGTCCAGAGACTCTTTTTAACAACTTACTGTCCCCTTGATCTATAGGTTCCCAGCCTTGGCAAACCTTCTGTGCAGCTTTGGGCTGAAACCTGGAAATAGTATCTTTACTGCTAATAGCTCAGCCATTGTCTTGTAATTGCTCCCCAAGGGTTTGTTAGGAGGCTGCTTACCTAGAGCTATTGTGTTGCTTTCATGGTTGGTTTTCCAACACCCATTAGATCAACCCATTCATAGAGGAAACCCAATAACCTAGTATAACTAAACAGTGACTATCTCACAGACCAGGTCTTATACAATATTGACACAATTATCACAGATCAGTATTCCTAGATTATTACATAGCAGTTCCATATCCACCACAGGGCCTTCCCCCGATGGCATAGAGCCAGCATAGCCAGCTCTATGCCACTCTCCCACACAACCTCTACTGTAGTAGTGTGCCAAGGCATGGTTAATATCTTCACTCTAGTGTTAACATGGATGATTGGCACTTGACTCTGAGCATCCACACTGCAAAGCTGTACTCAAGGGTATCCACTCAACTGAGTCCACGGTGGACTCTATTCATTTTGAGGCACTAGGACTTCTGGGGTCACATCCCATTGTTCTTAGTGCAGCTCTAAGGTGAACCACTCTATAAATTATTTCATAGTATATTATGGGAGAACTCCTCTGTCCTTCTTGGGCACTTGTGTTAACCAACCAGTTCAGTAAGTAAACCACCTCCAGCTTGGCACATTAACAATTTCTGTCTGCAGCCTCCATTCCAACCAGTGTCAAGGCATAGATCCTGTTCTGATTGATGGCCTGATCCAAAAATTGACATTAATGCAACTCCTATTTCAGAAACTGGGTGGAGATACAGGGCATAAGACATGGTAGAGGACATTTTGGCAGGGCTTGTCACCCTGAGAAGACAGCAACATGCCTTGCTAAGGAGATCATGCAAACTGCAGACATGGCGGAGTGAAGGCAGCTGATGTGTGTTTTAATAGCTGTGCATTCCCACCATGCTGACTGCTGGTTTGGAGGAGTGGTGGATCTACATCATCTGCAGATGTGGATGACCAGCAGCAGGCCCAGAACTTCCACCTGAGGAATCAGCCTCAGCCCTTCAGACCCAGAACATAGAAATGAGGGAAGTTATACCAGTCCACAAGTGGGTTGCTATTGCCATCTGGAAGCTGGTTATCCCAGATTGCTACAGGTTAGTGGCTAATAAATCAGTATAGTGTTGGCAAGTCAATGATCAGTGCTGCCATCATTGATGTTTGCAAGACAATTATTGCTTTGGTGTACCCACAAGCTGCATTCCCTCTAAGGTGCACGCACCTGGACGGCCGCTCAAGAGGGCAGCAAGGGCCGTGCATCTAATTAGTGGAGCTGCGCAAGTGTGGCTCCACTACTTAGGTGACTGCACCCTGGAGAGGAGGATGCACATGTAAGCTGGTGGTGTGGGGGGAATAGGTGGTAGTGGAGGGGGCAGTGGGGAGTTTGGGGCTTGAAGGGCTGCAGCGGCCAGACAGCTCAGTCGCCTCCCGCCTCCCCCCCCCCCCCCCCCCGGCCACGGCTGGGTCGCAGCGGCTGGGGAGATACACGCCTCTCTCTCTGAGTTTTTGAGTTGGTGACACACACAATATGAAACCAGGAGAACTTTAACTTCGCCTGTTTCTACAGGGCTCTGTTGCACTTGCACAGCGTGGGTCCTAAACACTCATTTAAATACCCATAACCCACCACTTGATGTCTTACTTCCCTTCGTATTTTCAATGTTATCACTTGTTTGTTTGTGGTTTTGCTTGCTATCTGTGTTGCTTTATTACTTATTTTTACTGTTCTATGTGTGTGCAGTATTAATCAGATTAAGAGTTGACATCCCAGAGAAATTGTATAAATCTGAGTGAATGCCTTAAAATATTGTATTAATATTTGTGATGAGAGCATGACTATTTCCAGTTGACTCATAGATTTGTTTAGCATCTTAAAGCTAAGCTGTGTGTGCAGATAATATGCATACAAGAGGGATAGTTTACTGAACTGCAAAAGTCCATAGCATGCTAGTGTTTTGGCAGATGCTTCATTTTTCGAGAGCAGCTTTTCCTGAAGATTTAGTGGTCTATGGTAGGAGTAGATTATTAAATTGGGCCTCTGGTGCATTTTTTTTATGCTTTCACTTAACGAGCACGACTTTGTTTTATTTATATAGCTGTTTTCAGTATGCCACATTTTGGTGTGTTTACTAGCTTGAATTGTTAGAAAGGATGATAAAATACATGTACTCGAAGGGCAGTGTTAATTTTCTTTTTATTTGATTTCATATTAGCTAAACATCTTAAGCAGAGCACCTTGTTAATTATCCCTTGTTTTAATATTCTTTCTTCCATACCTATGAACTTTTTAAAAACATATATCTAGGGGTTTTTTTGCACTGGTGGCACACATCTGCACATTACCTCGCTATTGGTGCGGCACATAACAAAATTCATTCCGCACATGGATGGAACAAATTAGAAGGAACATTGCCCACAAGTGAAGACTCTAAATGTTTTTGAAATAGTAGCAGGCTTTGAGTTCTCCTGTATCATTACCTAGGATTGTAAGAAAATCCAGGCCAACTTAAATTGGATGCTGCACTAGGATGCAGCAGAACAGAACCTCCACAGATGTGTTTCTGCCCCCCAGAGGCAGCAGGATCCTGGACCAATAGTACCAGATTTAATACTGTCACAAGTCATCTTTCTTAATTTTTTATCCTCCTACACCTTTGGGTGCACAGGCTGTCCACAAATTTCCATCATTTATTTTAGTCTTGTGCTGGTCTGTTCAGGTTTCTGAGTATCATGGTGATATATTTGGCTTCATTCTCTATATTTCTCTAGGTCACTGTCTTTTTCTCTTCCGAGGTCGTGTCCATATTGTCACTTGATGTGAAAGTCTTGCTGCTGACATCCTTTAAGTATGTCCTGAATATGTCATCTTCTTACCATGTGTGATGCTTCAGCTTGGTTTGGTCTACTCAGAATTTCTGATGTTGCAAGAAACTCTTTCCAATGAATTTAATTTAATTTAAACCCTGAAGTCATGCAGTAGACTTAATATCTAGAATGCCTCTGATAATGCTCTAATGCTAGGGCCTGTATGAGGAAAAGCAGACATACAGACAGACAGACAAACAGATGCTTGTGCCACCTGTTTCTTGAATTTGCTGGCATTCCTCATCTTATACTAAAAATCCCTTCTTTGCATGTATGCAGGAACGTGTGCCACAATAAATTACTGACTGCCTGTTTAAATGGTTTTTTCCTCTCTTGGAATACATCTTGGATCACACATGGCTGGGGATGGGAGGACAGGAAGAGAAAAGAGGGGCATGGAAAATGTAAGTTCTTCCAGCCTCAAGTGAAGCTTTGCATGAAAAGACCACCCCATAGCATGTAACATCACCCATCACAATAATGAGAGTAGTCATAAACAAACAAAGCCAGACCCCTTGTGTTGTAGTAGCCCCCATAAAAATAACAAAGGCAGTAACTTGCGTCTTACCCATCTACTACAATGCTGGTTTCTTAATTGTGTCCTTCCCAGTCCATCCCTCCATCTCCTCCCTGAAGAGATCCTGGGACTCCAGCCTGAGGTCATTGTAGCTGTGCCCTGACGCCATTGGTGTCTGCTCCACACCCTCTAATTCCTATACTCCCTGTGTCTGCTCCAGCTTCTCTGGGACCTCTTTTTCCAAACATTAAACTCACATGGAGTCTTCACTTGAGCACCCAGTCTAGCCTCTTGTAGAACAGACACTTTCTAGGGGTGTTGCCAGACCAGGACTTCTGGACTTTGATCTTCTGGTACATGTTCTTAAGAGATTTAATTTTCTCCCTGCACTGAGTCCCTTCCTCTGCCAGCTTCTTGGAGATAGAACTGTACATTTTGTGTAGATCTCCCCAAATCATTGCTCTTACTGACCTCACACCAGAGGTCCACCAGAACCTTCATGTCAGCATCTGGCCAGCTGGCAGCAACCTGGGAAGATGATTTCCTGGATGCCATCTCTTCTGTTCAAGTGCGGTGGAAGCATAGTATAAATGTTGCAGATACAGAGATCCCCATGCAATGTGGTGTTTAAACACCAAACTGATATATGTGGGCTGGTAGGGAACTTCCAGTGTAGAAGATGAGAGTTGGTAGATAGCAAGAAAGTACAGTCCAGGGGAAATTGTAGGAAGGCAGTGGAGGACTAGCAATGCCCGAGTCAATTAGCTTACATCCACACTGCCATGGTCAGATTACCAGGCCGAGCATAAGCAGCACTGTAAACCTGCAATAGGGGAGGTCCCAGAGCCTGGGCTCCAGGTCAAGCCCAAATATCTACAATGCAATTTTATAGCCCCACACCACAAGCCTGAGTCAGCTGACATGGGCCACCTGCAGGTGTTTTATTGCTGTGTAGACATACCCTAAGTTAATTCTGCGGTGAAGACAAGCCCTAAGAAAAGGGAGCATGGTCAAAACACTGCTCCACTCCAGTTATTCTTATTTGCTGCAATGGCTCCTTCAGCCCAGTGGCTGCTAACTTGTCCTTGGCCCAGACCACAGACAACCCAAAATATAGGGTGGTGCAAATCTGGCATAAAACTGCCTTGGCATCCAAACATTCCTAAGCCTAGTATAACTCAAACAGAACAGATAATTGGGCCTGAGGACTAATTAATATATTGCTCTGAAATACTTTCATAAAGTTAATGTAGTGCTCATGAAAGGTGTGAAACTGTCAGCCCAACAAACGTAAAACTGTTCTTAGTTCACAGACCAGATGCAGCACGGGAAACTGCAGTACAAGCTTCCTCCACACTGCCTCACTAGTCTGCTTTCACCCTGGACCGAAAGGAAAACCCCAAGAGGGAAGAGGTTTGTTCAGTCCCTATGCTGATTCTCTGGCAAGATTGCCAACTAAACCCCGGTAGTTGCATTTGCAAGGTGGGTGTTCGATCACAGTCTGGTTTATGTTAGATAGATTTGGTAGAGGCTACCAAACAACCTGTGATCATGAATTTCAGTCAGCACTGATGTGGATTGGATTTGACCCAACATCAGTGTCCTAGATGCAATAGTCTCTATATGTCCATTACCTATCTTCTGAAGCAATCAGTCCTGAGGAATACACAACACGATAGCTCCAAGACGTATATTATATTAGATCATATATTTGGAAGAGAATTTTAAATGTAGTTTTGAAAAGTGGGACTTAAAATACAAAAACTTCACCTAATAAATATTTTAAGTTGTGACAAAATCTAACACAAAGAAGGAAGCTCAAACCTAAGGCTCTGACTTAATCTTGTCCCAACGTTGGTCAGTGATAGATGCATGTGCTCTTTATCCTATCTATTCCAAATATCTGAACATTTTGGCATTGTTAAGGAAGAGTTAATAACTGAGTGCTCACATTATCTTGCTAGTTTAAGCTGGCATCACATCCTTATTGTTAATATCTGGAGGAGATATACCAGTATTCTTCAAGAGCTCATTTAACATTTCAAGCTTTTGTGTGGCAGTAAATTATCCTTCTGCTGGCAGTAAGAATAATTGCTATACTCAGAGTAGATTGATTGTTTGTGAAGTTTGAAACTGTTTTCTTGCTCCATTGGAACAATGGAAATGTATCTATTTTCGCTGTTCTAAATTTAAAGGAACAGCTATATCTCTGGCACTTGCAACAAAAGTAGTATTTTCTGGTAATAAAGCAAACAGAAGACTCCCCAGTGGGCTGCTATGGAAAAGTAAAATGGAGAGATCAGTTTCTGAGGAAGTAAAAGTATGTTTTGTTTTGCTGATTACTCTTTTTTCACAATGATCACTTTTGTAGTAAAACTGGTAAACGTAGGAAACTAGTAATGTTAGTGAAATAATTATGTGAGATGGGAAACAACAGAAAGGGGTTAATAGCTCAGTATTTAAAGCTATTTTAGTGAGAACAATAGGAGATAACAAAATTATAATATTTGCTCATCAGCAGTTAATTACTGCATACATTCCTAAAGTGCCAATAATCACAGTATCCAGGCCCAAGTGGCAGTCAATATTCAATACCTTGTGGTTAAGAGAGCAGTTCACTAAATTTTCAAGGGATTCCTTTGTATTGCAGAATGGCTGGACAGAGGGGGACAATCTATTTTCCTAAATCTGCAGGTATGCTGTTTCCACATCCAAAGACGTTGAGTGAAACAACATCTGGTGGGAGGAGAGGGATGTTGATTGACAGCTCAGTCACACATCTGTTAACTCCTCCTAAACAGATAAAAATCCAGTTGAGTCACTCAGAAACACTGTATGCTGATTGGGAACCTGAAAACAGTTTTAAAACAGGAATTCTGGAAGTGGGGGTGTGATAAATGAAGGGTACGGGTAGCTCCATGTTATGGACCCAGCCAGTAGCTATAAAATCCCTCTTAGTAGCTGTTCTTGACTTGCTTTACCTGTAAAGGGTTAAAAAGTCTCACTGCATGCATAGGTAAAAGGAAGTGAGTGGGCACCTGGCCAAAAGAGCTAATGGGAAGGCTAGAACTTTTTACATTTGAAACAAGACTCCCCTTTTGTCTGTCTGTGTTGTTCTCCCAGAGAGAAGGGACAGAGACGCTATGCTGTAAGAGCTTGGGCCAGGTATGAAAAATCATCCGATCATACCTAGAAACTACTCATTTGAAACCCCAGATATGTAAGTAGCTCAGGAAATGTCTAGGAATATGCGATTAGGTTTATCTCTTTATGGCTTGTGGATTCCTCTGTGCTAATTCCAAATGCTTTTGTTTTGCTTGTAACCTTTAAGATGGACCTCAAGAAAGTTATTCTGATGCTAATCCTTGTAAGTGGATTTAAAAAAAAATATCTAGCAATAGCCTGAGATTCCAGATGTATTTCTTTTTTTGTTTTTAATAAAATTTACCTTTAAGAACAGGATTGGATTTGTGTGTCCTAAGAGGTTTGTGCTCATGTTGTTTAATTAGCTGGTGACAACAGCTGATTTCCTCCCCGTTCTCAGCTCTTCCCCAGAGGGGAGTGAAAGGGCTTGAAGGTACCTCTAAGGAAGGAATTCTCAAGTGCACCTTCCTGGGTTCTCAAAGGGGTTTTGCACTTGGTAGTGGCAGCATCTACCCAGCCACAGTCAGAGAAAAGCTGTAATCTTGGGAGTTTACTACAAGCCTGAAGCGGCCAGTATTAATTTTTAGAATCCTTGTGGGCCCCCACCTTCTGCATGCAAAGTGCGAGAGTAGGGAATCAGCCTTAACAGGGTGTGATGGTTCTTTGGGTACTAAAGACTTCACCTTGTTACCCTGTACCACCATGAGTCTTGCCTGTGGTGGCTGGAGGTTAGCTGCCTAATACCACCAGCTTTAAAGTCACTCAAGCACACTCTTCTGGGCTCTGCCAGCCCTGTCTTTGCCTTGCAGGTTAACAAGAGGTGCTCCTCAGTCCCTGAATCCCCTTGAAGCATTCCCCTGTAATATCCAGCCCTTGGTACTGGCTACTCTCAGAAATCCCACATCCTCTGCTCCCAAAGGAGCACTGTTCCCCCCAGTTTACGAGTTTTACATTAAATCACTGTTCTTGTGTAACACACCACACTTATAAGCACTTACAATAAAGCAAAAACTTTATTTCAGATAGAATAGAGGTTCCACTAGAAACAAGAGATAGTGATGGAAACAAGTGGTTACAATACAAAACAATAAAATGCAAATTAGGACCTACATTTATTAATAGTTACCTTTCCTATCTAATAAAGTATGTCCCCCTCCCCCAAGTTCAATCTCTTGCAGAGCTGATTGGCTTCCCAGGAACCAGGATCCAATCTTTCATGAAACACCTTTCCGCTCAACAGGATGTCTCCTCAGTGAATGGATGCAGAGTGACTTTCTCCACCCTTCAATATATCAAATTAGTCTTTTGTCTTTATTCATGGACAGGGTGATCCCCTGTCTGTTCTAATGTTCCTTTTTACCTCCAATTAGTTTTGATTGTTTGCAGTTGTCTTTGTTTTCCATTTTCAGTTCTGGGATGGGGCAACAGTAGACAATTGACCCTTGCATTACATCACTGGCTGACCAGGTAGGAGTGACTACTCCTTCCCGCTTGGACAGGCCATCACTGAGACATATGATTGCCTGATGACAAACTTTTATTCCAAGACCATAAGGCATCGTTTTCAATAGTTAAATTATTCTTTAACTATTACCAATAAACACATCTTGCAATGATTCTGAGTATCAGTAAGTTACAAGATTTCATTTTGGAGACCTCACATGCTACCGTTCATGGATAAATGCCATGGAAGTGATGTGTTAGGTATAGTGAGTTTGTCAAGTCTGAGACAATATTTGCTTGTAAAGAACAGTGAACCCTTTGCCCATTGGCACCAATGAGCCTCTGTGTCACAGTGGTGCTACATTCATTTGTGTAAGCTTTGCTGCTGTTTTCATGGTCTCTCTCTCTCATATATATATATCTTTGTTCAAAGTAACAGGAGCTTTTTCAGTGTTGTCAGAATGTACATAACAGACTTAGATTTAAACTAAAGGAGATCATTAAGGGATTCATTCCTAAGCCCAAGCAGCCCACCCCTGTTTGGTAGAAAGGCTGACTGCCACAGAAGCCCCCAAAACAGTTTTACAACCAAGAGTTCAAGAGCCTCCTAGTTATATGTCCTGATACTCTGCTACAATCTGCCATGGTTACAGGGCTAGCTGCACCACTGACCCTCTCTCTCTGGTTTCTCCGAGTGCATTCCCTCAGGTCTCAGCCCTCATGCCTTTACCTTCTTTGAGGTGGAATCCTGTGATTCTCCCACTCTTAGACCAGGTCCAGGGCTAGAGTACCCTGTGTATCAACCGTGCTTACCCGCAACAGGTCTAACTAGGTTACATACCTGCAGCTCTGCCCTTTGGGAGCTGTGACCGGTAGTGAATAAAGTGACCAGGCAGCCTTCTCAGAACAAAGTATTATTTAATCTGAACTGTGGGAACAATGCATAACATACGAGAAAAAGGATTTTAAAACAGAATATCTATATGAATCTCTACCTTACCTTAGGCCTTACCATCCTTAAAATGAAGACCCTGGTAAATCTAACTTCCCTGACACTGCAACCTCCAACCAAATTTTCTCCCATTGTCTTGTATCAATCCCACAAGTATTGTTGGAGGACTTCTCAAGTCATTGTGTTGCCTTCCTGTTTAAATTAACAGGGCTGTTGATTTAATCCAACAGCTCATACAGTAAATATCCTAACAATGAGGTCAAGATACAGTATTTATAAGTTATTACAGTCAGCTACAAATCTATCAATCACACAACCCCTTTTCCTTTTTGGTCTTTATACTCCTCAAATGCTTGTAAACGGATACCAGTCTTCTCTCCCTTAGTTATCAGTTAACCAAGCTATATATTTAGTTGTTTTGATTCTGATTAATCAATCCTTGCAGCTCTGAGATATTATTGTTGCCCTTCTCTGTATTCTCTCCAACTTGTGAACATCTTTTTTGTTGTGCCAAATTACCCTTATGAGGATGCAGTGCAATCAGTTGTCCACTATCATCCTGTTTCTTCTGGCATTACTGCTTTCTCAGTTACCTTCCCCTATTAAATATCTGTATTTTAGATTATTTTTCCCCAGATAAATTAGTATGCATGTGACTAGTATAACTTTCCTTTTATTTTCTGCCCATATTGCTCATCACTGTAGGTCTTTAAACTGTCCTCACTACTATATTCAATACATCTCAATTTAATCTAATTTACAAATTGACTTCCGTGGCGTACCTGGTGCTTAAACTTAATTGTTTTGCTGAATCAGGGCCATAATATGCTGTTTGCCTCTCTGTCAGACCACTGATGAAGCTATTAACATATATGCTCTAAAAATATGGGCTCTAAAAATCTTAGGACTGGAACAGACTTCAAGAGGTCTTCTAGTCCAAGCCCCTGCACTCAAGGAAGGACTAAGTATTATCTAGACAATCCCTGACAGGTGATTTTCTAACCTGCTCTTAAAAATCCCAACTCCAGAGATTCCACAACCTCCCTAGGCAATTTGTTTTAGTGCCTAACTAGCCTGACTTCCTAATGTCCAACTTAACCTGCCCTTGCTGCAATTTAAACCCACTGCTTCTTGTCCTATCCTCAGAGATTAACGAGAACAATTTTTCTCCCTCCTCCTATGCACTTGAAAACTGTTATGTCACCTCTCAGTCTTCTCTTCTCCAATCATCCCTCATAGGCCATGTTTTCTAGACCTTTAATCATTTTTGTTGCTCTTCTCTGGACTTTCTCCAATTTCTCCACATCTTTCCTGAAATGTGGTGCCCAGAACTGGACACAATACTCCACTTGAGGCCTAATCAGCGCGGAGTAGAGCGGAAGAATTACTTCTTGTGTCATCCTTATAACACTCTTGATAATACCTCCCAGAATGATGTTTGCTTTTTTTTTGTAATAGCGTTACACTGTTGACTCATTTAGCTTGTGATCCACTATGATCCCCAGATCCTTTTCTACAGTACTCCTTCCTAGGCAGCCATTTCCCATTTTGTATATGTGCAACTGATTGTTCCTTCTTAAGTAGAATACTTTGCATTTGTCCTTGCTGAATTTCATCCTATTTACTTCAGACCATTTCTCCAGTTTGTCCAGATCATTTTGAATTTTTATCCTATCCTTCAAAGCACTTGCCCAAATGAGCCCTTCTCCACCAGAAACCAAAGGCTATCAATAGTGTAACTTTATTACTAAGAAAAAACATAAAACATTCCTTAATCAATATGTATGTAGTTGTAATCAGGGATTATGATTCCTTGGAGGTTTTTAAGGCCCGGCTTGACAAAGCCCTGGCTGGGATGATTTAGTTGGGAATTGGTCCTGCTTTGAGCAGGGGGTTGGACTAGATGACCCTTGAGGTCCCTTCCAACCCTGATATTCTATGATTATGTTAATTTTTGGTTTTATCATAGGAAAGAATAATATTTTTACCTTGTGATTGCCGTCTTATTGATGAAAAACAGTATCTCATTTGCATTCACTTCAGAGATTAGTTAATTATTGAGTAAGCATCAAATGAGACAAAAACTTAGTAACAGAATTTCATTCATAAAAAGCTAAGAAAAGAACTATCAAATCAATTAAAGGCACTGTTCTAAATTCAATTTTCATGCTAATAAATGTAATAATTCTTCATTATTACATCTTAATTCTCAACCATTTTCTAAAATGAAGACATTTTACAGTCTTTTAGATTGTCCTTGGAACTTTCAAAATACGTATAGAATGATTATGTGGATATTCTGGATGTTTTCTATCAGTTTTTTCCTCTAACATTTATTTTGTCTACTGTTCTTGAAAATATTTTTTCCTCTCCTAGCAGGTTCATCCCTTGCAGTCAACATGGCCAATATACTGTTTCAAAGAAAGAATAATCATGCAGAAGAATACATTTTGTGTATTAGGCTGTTCTGAGCTCATTGCCATCAGGATCAGATTCATTCCACATTCCTTCCAGATGATGTGGTATCCTCTCGCACTGAGGATACCTTTCTGGGGGAGGGAACTCCAGGTATTAGGAAGACACAGGTATTAGTAATGGATGATTCAATCATTAGAAACATAGATAGCTGGGTTTGCAATGACCGGGAGAACTGCATGGTGACTTGCCTGCCTGGTGCGAAGGTTGTGGATCTCTCGAGACATCTAGACAGACTTATGTGTAGTGCTGAAGAGGAGCCGGTAGTGGTTGTATATGTAAGTACCAATGACATAGGGAAGGATAGGAGAGAGGTCCTGGAGGCCAAATCTAGGTTGCTAGGTAAGAGATTGAAGTCCAGGACCTCCATGGTAGCATTCTCTGAAATGCTTCCAGTTTCACGTGCAGGGCCAGTTAGACAGTCAGATGTTGGTGTAGGAAGGAGGGGTTTAGATTTATTAGGATCTGGGGAAACTTTTGGGAAAGGGGGAGCTTATACAGGAAGGATGGGCTCCATCTAAACCAAAATGGAACCAGATTGCTGGCACTTAAAATTAAAAAGGTCATAGAGCAGTTTTTAAACTAAGGGCTGGAGGAAAGCCAAAAGTGTGGAGGAGCACATGGTTCAGACAGAGACATCCCTTAGGGGAGGATCTACTAATGGAGATTCTCTATGTCCTAGTAAGGAGGAGAGTATAGAAGATGATAAAATACAGGTAAGATCTGATGAGAAAAAAAAGTCACATGAAAAAAGTCTCATTCAATAACATCGTGTAATCTGAGACAGCTAAAAAGTGACAAGTTTTTAAAGTGCTCATATACCAATGCTAGAAGTCTAAATAATAAGATGGGTAAACTAGAGTGCCTTCTATTAAATGAGGCTATTGATAGAATAGGTATCACAGAAACTTGGTGGAATGAGAATAATCAATGGTATACAGTAATACCAGGGTACAAAATATATCAGAAGACTAGAATGACCTGTTCTATCGTGGGAGTGACACTATATGTGAAAGAAAGCATAGAATCAAATGAACCAAACTGTACCATCTGATCTCTATGGATAGTAATTCCATGCGCAAATAATAAGAATATAGCAATAGGGATATACTACCGACCACCTGCCCAGAATGGTGATAGTGACTATGAAATGCTCAAGGAAATTAGAGAGGCTATTAAAATAAAAAATTCAATAATAATGGGGGATTTCAGCTATCCCATATTGAAACTGGGTACATATCACCTCAGGATGGGATGCAGAGATAAAGTTTCTTGACACCTTAAATGATTGCTTCTTGGAGGAGCTAGTCCTAGAACACACAAGAGGAGAGGCAATTCTTGATTTTTTTAGTCCTAAGTGGAGCACAGGATCAGGTCCAAGAGGTGAATATAGCTGGACCGCTTGGAAATAGTGACCATAATATAATTAATTTTAATATCCTTGTGGTGAAGAAAACTCCACAGTGGCCCAAAACTGTAGCATTTAATTTCAGAAAGGGGAACTACACAAAAATGCAGAGCTTAGTTAAACAGAAATTAAAAGAAGAACAGGAGTACTTGTGGCACCTTAGAGACTAACAAATTTATTAGAGCATAAGCTTTCGTGGACTACAACCCACTTCTTCCGAAGAAGTGGGCTGTAGTCCACGAAAGCTTATGCTCTAATAAATTTGTTAGTCTCTAAGGTGCCACAAGTACTCCTGTTCTTCTTTTTGCGGATACAGACTAACACGGCTGCTACTCTGAAACCAGAAATTAAAAGATACAGCACCAAAAGTAAAATCCCTGCAAGCTGCGTGGAAACTTTTTAAAGACACCATAATAGAGACTCAACTTAAATGTATACCCCAAATTAAAAAACATAGTAAGAGAACCAAAAAAGAGCGACTGTGGCTAAACAAAGTAAGAGAAGCAGTGGGAGGCAAAAAGGCATCCTTTAAAAAGTGGAAGTTAAATGAGATTCACAAACCTGAGCCATTCTTTTTAGGTGAGAAATCTGAGGAACTGTCCCAGATTGAAATGTCATTAGAAGAGGTTTTGGAACAAACTGATAAACTAAAGAGTAATAAGTCACCAGGACCAGATGGTATTCACCCAAGAGTTCTGAAATAACTCAAATGTGAAATTGCAGGACTACTAACTGTCATCTGTAACCTATCATTTAAATCAGCTTCTGTACCAAATGACTGGAGAAGGGGTCGGCAACCTCTCAGAAGTGGCATGCCGAGTCTTCATTTATTCACTCAGATTTAAGGTTTCGCGTGCCAGTAATACATTTTAACGTTTTTAGAAGGTCTTTTTCTACAAGTCTATAATATACAACTAAACTATTGTTGTATGTAAAGTAAATAAGGTTTTTTAAATGTTTAAGAAGCTTCATTTAAAATTAAATTAAAATGCAGAGCCCCCCAGATTGGTGGCCAGGGCCCAGGCAGTGTGAGTGCCACTGAAAATCAGCTCGTGTGCCGCCTTTGGCACACGTGCCATAGGTTGCCTACTCCTGGACTGGAGGATAGCTAATGTGATGCCAATTTTTAAAAAGGGCTCCATAGGTGAGCCTGGCAGTTACTGGTTGAAAGTGCAGTAAAGAACAAAATTGTCAGAAACATAGATGAACATAATTTGTTGAGGAATAGTCAACATGGTTTTTGTAAAGGGAAATCATGCCTCACCAATCTACTAGAATTCTTTGAGGGGGCCAACAAGTATCTGGACAAGGGGGAATCCAGTGGATATAGTGTATTTAGATTTTCAGAAAGCCTTTGACAAGGTCCCTCACGAAAGGCTCTTAAGCAAAGTAAGCAGTCATGGGATAAGAGGGAAGGTTCTCTCATGGATTGGTAACTGGTTAAAAGATAGGAAACAAAGGGTAGGAATCAATGGTCAGTTTTCAGAATGGAAAGATGTAAATAGTGGTGTACCCCAGGGGTCTGTACTAGGACCAGTCCTGTTCAACGTATTCTTGAAAAAGGGGTAAACAGAGAGGTGGCAAAATTTGCAGATGATACAAAATTGCTCAAGATAATTAAGTCCCAGGCAATCTGCAAAGAGCTATAAAAGGATCCCTCAAAATTGGGTGACTGGGCAACAAAATGGCAAATTAAATTAAATGTTGATAAATGCAAAGTAATGCATATTAGAAAATATAATCCCAACTATATATATATATATATATATATATATATGAAATGATGGGATCTAAATTAGCTGTTACTACTTGTAGCAGGGTGCGACTCACTTGTGTGGTGCCTCCTGCTGGTCATCCTGGGAATTAGCTCTTCCAGCCCAGAGCACCCTCTGCAGGCCAGTGTCTCACCTGCCGCTGGTCCCTCCCAGACCCCAGTGCCCCTCTACATTAGGGTTCTGCCCCCAGCAGTAACCCACAATCTGGGTCTCCACACCCAGGGGAACCCCCAACCGTCTATCCCAACCTTGCTTCAGTGGCTACTGCCAGTCACCATCTAGCCCCCACTCACTGGGGCAGACTGAAGTCTGCAAACCACTCATCATAGGTAATGGGAATTAGGCAAAGGCCACAGGTCCTATCTCTGGGCTGCCCCTCTGCAGCCCCAGTACCTTTTCATAGGCCCTTTTCTAGGCCTGCAGCCTGGGGTTTAATCAAGCTGGAGCTCCCCAGCACTGCTCCACCTCAGTTACCCTTCTCAGCTCACAGGCAGCCAGGTCCTTCTCTCTCAGAAGCTAGAGAGAGACTCTTTTTGGTTTCTGGCCCACAGCCCTCTTATAAGGGCCAACTGGGCTCTGATTAAGCTGGCCACAGCTGTGGCTGCTTCCCAGTCAGCCTACTTTTTCCCAGCTGCAGCCCCCTCCACGGATGCTTTTAACCCCTCTTTATTGCAGCTGCCCCACTCCACCATTCAAGAAAGACATCTTGGAGTCATTGTGGATAGTTCTCTGAAAACATCCACTCAATGTGCAGCAGCAGTCAAAAAAGCAAACAGAATGTTGGGAATCATTAAGAAAGGGATAGATAATAAGACAGAAAATACCATATTGCCTCTATATAAATCCATGGTACGCCCACAGCTTGAATACTGCGTGCAGATGTGGTCACCCCATCTCAAAAAAGATATCTTGGAATTGGAAAAGGTTCAGAAAAGGGTAACAAAAATGATTAGGGGTATGGAACGGCTGCCATATGAGGAGAGATTAATAAGACTTGAACTTTTCAGCTTGGAAAAAAGGCGACTGGGGGTGGGATATGATAGAGGTCTATATAATCATGACTGGTGTGGAGAAAGTAAACAAGGAAGTGTTATTTACTCCTTCTCATAACACAAGAACAAGGGGTCACCAAATTAAATTCATAGGCAGCAGGTTTAACACAAACAAAAGGATGTATTTTTTCCACACAACACACAGTCAATCTGTGGAACTCCTTGACAGAGGATGTTGTGAAGGCCAAGACTATAACAGGGTTCAAAAAGAACTAGATACATTCATGGAGGATAAATCCATCGATGGTTCGCAGCCAGGATGGGCAGGGATGGTGTCCCTATCCTCTGTTTGCCAAAAGCTGGGAATGGGTGACAGGGGGTGGATCACTTGATAATTACCTGTTCTGTTCATTCCCTCTGGGGCACCTGGCATTGGCCACTGTTGGAAGACAGGATACTGGGCTAGATGGACTTTTGGGCTGACCCAATATGGCCGTTCCGATCTTCTTGTTCAAGTAAGTATCACTTTTTCTTTTATTCTAGCAGTCCTTCTGAATAGCTGTCACCTTTTTTAAATCTCCATTCCTCACAAGTCATAAACTTTTTACTTTCTCAAAAAGAGAAAAGACTTCTTAGTCCTGCGCTTTGAATCTAGTGTACAAGGATTCAAAAGGGCATTTATAGTATAGATAAAACCACTGAAACTTAGCAAGATTCAAAGAGAGATTGGATATTTTTATGGAAAACAAGAATATAAAAAGTTATAATAGCTAATCCATAGAGGGGAAAAAACATGATTGTAAGGGAGATATAAATCTCATGCTTCATGTTTTAAGCCAATCTTTGCCTACTAGGGTTAGAATGTGGACTTATACCACATCTGCCTCCATGGGTTTCTTGCATCTTCCTCTGAACCATCTAGTGCTGGCCACTGTCAGAGACTAGATTCTGGACTAGATGGACCAGGGATCTGATCCAGTATAGCAATTCCTATGAAACCAGTGGAGTTACACCACGGATAAATTTAGCCCAATTTTCACATATTTAAAGTAAAAAAATAATTCTTATCTTCTTTGCTTTCTAACGGTGATAAATCTCTTTCCCAATATTGAAACTTCCCCTCTGTATTTTTAAAATACTTAGCTGACTCTTACAGAGATGGATATTTTATTGTTTTATCCACTTCATCGGACTTTTCCAAATGACTGTTGATACAGGAGGGAATATGTGGGGAACTAGAACTAGAAGCATTTTTTTAAGAAAGGCATAATTTCAATACATGATATGATATCAAAAGGAGATTATAGCGACGATAACAACCCAAGAAATTTATGGTTCCCTAAATTCAAATCTGAGAATAAACATATTTCCATAGGGTGCAAGTCACCACTGATTTTGGCCCACAGCTGCTGCTGTTCTTAAAAGACTGAGAAATGTAAAGTCAAAGCAGCCTAGTAGTCCAAAACACTGGGCAAGACTCTCACTGGGGGTAAATCAGAATAGCTCTATTGAAATAAAAAACATCCATTGAAAGATCACCTCATCTTAACAGCCCTACATGAGCTATACCAATCTACACCAGCTGATGATCTGACCCTCAGGATATGTCTAGACTACAGCAGCCACAAAGGCACAGCTGCCACTGCCACAGTGCTGTAGTATAGAGACTCCCTGTAATCGATGGAAGGAGTTTTTCCCATCAGTGTAGGTAATCCACCTCTCCGAGAGGTGGTAGCTAGGTTAATGAAGAATTCTTCCACCAACCTACCTGCATCTACAGTGGGAGATAGGTCAACCTAACTACATCACAGGGGGTACAAAATTTTTCCCAGCCCTCAGTCTCTGAGCTCTGTGAAGAAGTGATCTTTCCTGATCAGCATGGAAAGAAAGACCTAATGTTGTTGTGATGGGGTGTTCACCCTACACCAGAAAGGGGGTTAAAAGCAGCCTAAGGAGGCTGTGCCGGGAGCAGCCAATCAGATAGAGGCTGCACAGAGCAACCAATCAGGGCCCAGCAGGCTCACATAAAAGGGAGTTGCAGGGCACAGCAGGATCTGTTGCTGTAGGGAACTCAAGGAGAGAGGACTGTGTTCTTAGTAGGCTGTAGTACCTTGGACAGAGCAATTGCTGGCAGGGCCCAGGAGACCCTGAGAAGAGGGCAAAAACGGTGCTTGGGCTGCGAGGAAGTGGCCCAGGGAATTGAAGCAGATCTGGCAGAGAGACAGGCATCAGGAGGCTGCTAGCTACAGATCCTGGGCTGGGATTGGGAGGAGCAGGGGTGCCTCACCACTGGGGGAAGTGGCTGGACTATAGAACTGGGAGATACTTTCCCCCCCACACACACACCGCTGTTTCGGGGGGGGGGGACCACACGGGGTGGTGGCATGGCTGGAGGGCTGAGTCATGAAAGACAGTGGTTCCTGGGCTAAGATGGGTCTGCAGGTGGAGAAGGTGGCAGGAGAGGCACCACCATGATACAGCGTGCTGGCTCAGAGAACTAATCCCTGAGACGGACAGCAGGCAGCACCACTCTGACAAGTGAGCTCTATCACAGCTGTCTGAGATAGCTACAATGCCAGATCTCCATTACTAATGTTCTGCTTCAGAAAAACTGTGTGCATTTTTAAGCTGCATATGATTTTTCCCTTTTTGTTAACATTTGTTTGTTATGATATGAGGAAAACATGTAACAAGACTTGACAGTTATGAAAATTAGTTTCTATAGCACTATCTATTCTCTTGACTTTTATTATTTTTACTAAGCAACAATGTTGTCATTATTTTCATAGTTTATTTATAAGACAAAGAGAAAGCAACTGAAAATTAAGGATCAAATACTCCCCTATGTGGTGCATTTCAGGGAGCAAAGATGTGAAGAAATACACTGAAGGGGGAACAGCTATGTAGCATGCTTCCTGTTCTCTGAGCTTACCATAGTCCCTTCATGTCACACCATCAAGCTGGCTTTGAGGGTTTTCTGAGGGGAAGGGTGCCAGGGAATGATCCCTTCAAAAAAAATGGTGGATGTCCAAGAAGAAACTCACACAAATGTTAATGCTTCTCTTACAGGTGCACTCTGCCTTCATGACGACAGCTCACCTTGGAGAAAGATATAGTGTGTGAATAGCCGTAGGGCGGGAGCCAATGGCAGCATCTCTCTTGAGTGAGCCATGCTGTTATGATATGGCATAGCACAGAGAGGGAAGCACTGTGCGAAAGCATTGGGCTCTAAAGACTTGGAACCTGCTTTCCCAGTGTTTCCTTGCATTCTTCCAGGCTTGTAGCGTGCCCCCTCAACACCTTCCACATGCAGAAGCCTCCCTCCCGCCAATGGCACAATCTGCGAGGTTCACTACCTAGTGGCTTGATCCTGCACCCATTTGGAGTCCATGTCAAAGCTCACTTTGACTTCAGTAGTATAGGATCTGAGTATAGATGAATGTACAGAGTTTAAGCATTTTTCCCCACACTGTGGAAAGAGAACACTGGGCTGAAATCAACTGAAAAGACCTGCATTTATGACCACAGCTCAGTCAGTAGTGAAGTTTGTGATCTTGAGCAAGTTACTTGACCTCCTGCTGCTTTCACCCACTTTAAACGGACTACTCCATCTGGAGAATGGAATATACATGGATCTATGGAAGAATTCCTAAACACTCAGCTTCACTCCACAAATTCAATTAGCTTTTCTTAGGTCATTATGTACAGATCTGAGTACATCATTTTGCCTAAAGTGCCACTGTATTGTATCTAAACTTTTTTGAGAAATACATTTGGATCTACGTGTCAAGTGGATTTTAAATCAGTTACATAAAGCCACAGTATGAGAGAAATGTTTTCTCTATTCCTCTGTAGTTAGGAAATATCAATTCTATTTTTCCTCTAGATTACTTGGAAAAAGATGTCTACTGGAGATGTGACATATATGGCAATTTCCTGCAATATCCTTGAAAAACTGGATTGAAATAAGTATCTTTAGAGTAAATTGTATTAAATGTAAAGGTTATGTATTATTGTGAGCCCTGGGAAGTGTTCTGTATTTCAAAGGACTATACTGAACAATAGGCCAGACAACATAAGACTTTTGGACAAACAGAGTCAAGTGGTTTGCCCAGGAAATCTCTAGGGAGAAGTGAATTCAAATTCCCACCTCTAGTTATGCAAAACCCCAGCCTTTTGAAGCTACACCCTGAGGAGAGCATGATTATATACTGGTCACCTGTTACTGGAATCTGAAGATCAAAGGCCCAAACTGTATAAAGGAAAAAGAAAAGGAGTACTTGTGTGGCTGAGCCATTACACACATTGAATCTATTTTCCCCATGTTAAGTATCCTCACACCTTCTTGTCAAACTGTCTGTAATGGGCTATCTTGATTATCACTACAGAAGTTTTTTCTCTTAATTAATTAGCCTCTTAGAGTTAATAGGGCAACTCCCACCTTTTCATAGTCTCTGTATGTGTTTATATATCTCCTTACAATATGTTCCATTCTATGCATCCGATGAAGTGGGCTGTAGCCCACGAAAGCTTATGTTCAAATAAATTTGTTAGTCTCTAAGGTGCCACAAGTACTCCTGTTCTTTTTGCGGCAACAGACTAACACAGCTGCTACTCTGAAACCTGTATAAAGGAAAGATTACCAATTAATGTTGATGCTTGTTCTGAGCTAAAGCAGTTATGAACTTGTAACCACAGAAAAATCCCTATGTGGGGTTTGTGGTGGGGTAGTCTGCCCATTAAGGGCAGTACTTCCTACTGGTCAGTCCTGTCTGTCACATGGCATGGCCCTATAAGAGTTTGGGGGGTGGTTTGACACACAAAGCCTGAGGAGATATGGGGAGAAAGGAAGTAGTAACTGCATCTTTAAAGGCCTGGCACCTGGACCCTTGCAGAGGGTGGGGCAGCCAGCTGTTACATAGCCAATAAGAAATGAGCCGGAAGAAGGGGACAGCATACATGTTATTCCTCCTTCATAGTAGGGCAGATGCTTGCAGACACTGCAAGGAGTAAGAAGGGTCCTGAGTTAATAGGGAGCAGACAACAGCAGGAGAAGGCAGCTAAACCTTCTGAGCCTGAAGACTAAATGGGACCAGTTAAGAAAGATAAATTGCAACCCAGTTCCAGGAGGAGAGCTGGATACTCCTAGTAAAGAGTGGGACAATAACTGCCTGAAATACCCAAGCTCCAGGAGGAGGGGCTGAGCCTCCTGCCATAAAGAGAGACAAAGACTGAGAACAGAACTTAGAGGACAGACTATAAAGGAACCTGGAAAACCAGAAGCATCTTTTGTTTATTTGGAACTTGTTATGGCCCCTTTGTATGAGGTTTTGTAATAAACAAGTCCTAGGGAGGGTATTATTGAGTCACATGTCAAGTGTGTCTGAAGTGAAGTTATTGGCTCCCTGAGAATGGAAACTGAGGCAGGGAGTAAGTGCAGTGCCCACACTAACTCAGGGAGGGGGATGGGCGCTATATGCCCTATGACAGGTTTGAGGGAGTGACTCTTACCAGTGTCCCTGCTGGAGTTGGGAGCAGGGGTAATCTCTTCTTCAGCATGCATGTAGTTTCTTTTATTGTTTTTAATGTTTTCTCTGTAATGCTTTCACCTTAATACATGTGCTGGCATATAAAGGGCTGTGTGCTAACTTGTAATTGGTGGCAGTTATGCTATGCAGAAGCCTCTGAAGAGAAAGCAAAACAGAGATGCCCTGGCTAGGCAGTCTGGCTTACTGGGAATAACCGTGCCGGCAGGGAATTGTTCAGTCTGGGGGAAAAAAAATTGGAGAGAGAGAGACATAAGTCTCTGCCCAGGAGGGATGACAACTGAGACCCAGAAGCCTAAAAGTGGGTGCCCTTGCTAGACCATGGAGGGGAAATACAGGTGCAGTTGCCCTGAACTGTGACAGTGTAGACTGAACTATTTAAATAAACTGGGCACTACTACTTCTTTAAAAGATGTAAATAGAATGGGTTTGATTCTGCACATGTAAAAATATCAATAGATTTCTGAGCATTATACAAATAGCATTATGTTTACAGGCATAGCTGGAGACAAACTTCTAGATGTGGCTTTCTCACATACATGCTCCCCCCTCCGCCTTTGCCCAATATGCGGACATACACTTGCATATCTAGGCCCTGTTCCTGCAAAGACTTAGACATATGCTTATTTGTATGCACTGTGAGTAGTTTTGACTTTTTTGCAGAATATTTTGTTATTCCACTTTCTGATTCAGCAGTCCAGAATGGATGGCAAAAACCTGCTGATCAAAACTTATTAATGGAGACTGCTCATTGGCTGTCCCTCTACTACATGAATGATTCTAAATTTTGGAATCTGCTCCCTAACTCTGAGGGTGGAATTGAGCCCAATCATAAAATAAGATTTAGAAAACTTTCAAATGAGAAAAATTATAAAGACTAGCTTGTTTGTTTTCTCTACAAATGTAATTTCACTTACATAAATGAATGAAATATATATATATAGCCTTGGAATGCAGGGCCAGCCCACAACATTTTGGCACCTGAGGCAGGGAGCTCAAATGACACCCTATACCCCCTGACTTTTGCCAAAACTTTGAAAGGTCTCAATTCTGCCTTCTTCCTGTTCTACTCCTCTCATGGTACTGCTCTGCTACCTACCCCAATAAAGGAGAACTAACAGTTTAAAATGCCATGTTCAAAAATTTTAAGTAACACTTAACTTTCAAACGCCTGAACAGCAAATGTAACTTTTCTTGTCTGCATAATAAACACTGGCATTTTTATCTGTTTGAATAATCAAAGTGGTGCTTTCCATGCCTTCTTGGTTGCAACGATATGAACTGCTTCCTGATGAAGGTCCACAGTCTGGGCCAGCTCATGCTCTATTGAGATGGTTGCAAGGCCGATCAGCCTCTCCTGTGTCATTGTGGAGTGTAGATGTGTTTTTATTAACTTCAGCTTGGAAAAGCTGCGTTCTCCACTGGCAACTGTTACAGGAAGTGTTAGAAGTATGTGCAGAGCAACGAAAGCATTAGGAAAGAGGGTGGTCATCTTATGTGTGCACATATATTCCAGAACAGCCTTTGGAGTTGATCCTGCTGAAATGCATCTTGAGGGAACATGAAGTTTTTCACTTGCTGTGGCCCATGCAGTACAAGGAAGTCCCTCAGGCTACTGCTCAAGTGGGTCCACAGTCCTGGATCATCTAGACTTAAGGAACTAAACTCAGCAGCAGCTGTTTCTTGCACCTCCACCACACTGTTCTCTGATCTACACTTTTCTTCAGGAATGTGCATGGTTACATCCATTTGAGATGGCGATATGGATGCTGCAGTAGCTGTCAGGTCACCTGCACTCCTACTACCTGGAAGATCAGGCATCTCCTCACCACTCACATCCTCACTGGGTCTGGAAGGCTCACTGTGAACATTTGTGTCTATGTATCTCAGGAGAGCTCCTTCCTGCTTAGATAGAAAAGCTTTCTTTGCTTTCTTTCTTTTCCTGAATGCTGCCCCAGAGGGGAGTTTTCTTCTTTCACTCATGACTGCTGTTCTGTGCCAGGTATAGTGGCTCTCAACACTCAATTGAAGGGGGCAAATAAGCAGGGTGGTAGCAGGGCCTGAGTGAGGGAAGATATCAGCGTCTTAAGGGCCTACTACTTCAGTTGACTGCCTGTTCTCCTCAAGTGGGTTCAGAGAAGCAGCAGGAAACAGGAAGCTCCCTGAGAAGCTGGTGTTAATTAGTCCAGGCTCCTGCGGGTGCTAGAGAGGTACATAAGAGGCTCCTCCTCTTCTCTCTCCCTGCAGCTCCTGCTGCTTTCTGTTATTTCCTCTCACCTTTTCTCCTGCCTGCCTGTTATGTGTCTTGTGCCCTCCTTCCTCCAGCACAGCACTCCACCATCTCTGTGCATCTAGAGCAGAGAGAATACATATGCACCAGCAGCAGACACAATTTTCTACACTCTGGGTCCTAATAGCGCCCCCCCCCCCCCCACACACACAGTCTGGCACCTGAGGCGACCACCTCAGTTCACCTCAGGATAAGGCGAGCCCTGTGGGAATGCACAAAAGCCCTTTGGAGGATATTTTTGACACAGGTAATATTAAAATGCATAGCCAAATTATCTATGCAAATGTAGTTGCTTCACTTTTGCATCTCTCTGGACAAGTAAAATGACAGCAGTGCCTTTGAAATATCTCTGTATATAAGCTATGACAAAAAGACAACGTAAATCATCAAGTCTTTACTTTTAAGATCAGCACATTAATTTCATCTTTAAAACCATAGTTCTTCTTGAGTTGGTACAATGGATCAACTAAAACAGATTTTCTACAAAGAAAGGATGTGTATAACTGAAATATAAATAGTAGCCTGAAAATAAATTGTAGTAATGAAAAGCATTTTCTAAATACTGTCCTTCAAAAGAATCTGCCTTTTGGATTTTCCAAGCTCCCACAATGACCTTCTCTACAGCTCGTGTGCATAGATCGCCTCTGGTGTTTTTCATATCTCTTTCCTGATTCTCACATTCAGAATCATAAACTGCAGAGGCATAATTCACATGACAGCTTGGTAAAGTCAAGATGAACAATGGATGTCAGCATGGAATTTCAGCCTCTGTATCACATCAGCCCAACAGCGCTGTTGAAATAATTATGCTCATCTCTTTCTTTGCAAAAGAAAGAAGAACTAATGCCTGATTTTCAGAGATGCTGAGCACCTGCAGTTACCACTGAAGTCAGTGGGCTCAGGGGCTCGGCATTTATGAAAAATCAGACTATAAACTCTCATGAGACAACTATTAATCTGCAACACTAAGGACTGTGGAATTACAAAAGCAATACTCGGATAACAATTTGAATATACTGCTGAAGAATGAACAAACAGAATATGTCACTTCACTGATTACTTGCTTTGAGTTGTAAAAATGGCTTATTAAAATACTGCTACATAAATGAAAAACGTATTCAACTAAGGTAACTATTGCAAATTCTGTATATTCTCAGTAAACCCACTCTTTGTAACTGGTACTAAATCCAACTATCAAAAACAGAAATAACATGAAAATACACAATTACTTGGGAAGTGTCAAAAGCTAAACAGATTCCAGGTTACAGCATATAGCTTCCCAGGAGGCTGCTCAAGGAAAGTGTGTTTGGTTCATGCACATGCAAACACTAGCTGAGTATTAAATATGAGGGGAGAAACCAGCTAGTCACAGCTGAGCAGCTACACTGCTGGCACATCAACCAGGGTATAGACATAGCTGATTACTATCACGTTTCCCTGTCTCGAAGTGGACCCACCGCCTGAACAGAGAGGCTAAGAGAATATTAATAGTGAGATTTTTATTCTTTCCCTTATCTTAAGTTGGCACATCTTGCAGTGCCTCCAGCTGAAGGGGAGGAGAGGGCAGGGAGGGTGAATGAAGCTTTGCAAAATAATTAAAAGTTTTCAAGAGCAGCAAAATAGACAAAGCAGCCAGTAAGCAGCACAATAATCCACCTCGGGAGCAGGGATCTACAGCCCTGTAAGAACCCAAAATCATGAGACCCAGGCTGAATCCTGAGTTCCCCTTTCTTGGCTTTTGTTAAAAAGACTTGACCTATTTTCCCTTCAGGGAACGGAAAAGTCACACAATTCAAAGCGGCAGCTCGCCAGTATGACTGAGAGTTATTGATTCCAAAACAGGGAGGAAGAGGGAGCATGGGGAAGAAGTTACAGCAGGGGATAGTAGAGTGGAGAGAGAGAAAATACAGACACAGTCAGGCAGAGAAGTAGACATCCATACATTCAATCCAGAGAGCATAAAGACATATGGCATTCACATCTAGACCTAGTGTTTGCAAAGTATATAGAATGTGTGTGCAGTATATAGCTATACTTACCATGCAGTGTGTGTCTGTGCACAGCATATAACTCTACTATGCAGAGTGTGGGCGCACTCTATAGCTATACTATGGTCTGTGTGTGTGTAGGCAATAGCTATACTATGCAGAGTGCATGTGTGTGGTCCATAGCGATACAGTGCAGAGTGTACACAGTATATAACTCTACTGTGCAGTGTGTGTGTGTGCGGTCTATAGCTATACTATACTGTGTGTATGGTCCATAGCGATACAGTGCAGGGTGTGCACACCCGCTAGAAGCCTGCATGCCATATCGCCAGGAGGCGGCTCGGATTAGCCGCGGTTGCCGGCTCCATCTCAAGGGCAGGCTGCGGCCCTTCCCCGCTTACCTGCACCTGCCGGTGGGTGGCGTGGGGAGCTGCCTCATCCGCCGCCTCTGTCCGCGCACCCGGTGCCGGCTGCGGGCGGCAGCTGCTGCATCCTGCCCTGGGAGGCGGTGCCTGCCCTGCTCTCCCCGCTGCCCGGCTCCGCTCGCGTCCTCCCCTCCCCCGCGCTGCCTGCCAGGCAGCCCGCGCGGGGCAGCGGCGCGGGATGGCGGGGGCCGCTCTCCCCGCCGCCAGGCTGGGAGCGAGCGGGACGCGGAGAGCGCGCAGCCCACGCCCAGCGCAGCAAGGTGAGAGCGGGCGAGCGAAGCTGCTCATGTGACCCCCTGCCCGCCTGGCGCTGCTCTCGGGCCCGGGGCTCCGAGCCCCTGCGCTCGCTCCCCGGCCTGGGGCGGGCCGGGCGTGGCTGAGCTGGGAAGAGCGGGGGCTGCACACCTACCAGCCCGCGGAACCTATAAATAGGGAGACTTGGTTCCCCGGCAATGGAAAGGCGTGGGCGAGATCTGCTCCAGGGAGAGAGCAGGAAAGCGATAGCGGGAGATACTGCCTCCTCCTAACTAGAGCTGGCTGCAGGCGTGAAAGAAGGGATCCTTCGGGAACAAACGCCCATCCACTGAGATGCTGCCCCCCTCCGCCCCAAAGAAGGCTGATGTGACGGGAGCACCAAAAGTCTTACATAAGCATGAGCTTTCTAGCAGATGGGGAAAGAGCAACCGCACGTTGACGTGAAGAGTCGGGAAGATGAAGTCAGAGAGACAGGAAAGTGACAGGGGACCTAGATCCCAAGGGGAGAGAATAAATATACCAAGTATGATTGTTGTTCTGAACTAAATAGGGTCCCTTATTGGGTTGGTCTCAAGTGCACTCCTTAATACTGTGAAAAAACTGAGCAGCTGAAGAATGTAGTAAAAGGGATCATTTGAGAAGAAATGGGAATATTCTGTTAATTGGAGTCAGGAAGGGTCTCCTGACATGTTTGAGTCATCATTCATAGGATTATATTCTTTTTCTCCCACATCTCTGGCTCGGCTCTTGCTGCTAGCCCTTAGCTTTGCTCTTGTGGCTGGAAATTTACAGGCCTTATGTTAAGCAAATGTCAGGATAATCAAGCCCCAGGAGTCATTCTTGAACCCAGTCTTAAATTTTTCTCTCCTTTTTCCATGACATCTGCCTGTCCCTCAGGAACATGGTCAGAATTCATCCTTACGTTGATTCTCTTGTTTCTGAAGTTTTTATTCATGCTGTAGTCAGTACTCATTGTTACAATTTCAATTCCCTTCTTTATAGTTTTTCTCTAACGAATGTCTCCCACAAGTACAGTATCTGTCTGTAACAAGGTTTTATTTCTCTGGAGGGTTTTTATGATTAATGCTGCCTCCATCATTCTGCATTGCTTGCAATTGTTCCATGCTGATTCCCATTGTAATAATTTAAACACAGTAAATTATCATGTCTTATACTCTTAAAAATATGTAACATTTACTAGGGTAATAAACAAAAGAGAATCTATTTATACACAATGAGTGGAATTTTCAAAAGTTCCAAGTTAATTTAGGAGCACAAATCCCATTGACTTTCACCAGGACTTGCACTCCTAAGTCACTTAGATGCTTTTGAAAATCCTACCCACTAATGATAGTGTCCAACGGACAAATAACAATACATAAAACTCACGAACACTATAAACACCAAACTGGAGAAGCATACAGATAGGAAACATGAAACTAATACTGTATTAAATATATCGGAACTATTGAGTAAAGTTCAAAGTCTTGGTCCTTATCTTTAAGGTGCAATATCCTGGGCCAGCATATCTAAAAGATCACCTAAAGCACTAGGATGAAATCTGTGTTTGACAGCTCTGCTACTTGGGCACAATGGAACTTTATGCCATAAGGGTAAAGCTTGTCCATGCAGGAAACAGAACTTTCTTGAGGGCCACTTAAAGACTGTGGAATGAATTTACACAGGAACTAATTGGTATCGCAAACATCATCACCTTCCAAGCCAAGTGTAAGGTGTACTTCAATCTGCCGTCTCTAAAATAAACACAGAGTAGTTTTAAAAAAATCCAAACCCTGCACCGCATACACAATTTCCCCCCTGACAGAGCTGGTGCTAGCCCAATGGGGGCCCTAAGCAGGAATATTTTGTGTCTCTCCCACCCCCCAATACTAACACTGGCAAGTTCTTATAATAAAAAGTGAACAGGGCATTCCTTTGCGCTGCTCGGGGCCCTAAGCAATTGCTTAGTCTGCTTATGCCTAGTGCAGGCTCCACCCCCTGTGACGAGGAAGAACGAATGAACCACAGGTGATAGATATCAGTCACATAGCTCAACACACTACTGAATGGTGCCTATATTCTATGCTGAAGAGAGTGTTAGAAGAACCTATGTAAAATAGAATACTTTTATCCTTTAAGCACCATCCATCCACAGTACTCTACTAATAATAAATTACAACCCAAAAGCCTAAGTTAAGAGAACATGAAGGTTGCAAAGTCAAGCACTCAAAAGTTAGGAAATGCCAGAATTAAGAGTTCCTATGCAACTTTAATTCACCCCCCTTGTGCAGTATGATACAGAGGTTTATTACAGTATCACATACTATTTTTTTCCAGTGGATCCCTGCCTCATTCAGTGCATAGGACAGAAAGGGAACGATCAGGATTGTGTAGTAAAAGAGACTGTTGTCTGTATAGCACCTGCCTCAATTTTTGCAGAAATTGGAAAGTTTAAAATTCTGTAAAGTGTCAAGCATGTGAAATTAGCTAAAAATACACATTCCTTTATGTTCCCACCCACCCGCTTATACCACTACTACATTCTGGGACTCCCTACCTCTTCTTTGTTACTTCTCAAAATGGGAGCTTCTCTTTACCTTGTATTGTAAAATCCATATATCTGGAACTCTTTCCACTGGATAATCTTTTTTTATTTTTTTTATGGTGAATTAAATAAAAGTTTTGACTCAGTGGCAGCTTTTACTATTTTACACCATCTTTTCACTCACTTTTCAGGTGCAAGGCAGTAGTGAATGAGGTCCCATATCATAAATCTTTCGATCAAGGCCAGTTTCCATAATACTATACAATGCTATGTTTTTTTATAAGCTCCCTTCATACAGAGTACCAGCTCTCAAATCACAAGCTTTACAGTGAGAGTTATCGGTAAACTAAATCAAAAGGAAAACATCAATTCCCTGATAGCATACTTATTAATTAATGGCACACTGGCTTATTAGAAATGAGGCAGTGGTATATGAAAATCTGGATACTTTGTTGCAAGTCTTAGCTACTATACTTGGTTTTCTTCCAACAAAGTGTCACAAGGTAAAGTAGTTGCTTCCATTTTAATGCCAAGTTTGAAGACTTTTCAGAGACTTATTTTCTATCATGATGTAATTATTAGATAATCATTGAAACTTTATCTTAGTACATTTGGTCTGCACATGAAATTCATAAGGTTGGGAGTTTTCTTGATCTTCAGTTTAACAAGATGTAAGTGTTGTGCTGCTTGTAAAAAAGTTTCCCAGCTGGAACTACAAATTGAATCATACAGAGGTTTTAGTACATGAGTGTACATAGGTTAGCATTACAACAACTGATTTTATTTTAAAGAATCTGTAATTTGTGTTAGGAAGTCAAAATATCTAAATCTCAACAGCAGTAGAGTAATGTACACTTTATTAGGACTTGCCTAGGGGAGTAGAAATTTTGACTGAGTGAGTGGGCCTAGGGAGCCACTTGTGGGTCAGATCCATAGAGGGATTTATTTGCAGAGGGATTTATTGTGAGTGAGTGGAGTGAAGCTATTCCATTAGAAAGTAAACCTGCATGCATTTGGGGCCTGGCTCTGTGGGTGTTGTTTTTTTTCCAACCATGCTAGTACATATAATGCTCAGGAAATTTGGTGTTGGAGAAATTTTTCAGCCCGCGGCTTTCATCTCTTACCTCACAGGGTTGCTGTGAGGATTAGTTAGTTAAGAGTTGTAAAGCACTTTGAAGATTATAAAGCATTATGTTGCATAAGTGCTAAGCATATTAAGTATTACAGCCAAGCATTAATACCCAACTCCTGTTCACCTTACTCACTGATTTCAGTGAAACTACTCACTCAATGAGTTTCCCATATGTAAAGCAAGCAGCATTTGTCCCTGGAAGTGAAAGCTAGATAGGCATTTCATCCTATCACAAAGCTAAATTAGATTCCAACTCTATGAGCTTTCCAGAAAGTTTAACTAAAACATTATAATTATGAAATACAGTAGTAGGGTTCATCCCAGAAATCTACATAACACAAAGGCACCCTAACTGATGTCAGGGGGCCCAATTCTGACACCCTTATTTAGAATAACTCCTACCTTACTCCTGAGTAATACCATTGACTATGTTAGGGGTAAGGTACAATTCAGTAGGACAGATCCTCAGCTGGAGTAAATTGATGTAGTTCCACAGAAGTCTATTTACATCAGCTGAGAATCTGGCCCAGTGTAAGGGTAGGAGAATCTGTCCCAGTCATAGTTTTATCTTTATTTCTGTTCAGTTTTGACTTAAATCAATCAACAAAACTTTGACATAAATGTATACATTCAATGAGTTACTGACTACTCCAATGTAGGGTCAATGTGCACAGTAAATTTTCCATCTGGCCTGCAGTACAGCTTAGGTTTCTTACATAGTTTTATGCTGCAGAGTCTGTACAATTTTTTTTTAAATGTTAGATGCAACCTGGAAGTATTCCAGTATATATTGAGGCTACCACTTATGTCAGTATAACTTATGAGCTATTAATTCAATCGATGGGAGAACTCTCTCCCGTCGGCTTAGAGCAGCTACACAAGAGAGCTCTAGTGTAGCCATAGCCTTATTCTGATCAGTGTAGTTAAGCTGAACTAACCCCCAGTGTAGACAGCTGTAGGTCAACAGAAGAATTCTTCCATTGACCTAGCTATCATCTCTGGGGGAGGTGGATTAACTGTGCTGACAGAAGAATCCCTCCCATCACTATAGTGAGTATAGACACTGAAGCCCTATAGAACTGCAGTTGTGCTACTGTAGCGTTTCAAATGTACACAAGCCTTGAGTGAGAGAAAGTATGAAAGAACCTTCACAACAAATGAGATCGTCAGTCATCCAATTTTTTGATTGCTTTGTAAAGTTATATGGATACAAGTAAAATGTTTAAGGCATGGCTCTCAGCATGGTACTGTTGCTGGATGAGTCAGACAGCACACATAATATTTATTCATACTGGCCTTTTCCTGTTTAGTTCTGGAAGAAAAAAATATAGATCCATCCTAGAAAAATATAAAAGCAATATTAATACATTGATTATGATTTTGCTAATATTCATATCAGCTATTGTAAAGTACAGTGGATATTCATACTGGAAACTTCACATGTCTATTGGTAACAGCTATTAATTATTTTTTAAAATTGAATATATTCCTTTCTAATTACACACATTTAAGAGAAATTATGCTTACAGTTATAACAAGGAGTCTTTCTCCTTAACATCTGGAATCTAGTAAGTAATTACTATAATTGTCATTAATATGTGATGTTTTGTATAGTCTGTAATATATGTTTATGTAACACATGTATTACCAATTCCTGTTTGTTCTATCTCTTTAGAAGGTATCCTTGTTTCTATATATTTTCTTTTCTTACTTTGTATCTATGTTTACAAAATAATAAAACTTATTTAAATTAAAAAACATATATTCTCCTTAGAATTTCAAATTTAAGCACAACGGAGAAAATGTAACCTCGGTGAGTCTTCAGCCCACGCAAAATCTTAAATCTATTGTTCAAAGAGCTGTTCTCCTTGGCAGCACTGAAACATTTTAGTTTATTACTCTTCTCATTCCAGGAACTTCACAGAGATGATTCTGGCAAACCAATTCCACCAAGGACTCATCAAAAGGCAGTTGTCTCATAAACATGCTAAAGGTTTTAAACTAAAACACTTCATGGATGAAATCAAATAGGGCCAAATTCTGCCCTCTAATTAGTTCTGTGTATTTTAGATATTTGTAAATTTGTTAAGTATTTAAGAGGCTGCTAGTAGACTCTTTCCTTAACTGTTGATTTGCCAATATTCTGCCCTTGTACATTAATGTGGATCTCCAGATGTCCCTATCTTGTTTGTTTGTGAAATCAGATCCCCAGGAAATGACACCATGTGAATAAAAGAGGGTTTACTTATCAGTATGCCTATATTCTTCCTATGCTTCCACCTGAAACAGGAGGATGTCGATCAAATTTAAGGCCAGATTCTGCTACTTACATTGAGTTACAATTTATTTCTTCAATAGGTTCATTGAACTCAATTTGAGGATGAAGGAACTCAGCAAGAGCAAGGTTAGCAGAATCAGACCATTAGTGACATAAGTTACTGCCATTTCTGCCCTCATACAACTTCAGTGAGAGCTCTACATACCTATCCTAGGACTGAATTTAATCTTTGGGTTCTTAAGTTTCCTCTGCTGTTTGTAGTCAATATGTAGCTGTCTGACTACAGGTCTTTAAACATCTTTCAGTTAATTTAGAGCTCTAGATGCTAAATCCAACACAGGTGAATTTGTTCCCTTGAGGATCTGGAACTAAAAATCACTGACAGCATTACTATAATGTATGAAGGCATTTTTGGCCATCTGTGACTGATTAAGGCACTGATTCTTCCCTCAAATCAACACTGTAACTTTGGACTAAGTTAAAGGCCATGTTTTGCCCTCAATTCAACCCAGGTCTACACTACTGACTTATATCAGGATATCTACGTCACTCAGGGAGGTGAAAAATCCGCACCCCGGCATGACATAGTTATACCAACTTAACCCCCGGTGTAGACTGCGCTATGTCATCAGGAGAGTTTCTCCTGTCAAAATAGCTGCCCCTTCTCGTGGAGGTAGATTAACTACACCTATGGGAGAAGCTCTAGTAGACTCTTTCCTCTCCCATCAGCGTAGGACCATCTTCACTTAAGCGCTACAGTGGCACAGGTGCATCAGTGCAGCTGCGCCGATGCAGCGTTTTAAGTGTAGACCTGCCATCAGTTATAAAATCAGACTTCTGCAGTTTGGGCCAGAACAAAGTTTTACTAATATCACTGATTCTCCTCTGACTGAGTGTAGATAAAGAGTGTAGTTACACGAGTGTGAAGTCAGGGCTGGTCTATGCTGAAAACTTATATCGGCATAATCTCAATGGGGTGTGAAAAATCCACACCCTTGACAGACATAGCTATGTTGACTAGCCCCGGGATAGACAACACTAGGTCAACAGAAGAATTCTTCTCTCAACCTAGCTACCACCTCTCCAAAAGGTGGATTTACTACAGCAACAGGAAAACCACTCCCGTCGCTATAGTGTCTACAATGAAGCCCTACAGCAGTGCAGCTGGAGCTGTGCCACTGTAACATTTTAAGTGTAGTCATAGCCTAGGTGTACTTAAGATCAGAAACAGGTCTCTATTTCTGTTCATCGCCTACCCAATTAGAAGTATATAGCTGCAGTGTCTTTCACCTTAGACCATGGTCTTGTAGCCATTAGCCTTCTACATACAGTCCCAGGTTACTATAAACTATAATGTTAGAACTTGAGGAAAACTGAGGAATGGATTAGAACTATACACACACTATGGTGACATCACATTATTTGATCATTATGGTTCAGCAGAACACTTAATTAGAAAGCTGTCACCTGCGATGAAGTATAAGTGTATGAGCAGTTTCTCTGTAGATAGCTATGTTCATTAAGCCATAAAAACATGAGTAATGACCAGAAGAACCAAGGGGAAGACTGTGATTCCACTCACCATCTAGTGCGTCACCACACTCCTCTAGGGGTTTCCAGGGACAAGCACAATTGAGGCTATTCTTGCCCTTCGACTAGAGTAGCAGCAGCAAAATAGTTCTGCTGTGATTCCATGGCTTGCAAGGGAGGATTCCTTGCCCTGAAATTCTGGGCTGACATAAAAGTGGTGTAATCAGGTTTACATCAGCCCCCCAGCCGCCTCCTGGTGCATAGGACGTGCTGGAGCCAAATGAGGACAGGAAATGGAGTTCTGGGGGATGAAGCTGGAGTGTGATGTGCTTCACAGTGTCAGGAGTCCAGGCACCAGCAGTCCATCTCAGTGGGTAGAACCACATTGAGGGGACCAGGAGACAGAGTCAGGAACTAGAGCCAAGGGTCAGAGATGGAGTCAGGAGTTGGGAACCAGGAAGGAAATGTGGGGCTAGGGTGGACAGGGGCAGGATGGGGCAGAGCTGGAGCAAGACAGGAGGGAGTCAGGAACAGGACTGGAGAAGGACAGAAGCAAGGCAGGGACAGGAACAATCATAGCTGAAGGTAGATGCATTGAGCAGCCAGTAATCCACCACTGCAGCTGAACTTAAAAGCAGGCCTTCTGGCTGCATTCAGCAAATCAGGCAGCCGGCCAATCAGGTAGTCCTATCGCAACTCAGCTGAGGTCATTAATCAGCTTGGAGGCTGGCCTGGCTAGTCCTCACAGTCAGCTAAAGTTGCTCAATCCTGACTCGCAGCTCCCTTGTTCGCAGAATGTCCCTCGAGAACTGTTCTAGCTGGCATAGATTAGAGCAGCATTGTGGCTGCTGTAACTTGTGCAAGGAGCTCGGTTGGCCCTGTAATCAGCATCAGGATCTGGGGAGGCATAAAGGTGGCTTAGAGGAATGTGCACAGTTGAGGAATGTGCCCAAAGTTTTTATGGGCTTTCTCAGTTTAATAGACATTGAGCATAAATTAAATTCAAGAGCAAAAAGTTTCTCCATGTTGTGGTTGTATAAATTAACATCTATGCTGAAAGATGAAGTGACACACCTTCCCATGGTGCTTCTATACAAAAGTTAGCTTTTATCAATTAAAATTAATATGGATCCAAGATAATAATCTATTAGAACCTCATTACTGTCCAGTTTCAAATGTTTGCATCCAAAGATTATGATCAGTTTGAGTGCTCTACTGTACTTGTATTAAAGACTGACTATGCATAGATTAAATTAACTAGATGATTTATGCTTGCTGATTAATTTTAATATTAACATTTATATTATGTAGTGCCTAGAGGGCTCAAGCAGGTCAGAGCCTCATTGAACGAGACACTAGACATATAGATAAAATAACATATGAGAAAAAAGGGAGCTGATATCAATGAATATAAATTAGATGCTAGGAATTGTAAAATATTGATAAGGGAGGCAAAAGGACACAAAGAGAAATCAATGACCAGAAGAGTTAAAGCCAATAAGAAGGAAATGTTTAAGAATATTTGGAACAAAAGGAAGCCTAATAATAGTATTGGCCTCTTACTAGATGGAGATGGTAGAATTGTCAATAATAATGAAGAAAATTTAGAAGTGTTCAACACGTATTTCTGTTATGGAAAAAGCCAGCTGATATATTCCTATATTGATGATAAATACTTTCCATTCCCTCAGTAATTCAGGAGGAAGTTAAAAACCAGCTACTAAAGTAAGACATTTATAAACTGTGTCTAGTTCTGGTGTCCAAAATTCAAGAAGGCTGCTGAAAAATTGGAGAGGGTTGAGAGAAGAGCCACGAGAATGATTAAAGGATTAGAAAACAAGCCTTATAGGGAGAAACTCAAGGATCTCCATCTACTTCACTTATCAACAAAAATGTTAAGGGTCTTTAAGTAGCTACATGGGGAACAGAAATTTAATAATAGAAGACTCCGCAATCTAACAGACAAAAATATAATGAGATCCAATGACGGGAAGCTGAAGAGAGACAAATTCAGACTGCAAATAGGGCACAAATAAAAATGTGAGAGTCATTAACCATTGGAACAACTTAAAAGGGTTGTGGTGGATTCTCCATTACTCAAAAATGTTAAATGAAGATTGGATTTTCTTTTCTAAAAAGATACACCCTAGTTCAAACAGGAATTAATTCAGGGAAGTCCTATGGCCTTGTTATACAGGAGGTCAGACTAGATGATCTACTGGACCCTTCTGGCCTTAAAATCTATTAATCTATGAATATAGCAAATGACAGTCCCTACCTCCAGAATCTTCTGTACTTTTATACGACACACCATTTGCTCAGGCATGTTTCCATTCCAGTCACATTTCATACTGTTCCACTTCAATAGTATGAGGTAAGGCAGAGTGTTAGCTCCAAATCTGAATTGTCTGTCTTTCACCAGTCCATACGATTCTAGCGAACTACAAATGTAATTTTTTATAATTAATATACAATAATTATAGTTTCTTTGGCTTCATTTTATAACTTCTGTCAAATTTATCTCAAAGGGTTAAATTAATAAAATGCTTTTAATCAAATTTGAGCTATTAATTATGCTCCTCATTTTATGCCAGAAATTATTAATTGAATTATAATGGAAAATTATTTAAACAATAAATAATCATTGTTGGGAGTCATTCTCCCCAACGTTACAGAAGTTTAGTATCAGGCATGCAAATTATGTTGTCTGGCTCTGACTGGCCTGATATTACATTACAAAAAAAAAAAGCTGTTGTGTGCAGTTCATTTAAATCTAAAATAATTGGAATACAAGAACTGTATTAGAAAACTAGAAAAACACGAAAGCAATTTTTTAAATTAATGTTACTGCATGCAAACCAAGAATACCCTTTTAAAAAGCTATGTTAGCTCCTTTATTGTTTTCCACAGTTTTATTGATGAATTTGGTGCTCAGGAGAGTGAAAGAAAATCATAATAAAGGTAGCCACTATGAAGTATCTGTCTTGGGCCTTTCTTGAGCAGAGATTGCCAATCATGGTAAATTGTTTGCTGGTTTTATAATAGCCAATAGAATTTCAGATAAATGCGTCGGCCACTGAAGCCAGTGGATCCATTTTCTGGGAAAAGAACCTAAGCTCTCATGTAAAGGGATATCTGTAGTGCTCTCCTTTGTGAAGCTAGCCTGGAAAATGTCAACTGACTGGTAGGATGACTGGTCATTGGGATTTTTTTTCCGTAAAAGAAAAAGGGGAGGGGAATCACAGATGACCAACCACTGTGTTTTTGCCCAACCTCCAGCCAGCTGCAGCCAGAACTCATAACCTATTTGTTCCTGGTACCTAGCATGCTCTCCTGTCTCCAAAAAAAAAACCCACCTGGGGCAATAGGAGAATCTCCATATTCTGCATACCTTCCTAAGATAACTGTTTCAGTGGCTGGACCAGTAGTTCCATCAGAAGAAAGTTTTAGCGCTCTCCCACACCCAACTTCCCCACCTATGCTTCCCCCAACTCTTACATTATTTTTAAAGGAAACTGATATGTATTATAAAAACATAGTAATTATAATAAACATCCTTACTTTTTACCCCAATCAACACCCTTCCTTTATATTTGAACTTAACAATCCCTTTTCACTCAGTTTTTATACTATCACCACCATTATACTTTTCCCATATTTCCTTATGGACCACAGGTTCCTGTCTACATGGGGAAATTGACTGGCATAACTGTAGCAGAACTATAAGTTACTTCTTACACATCAGTTAGGTACCATTGACCCTGTGGTGGAGCAACCACTAACCGGTGTGGCGCCTCCTGCTGGTCGTCCTGGGAATTAGCTCTTTTCCAGCTTGGAGTACCCTCTGCAGGCCGGTGTCTCACCTGCCGCTGGCCCCGTGTCCCTCCCAGACCCCGGTGTCCTTTGTCAAGGGGTTCTGCCCACTGCAGTACCCCCTTACTCTAGGTCTCCCCACCCTGGAGAACCCCCAACCTTCTATCCCCACCTTGCCTCAGTGACTACTGCCAGTCACCATCTAGCCCCGCTCATTGGGGCAGACGGCAGTCTGTAAACCACTCATCATTGGCAAGGGGGGTTGGACCAGCGGCCTCTGCCTATTCCTGGGCTGCCCCTCTGCAGCCCTAGTACGCTTTTGTGGGCCCTTAAGTCAGTCTGCAGCCTGGGATTTTGCTAGGCTGGAGCTCCCCACTTCCCTCTGCCCTTCTTCAGCACTGCTCCACTTCAGGTACCTGCCTCAGCTTCCCAGGCAGCCAGGTCCTTCTCTCATGCAGATAGAGAGAGACTCCTTGAGCAGCTGCCTCACAGCCCTTTTATAGGGCCGGGCATGGCCTGATTGGGGCGTGGCCCCACCTGTGGCTGCTTCCCCCAATCAGCCTGGCTTTTCTTGCTACAGCCCTCTCCCAGGGCTGTTTTATGCCTTTCAGGGCAGGAGCGGGGTAACCAACTCGCTACAGACCCAAACAAAATCCCTCCTCCGCAACAACTGCCAAAATCATTGAAATATCATTTATTTTCTTATGCTAGAAATGCTATCTCAGATCTACCATTCCAGAATGTGCTGGACCTCATTCATCATCCAAAGTGGATGTACTGCCCAATTAATACCTTTCCTGTTCATTTCCTGATAAGACTTAGGCCATGTCTACACTAGCGAGCTTACAGCGGCACACTTTTTTCCGATGCACTGTAAGATCGCTCGTGTAGCCGCTCTGTGCTGACTGGAGAGAGCTCTCCTGTCAACATAATAAAACCACCTCAACAAGCGGCAGTAGCTATGTTGGTGGGAGAAGCTCTCCCGCTGACATAGCGCTGTGCATACTACCACTTATGCCAGCTAAACTCAGGGGGGAGTTTTTTCCCCACCTCTGAGCAACATAAGTTTTGCTGACATAAGTGGTAGTGTAGTTATCAATCCTAAGAGACTTATCACAGACCTACATCCCCTGTTGAAGTTATGTTGAAATTGTACCATATAATATATATAATTTCATCCAAAATTCCCAGTTTCACATGTTTATGACAGACACAGCCTTTTGAAAAGTTAACCCCAGAAGTTTTATTATGATATCCACATGCCAGGTTCCAGACATCTTCCAGGATGTGCCTAAAAATCACAATTACACAGAAATAATAGAATTCAAGGACCATCTCACAAGAATATAGATCACAGCTCACTGTATCTCTTACCAGACACACTCCTACCAGCCACAAGAAAACCTAGCAGTTAATGTGAGGTAGGTCACAAAATGAGATCAGTGATCAAGCTAAGCATCTGAATCCCTCAGTTAGAGAAGTGGACAGCAGATGGCAGATTCCTGCTAGCTATTGCTGATCCCATTTGGAGATGTCAGTCCCCACTCCCTGGCAAGCAGGATCCAGCCCCCACATCATGGAAACAAGGCTGCCTAGAGTAAATAGAGAGGAAATGGTAAACACAAAATACTTTAATTTTTTTCCAAAGGCAAAACAAAAACATATAATTATTGTTTTACTGCTCTGGTGCCTCTTGAATTTGAAAACTTTCAGTAGGGAGTAGAATCACACTTTCAGAGTCTGTTTTGACCCCTCATTACTTGAACAGAACACCAATTAAAAGCTGAGATTAAACTTTCCAACCTTAAAGAGAAAAAATAGGTCAATGTTATGGCCTTAATCCTCCAAACACTTATGCACTTGAATAGTCTCATCAAAGGGGCCCAGTCACACTGGATTGAGAGTCACCATCCAATCGGACAAAATGCTGTGTGTAAAGTTACTTAGGTGCATACATTTTTGCAGGATCGGGATCCAAATGCGTTGAGTGAGGTATTGAGTGAAAGAGTATCTTCTGTGAAAATCTGTGTTAAGCAGCTGCACAAGAGCCTGCTAGGATAGTTAGAGGGCATTTCTTCCATGGATTTTTTAAACTTCATTTTCAATTCTCTGTAATCTCAAGAAGACACTTTTAAATGTATATATAAATATCTGGGGGAAATAAGTCACTCGATCAGGAGTCATAGGGGATGGACAGAGGAAACTATCTTATATATCTATAAGGCGCGTATCACAACTATCACTGTACCTGGAAAGAAAGTTATTGTACGTGCAGAATAATTACACTTAAAAGATCTGTGACTTGGTTGAATAAGAATGTCTTTTAGATGGTAATTTCTGAAGAGTTACCAAGGGAAGAGCTTCTTTATTAAAAAAAAAAAAAAACTTTAGCTCACAGGCATATGAGATCATTTGAAATGCACTACAGACTCTTCTTTTCTGCTCTGGTTAATTTCAAGGCCCAGTGCCATTGTAAACAACCAAATTGCATACTGCATCCAATTTAATCAAAAATTTCAAAACATTTTGGGATGGATGTTCAAACATCTCAAAATTCTCAAGGATATTTTCTACCCTGGATACCACTCATGGCTCCCAGTGGCCTTGAAATGCATGGATTGAGAGGAGATAGGACCTGCAGAATGTCTGATCTTTGACCCTGGCAGGTGATTGGTTTTGTATATACAGAGCCTGATTCTCCTCTAACCTATATCAGTGTAAATCAAAAGTAACCCCATTGAATCTAATAGTCCCGAGTCTAATTTCAACTGGTTTAACTCCACTGACTTCACTAGAGTTACTCCCACTTTATAATATTAAACGAGACCAAAATCAGCCCCATTAGAATTACACAAGTATAAAACCAATTGGAGGAAAATTGGGCCAACTGTATCTGTCTGGGCTGACAAATGCATTATATATTGCCTAAATTTAAGATATCTATATAACCAAACAATGTTTAGACAAGGTAAATTTGCATATGTTTTGATTTTTCATTCATGGAAGGAGGCTAATTAAAAATTCAGCTTCTTAAGAAATATCTCTTTATTTAGTGGTAAATATTGAGCACCTATCATAATCTCTAATAGCATTTACCATAACAGATTTAAATAAACAAAATAATGATTACTATTTCATTCCAACTTCAGAACCAAATAACTATTAAGCTGTAGACTAGCACATTCAACTGTTCTGTCCCTCTCACATGATTTCCGTCACAAATCAAAATGCTGAAAGGGTTATTCACAGTTCAACAGTTTTTCCATTATAAAGCTACAGCTAATCATGTTTTAGTTAACTGCCTGTAGTCTTACATTGAAACAATGACTCAGTTTGTCTTCATTAAGATACCTAGGAGCCTTTAACATTTGAGTCTTCATTATTTTTAATTTTTAAATTAGATCACATTTATGCCATCTGCCAGTACAGTAATATTTACATGCCACAACGTAATATGTATAACTTGTGTAGTCTTTGTAATGTAAAAACCACCCCATAACTCCAGTTCACAAGGAGGCCCTAAAGGCAGCCATAGAAGGCTCACCCCCATATTGGGGGATCCTCTGGTGGCATAGAACAAGGATAATAGCTCCGATGTTACTCCCCCTCTCTGTGGCCAGTCTAGAGGACGTGGATCGGTGCTTCCCTAAGCTCCAGTGATTCCTGGCTGCCATTAGAGCAACTTGAGGCCCTTAGGAATCAGTCTAATTTAGAACAGATATCAGACTGCCCTAATTTATGGTAGGGGGATAGCCTAATACAGACCCATGGAAAAGCATTCTCTTCTAGTTAAACTACTGATCCATGACTCAGAAGATCAGAGTGCACTCAGAATATCTGGCTCCTCCACAGACTTATTGTGTGATCTTAGGGCCACATTTGTAAACATATTTAGGTGCCTAGGCACTTTTGAAAATCCTACTAAGCAACTAAAGGTATCTAAATACCTTTAAAAATTTGGCCCTTACTCCCTGATCCATCTCTCACTGAAGCTAATGGAAAGATTCCTATAGATTCCAATAGGAGCTGGATCAGACCTCCAATATCTCTGTCCGTTAGTTCCCCATCCCTACCTCAGAGGGCTGTTGTAAGGATAAACTCATTAATGATTTTGAAGTTCTCAGGTAACATGCTGATGGGGGCCATATAAGTACCTAAATAGCCAGATAAATAGCAAGCCCAGAATTGGGGAAATACAAATTTAACTTTTGCACCATAAGTTGTACCATTTGCTCCTCACATGTGACCAAGACTCTGATGTGGGCCAGTGTCTCCAGGATAAAGAATACAGCCTTCCCAAAACCCTTTCGAGCTAACATTATTATCTCAACTCATTGTTCCTTTTCAGATCTAGTTTCTTTATAATCCCTTGAGTTTATTTCATATGCCAAACAGACTAAGTTAGCAACTGTGTTAACAATTCAATAAATACATAGCAACCACAATCAAAAGTGGATATTAAATGTAATATTTCTAATTACAAAATAAACCCAACAAACAGAACAGTCCATTATTCATCACTGCTGGTGTAATTCCTCTGACTTCAGCAAAGTTAATACACTGGCCCCATGAAGGTTGCCTTTCAATTATCACGAATTGTGTATGACAGATACAATTAAGTGTGTTGCACATACAGCCCAGATGAATAAACTGTGCTTTCCTGTAATATGCTTTGCCATTTCTTGTCTTGCAATATGAACAAATCATGAGACAATTCCTCTCTCTCATCCAAATTCCAGGTAAACCAGCTATGCACATGGAACCTAAGGATATGTCTACACTACGAGAGTAGTTCAATTTTACTTAAAGCGAATTTGTGGAATTGATATTACAAAGTCGAACGTGTGTATCCACACACGTTCAGTAATTCGACTTTGTGAGTCCACACTAACGGAGCAAGCGTCGACATTGGAAGCGGTGCACTGTGGGCAGCTATCCCGCAGTCCCCGCTGCCCATTGGAATTCTGGGTCGAGCCCCCAATGCCTGCTAGGGCAAAAAATGTGTTGAGGGTGGTTTTGGGTAACTGTCGTCATTCAACCGTCACTCCCGCCCTCCCTCCGTGAAAGCGCCGGCGGGCAATCAGTTTGCGCACTTTTCTGGTGATTGACAGCGCGGACGCCACAGCACTGCGAGCATGGAGCCAACTGTGATCATCGCTGCAGTTATGGCCGTTGTCAACACCTCGCACCTTATCATCCACCTTTTTCAGAGGCAGATAATGAGAAATCGAGTGAGGAGGCTACGGCAGCACGGTGAGGACATTAAGTCTGAGAGGGGCGCAGACCTCTCACAAAGCACGGGACCCTGCTCCGTGAACATCATGGTGGCAATGGGTCATGTTGATGCTGTGGAACGGCAATTCTGGGCCCGGGAAACAAGCACGGACTGGTGGGACCGCATAGTGCTGCAGGTCTGGGATGAATCACTGTGGCTGCGAAACTTTCGGATGCGTAAGGGAACTTTCCTGGAACTTTGTGAGTTTCTGTCCCCTGCCCTGAAGTGCAAGGACACCCGGATGCAAGCAGCCCTGACTGTCCAGAAGCGAGTGGCCATAGCCCTCTGGAAGCTTGCAACGCCAGACAGCTACCGGTCAGTCGCGAAACAATTTGGAGTGGACAAATCTACCGTGGGGGTTGCTGTGATTCAAGTAGCCAACGCAATCGTTGAGCTACTGCTCTCAAAGGTAGTGACCCTGGGAAACGTGCAGGTGATCATAGATGGCTTCGCTGCGATGGGATTCCCAAACTGCGGTGGGGCTATAGATGGAACTCACATCCCTATCCTGGGACTGGACCACCAGGCCAGCCAGTATATTAACCAAAAGGGCTACTTTTCAATGGTGCTGCAAGCACTGGTGGACCATAGGGGACATTTTACCAACATCAATGTCGGATGGCCAGGCAAGGTTCATGATGCTCGCGTTTTCAGGAACTCTGGTCTGTTTAGATGGCTGCAGGAAGGTATTTACTTCCAGGATCACAAAATAACTGTTGGGGATGTGGAGATGCCTATAATGATCCTCGGGGACCCAGCATACCCGCTAATGCCCTGGCTCATGAAGCCCTATACTGGCGCCCTGGACAGTGAAAAAGAATTCTTCAACTACCGGCTGAGCAAGTGCAGAATGGTGGTGGAGTGTGCTTTTGGACGTCTGAAGCGGAGATGGAGAAGCTTACTGACTCGCTCTGATCTCAGCGAAACCAATATCCCCATTGTTATTGCAGCTTGCTCTCCCCCCCCGAACATGAAAACCACCTCCCAGACTGACCAGGATGCCTAGTGACTGCAATGTTTGTGTGACCTGCTACTGAACCTGCCCGTGTCTGTACCCTGGTAAAGGTGATTGTCCTCTCCAATTACCAACTCCCTTCCCCCGCTTCATAAAAAACTCTCCTCTAAAAGAACATGATGGAAACAATCATTAACAGAAACGTATTTTTTATTAATAACTACACAGTTAGGGGATGAAACTGGGAGGGGGGCTTGGGTGAGGTGCTTTTGGAGTGAAGGAAAGGACTTATCAAATCTTTGGGAATGAGAGCCTTCTGTTACTTGAGCAGTCTGCAGGGGTGGAGTGACTGTTTTCACGGCCCCTGCTGCCCCTCCTTCTTGGGACTTTGGGTGAGGGGGGGATGGGACTTTGTGGCAGGGGAGGGCGGTTAGAGATAGAATGCAGCGGGGCTCTGTCCTCCTGCCTCCGGTCCTGCAGAACATCTACAAGGCACCGGAGCGTGTCCGTTTGCTCTCTCATTAGTCCAAGCAGCGTTTGAGTCGCCTGCTGATGTTCCTGCCACCACCTGTCCTCCCGTTCGCTGTGTGATCGCTGGTATTGCGACATGTTCTCCCTCCACTGGGTCTGCCGTAGACTTTTGGCTGCTTAAAGCTTAATTTATAGCAGTGCCCTCCTTTCACGTTCCAAGCAATGCTCCTAGCGTTGGCAGTACCTGCTGCTGGCAGTCCAGCTGGCATGAACTCTGCCCCTGTCCCACCCCCCTCGCGGCTGTCCCCGGGAAAGATCCCTGCATGCTGCCCCGTCCCACCTCCACCGCGTGGCTGTAAACCGCCAGTTACAGTTATGTAAAGGAACAGGCAATCAGTCCCAATACTAACATTCCCCTAATTCAAAGCAGGTCACCATGAGTGGTATCACTCTGCTGAGGATTTCGGAGACAGAGAAAGACCGCATGCTGCGTGAATGCCAGCAAACACCAGGCCGTATGCCACCATGCTTTGCAAGGCAATGATCCCGGAGTACTTGCTGCGAGCCTGGCGTGGAAAAGTTTCCTACCATGGAGGCCACAATAAAGCCGCTCTCCCCAGGAACCTGATGCAAAGGCTTTCACAATACCTCCAGGAGAGCTTCGTGGAGATGGCCCAGGAGGATTTCTGCTCTATCCCCGAACATATTGACAGAATTTTCCAGTAGCTGCACTGGCAAGGACTAAAAACTAAAGCGCCTAGGGCAAACTAATCATGAAAAACCCATTGTTAAGATACCATTCCTATTCTGTTCAAAATAAATGTTTAAAACACTTACCTACTGATCCTTCCCCTGATTCACGGTCCAGGTTACCGCCTTGGGAGGGTTGGTAGGGGATCTCCGTGAGGGTGATGAAGAGATCCTGGCTGTCGGGGAAATCAGCATTGAAAGCGCTGTCGACTGCCTCGTCCTCCTCATCTCCTTCCTCATCTTCCCCGTCCACGAACAGCTCCGAGGAAGCGGCCGTCGACAATACCCCATCGTCAGAGTCCACGGACAGTGGTGGAGTAGTGGTGGCGGCCGCACCTAGAATGGAATGCAGTGCCTTATAGAAACAGCATGTCTGGGGCTGGGATCCGGAGCATCCGTTTGACTCTTTGGTCTTCTGGTACTCTTGTCTCAACTCCTTGATTTTCACGCGGCACTGCATTGCATCCCGGCTGTATCCTCTTTCCATCATGGCTTTTGAGATCTTCTCGTAGATCTTTGCATTCCATTTTTTCGATCACAGCTCCGAAAGCACGGACTCATCGCCCCACACAGCGATCAGATCCAAGACTTCCTGATCAGTCCATGCTGGGGCCCTCTTTCTATTCTGCGATTGCATTGTCACCTCTGCTGGAGAGCTCTGCATCGTTGCCAGTGCTGCTGAGCTCGCCACGATGTCCAAACAGGAAATGAGATTCAAACTGGCCAGACAGGAAAAGGAATTCAAATTTTCCCAGGGCTTTTCCTGTGTGGCTGGTGGCTGGTCAGAGCATCCGAGCTCGGACTGCTGTCCAGAGCGTCAACAGAGTGGTGCACTGTGGGATAGCTCCTGGAGCTATTAGCGTCGAATTCCATCCACACCTACCCTAATTTGACATGGCCACGTCGAATTTAGCGCTACTCCCCTCGTCGGGGAGGAGTACAGAAATCGATTTAAAGAGACCTCTATGTTGAAATAAATAGCTTCATTGTGTGGACGGTTGCAGGGTTAATTCGAGTTAACGCTGCTAAATTCGACATAACCTCCTAGTGTAGACCAGGCCTAAGAGGGTTTGAGGATAAAGTAATACGCCCTTGCAACCTGGTGCCTTCACACAGGGAAACTGTGCAGTCACTTTTCTACCAACAATATAATTCATAGGCTGTAGCAGCAGAGCATCTCAAAACTGTGAGTTTAAGTCTCTGGATCCATGTTTATTGTGAATCCATTGGTCATTTCTTCCTCCTACCCTTCCATCACACCTCTCCATGGGTAAAGAGATGCAATGCAGAGCAGAGGTGGTTCAGTGATGGGGCTGCTCTCCATGCTTGCCATGGAACTACAGCAGTTCTGCTGTATTTGGGGCCTTCTATGCCTGGGGGAGAGAAGGGAGGCAACATGTAATCTAATTAGAAAAGCTTGCTTAGCTGGCTTATGTTCCTTTTACCTCTGCAGAATTTTTTCCATTCATCCTACCAAATAATAATAATATATGGCTCTCTTCACTCCTAGATCTCAAAGGACTTTACAAAGGAATCTGTATCATTATTCCCATTTAACAGAGAGGAAACAGAGGCAGAGAGAGGGAAAATAACTTACCCAAGGTCATCCAGCAGGCCATTGGTAGAGCCAACATATTCTAGAATAAGATAAGAACTTGGTATACTTCAATATAGTGAAATATAATACAAATAGTTTTTTATCCTCTTCTAAACAGTGCTGCATCTCAAAGTGAAATCTCAGGCAACTTACTATGTTAACAATCTCTCACTTTGAAGTGTTCTTTCCCATTCTTGCTGCTCTCAGAAACAGACTGAGTAGAATATAATCTGCAGAGGCTTTACTGTGCATGTTAATAGATTCTTTGGTATGTCCCATCGTCATTTACTAGGGATCTCGCCCCAAATCATGAATGTAGGGTTATGTTGTGAAGACTGCAGAATAACAACACTGTTATTAACCATCATTTTAGACCCTTGAGTTGTCAAATGGAAAATAATGAATGTGGGATTATTAGTGATTAATAGAGACTATAGGTTTGGGCCATGTTTTTCAAACTTGGGTGCTTCAAGTTAAGCATCTAAATCCATATTTAGGCACCTAAATATAAGTGACCTGGTTTTCAGAGGTGCTGAGAAACTGCAACTCCCAAAGAGGTTATCGGGAGCTGCAGGTGTTAATTACCTATGAAAACGAGGCCACTTTTATTTAAGTACCTAAATATTGATTTAGACGCCTAACTGTAAGCACCCTAGTTTGAAAATTTTAGCCTTAGTTCAGAGAAGGAACTGAAGTTTATCCAAACCATTTTCTGCTGAAAATCTTTTGGGCCTTTTTGAAAATTTTTACTGAATAGAAAACAGAGAAAGGAAAGTATCTCTTGCATGATTTTGGTATTTCCACATTTGGTCACAACCAAAATCAGGAAATGAAGAGTCATGCAAAAATAAAATGAACAAGCCAACACAATTTACCAAACTTCCCTACACCTTGGAAAATGTCCATGTGGGTCCAATTTGAACTTTGAGAAAATATATGGTTCTTACTTTATATGAACTAGATTCCACTTCCTCAATTGTGATGAGTTGCTTTACAGGTGCTGGTTAAAATATTGAGACTTTTAACCATATAGTTATAACTAGAGCTGGTTGCAAATTTTCCAGCAGAACAGTTTTCCATCTGAAAATTCGGATTTGACAAAATCAAAACATATCACAGGAACATACTGATTTTGTCAAAATTTTAATTTCAATATGGTTGAAATGTTTTGTTTCAATAGAACTGAAATGTTTGTTTTTACTTAATATAATAAAATCTGAAATGATGTTAACATAATATATTATCTGTATAATATATTATATTTCATAATATAGTATAAAAGTTGAAATGATGAAGTCAGAATGAAATGCTTTGACCTCATCTAAACAAAACATTTCAATAAAGTGAAATGAAGTATTTTCAGATTATTTAATTTCACAAGAAATTCTGAGATTTCTACTTTTTATCCCAATTCAGAATGCAACCAAATTGCAAAATCTTGGAATTTCCCACAGGAGAGAAATTCCAAAGTTTGACTAGCTCTAGTTATAACCTTACATCATAAGCTTGATCCTGCTCATAATCCTGTTGTATTAATAACGCCACAAGCACTGACTGGTCAGATTTGATTTTCTTTATTGAAGAGCACTACAAACTGGCCAGCATTCTTCAGATGATTATTCTCCGTACTTTACATGAATACACACATGCATGTACTAGTTTTCAGCAGTTTTCAAACAAATAATGCCCTCATAATACTTTCAAAATATCTTCAATACAGTACTTAGGTGTGTCAGATTCTGCTCTCAGATGTGCACATGCAGCTCCGTTGAAATCAGTGAAAGCTCCATGTGTATATTTTAAAGCAGAATTTGGCCCTAATGTTGATCTGTTCACTAATGATGAAAGCAAACATCAACAGATTCTGAAGCTGAATTTATTTAGAAATATCAAACCTGACACAGGATTATGTGGCAGAATTTCAAAACTGTAGATATTCATAATTTAACTTTTCTTAAGATCTGATTATAGTTTTAATAGAAAGGCATGATCCACATATTATCGGCACTTGAGTCCATATTGTCTGACCAGTTCACCAAATGATTGCATTAGATGTTTAAAAGGATTGGAGAGAGATCTGATTTTTGTGGAATTCCACAACTGAGGTGTCTAATGGTGGAGGTGCAGTTTTCCATCACTTCTCATTGGGTGTGTCCCTCCAGGAAGGACTCAAACCATTTTAGTGCATTATCCTGGACCCTTGCCACCTTTCTCAAGTGAGACAGCAAAATCTCATGGTTAACAGTGTTGAACACATCAGAGAGGGCCAGGAGGATGAGAATGGATGTCTGTCCTCTAACTATTGACAGGAAGAGATCATCTGTCAGTACCACTTAAGGCATTTTCGATTCCATGTCCTGGTATGAATACAGATTGTGCCAGATCTAGAATGTTAGCTTCAGTGAGATGAGCTTGTAGTTGGCCTTTCGTTAGCTTCTCTATGAGCTTGCTCAGGAATGGGAGACTGGACACTGGCCTATAGTTGGCTAGAACTGAAATATCCTGGGTGGGTTTCTTCAGTATTGCACATTTGAAGGAGGAAGAGAAGATTCCTTCTCTGAATCAGGCATTGATTATTTCATGAAAGAGTGACACAAGTTGTTCAGTGACTCCCTTTCACAAGCCAGGAAGGGCATGCATCAGAGTCACAAATCTTGGGCTGAGCCTGTGACCCTGGGTGTCTGGGGCAGCACTCACTGAAAATGCTAAGGTCAGGGCAGGCTGCAAAAAAGAGAGCAGATTCTTTTTCTTATATAGGCTCCTATTATCCCCCACTCCCTGTCCCTGATTTTTCACATTTGCTGTCTGGTCACCCTAGTTGACACTGAAGTTAGACTCACCAACCCGTCACAAACTGTGCTCCTGATTCCCCCCGACTGGTTATCAAGAAACAAACAAACAAACAGTAATCACACAGCTCCCTTTATTGCATTCCAGTTCTCTAGCTCCCAATAAGCACATAGGTCAAGAACAGTGAGAAGTTATATGAAGCTTACTACACAAAATGTTCTTCCCAAAGGGCCAGCCACACTGCCAGGTCAATATTAGTTTGGATCTTACCCAAAATACAATGTTGCCAGCCAATCATTTAGTGTCTAAAACAAAAGGTTTATTATAAAAGAAAGAACAAGAACAAAGTTGTTAAACGATAAAGCATTCAGATACATACAGAGGCTTCAGGGTCCATATATCAGGTTCTTAGCAGTATTGGTGAGTTTGCTGGCTTGAAAGTCCCTCTAGAACACATCCACAGCTTGGATGGGTCATTCCGTCCTTTGTTCAGAGCTTCGGTTTGTAGAAAAGTTACTCCAGAGGTAGGAAGTAGGATTGAAGACAAAATGTAGATGATGCAGCTGCCTTTTATATTCTTTTGCTATGAGGCTTGTGTGATGTTATTGACGTGAACTGTGACCGTATAGTTCATTGTTGCAACCAAGGTCCTATATTGGCACCAAATCTTGTACAAAGGAGATCAAGTGAAGTGTCTATGAAAAGGTTACAATTTGCAGGTTATGATTATGCCGTCTGTATGTATGTATCATTTTTGTAGTTGAAGTTATGAATATTGGCTATGTACTTGTATCTCGATGTGTTTGATTCTAAGTAGTATTAGTGAAGCATTTGGTCAGCTTCTTGAGAAAGGAATTTGCAGATTAAGTGCCCAGTCAAGAAACACTTACTTGACAATGGACCTTGGAAGACTCCAATCCCCATATGAGAAGTCTTCCTGGGAACGTTCAAGGTAGCATGTGAGCAATGGCTATTCTGTAAAGAACTGAGTCATGCATGGACATGTAACTTGCTCATGTGACTCCAAACTCCCATCTTGCTGTAGTGATTTTCCACAGTAAGAACAAAGGGGTTTCCTTCCACATGGCAGAGGATATAAAAGGCCCTGGAAACCCCTCCATTTTGTCTTCAATCCTGCTTCTTACCTCTGGAGGAACTTTGCTACAAACTGAAGCTCTGAACAAAGGACTGAATGACCCATCCAAGCTGTGGATGTACTCCACAGACTTAACTTGATTTGAACCTGCAGTTTATTCCATCACTGCTACAAGCTTGAACCAAGAACTTTGCCATTACTGTATGTAATTGATTCCATTTAACCAAGTTTAGCTCTCATCTATATTTTTTTCCTTTTATGAATAAACCTTTAGATTTTAGATTCTAAAGGATTGGCAACAGTGTGATTTGTGGGTAAGATCTGACTTGTATATTGATCTGGGACTGGGGCTTGGTCCTTTGGGATCAGGAAAACTTTTTTTCTTTTACTGGGGCATTGGTTTTCATAACCCTTCATCCCCATAAGGCACGATGCTGGTGGTGATACTGGGAAACTGGAGTGTCTAAGGGAATTGCTTGTATGACTTCTGGTTAGTCAGTGGGGCAAAACCGAAGTCCTCTCTGTTTGGCTGGTTTGGTATGCAAAGGAACCCCAGCCTTGGGCTGTGACTGCCCTGCTCTAAGCAGTTTCTCCTGAATTGATACTCTCAGTAGTGCCAAACACAAGCTCCACAGCACATGGAAAAGCCTTAGGCCTTGGCTACACTTGGGGATTAACAGCACTGCAAGAGCTCTCTCGCAGCGCTGCAAGTACTCCACCTCTCCGAGGGGAATAGCTTGCAGCACTGCGAGCGAGCGTGCAGTGCTGCAGGCGCTGATTACACTGGCGCTTTACAGCGCTGCACTCGCTGCGCTCGGGGAGGGGGGTGCGTTTTCACACCTCTGAGCACAGCAAGTTGCAGCACTGTACAGCGCCAGTGTAGCCAAGGCCTTACACAGCATATCTAGCTTCATTCATTCCAATTTTAAAATATTGGTATTAATAATAACATAAATCGTCACCCGTATTCCATACTGTGTCATAGAGCCTCCTTTAGGTTGTCTAGAACTTCTCGATGAGTTAATGTACTGAACTCTAGGAATGTAGGTGGGCTGTTGGTTGGGGATATAGACAGAGCAGATCCATATGTAGGAGCAGGATTTTATAATGTCCCATGAGAATTAATGTATGATTTGATTTTATCCTGTCAGCCACCCTTTTTGAATAGAAGAAAGGAATGACAGACCAGAACAATCCTTATGACTGATTATGGTCACCCTTTTGTTTTAGGATAAGTTATAATGTCTAATATGGTTTCCTATATGTATTACAAATTAGGCACTTTAGTTAAATATTCATTTCTTTGTTTTAAGATTTTAGTAAGTAAGAGACAGGATCTTGTATTGTATCTATGTTAAGGAGATTAGAGGAATGTTGAGGTCCTGAAGCCCCAGTGTGAATTGTTTTAGTTATAAGATTTAGCAAGGCTTGATTTACAATGTATTCTGCTGAATATACAATACTGCTGTCTGTATACCTTTGAAGGTTTTTGTAAGAAATTATTTGTGTGAATGAGGAATGCATGCATCAGGAAAAGATAAGGTGTGAAAGCCCTCACAAATGTCCAGATGGTCAAGAAAAAGTGAGAGACTTGGAAAAACCAGGAGACAATCAGAAAACATCCATTGTATCCGATGCTAAACATGTTAGCAGCATTGACAACCTCAGAGGTGAGGCAGGCACCCCAGAAGGCGAGTCAACAAATAGGAGATAACGATGGGAAGCCCGACAATAACCATCGAATGATAACACCACTTAAGGACGAATGATTACAGAATGACATTGCAAAATGCATGGACTCAAATGGGAATTTACAACTATAAAGCTGGGGTGTTTTGCCATGGAACTCTGGGTTCAGTCCTGCAAAGCCTCGGAGCATCGGATCGTGACCGACAAGAGCCCAGCTCCACACTCGTGCTCAATCTAACTGGCCATTAGATTGACTCAAGCTACAACAGACTGGTAACTATGAACATCACTGGCAGGACTTTTTGTGTGTGTGTGTGTGTGTGAGTGTGAGAGAGAGAGAGAGAGAGAGAGAGAGAGACTGAAAAGCATATGCTAACTGTTGTACTTTCAATAAATGCTGATTATTTTCCTTCCTCTATAAAGATCCCATGTGCTTTGTATGAGCATAACACATACTGTTTGAACAAAAACAACAAGGAGTCTGGTGGCACCTTAAAGACTAACAGATTTATTGGGGCATAAGCTTTCGTGGGTAAAAACCTCACTTCTTCGGATGCATAGAGTCTATGACCTGACTCTATGCATCGAAGAAGTGAGGTTTTTACCCACGAAAGCTTATGCCCCAATAAATCTGTTAGTCTTTAAGGTGCCACCAGACTCCTTGTTGTTTTTGTAGATACAGGCTAACACAGCTACCCCCTGATACTTGACATACTGTTTGAGAAGGCTTCTCAAATGTGCATGATCTTTACAGTGAAGCGGAATGATAGTTCTTTGCAACACTTGGTGCTCTGCTCTGATGCATATTGTGGGCATTTAGGATTGATGAAGTGGTTTACCACCCTGATAGCTTGTTGGGGTGGGATTTGCCAGGCTCAGTGAAGGTTGATAGGAAGGTTCTCTTGGCCTTCAATATAGCCTATGCCTAAGCTCTGAGGAATCTGTTATGTTTTATCTTGTCTGAATCAGCCTTTATTTTCAGCCATCGGCGCTTGAGTTTCTGCCCCTCTCTATTCATCTGGCACATGGTGTCAGAAAACTAAGAACTCTGTGTGGGTGATGGGGAAGAAAGGGCTGTTTGGGAGCCAGTGTGCCAATGGCCATGGCCAGTGTAGAATGGTAATAATTCACCAAGTGTTTGACTCCTCATCCTGTGGGTGAGATGCTATTGTTCTTTATCAGGCTTTGGAATTTGAGTCTTCATGGACCAATCAGCATCATTGATCTTTTTATTGCCTGGCTGCTGAAAGGTCTATGACCACTGTCTTAATGAGGTGATGGTCTGTTCAAGACTGTGGCCCGGTTGTAAAGTCTCCTACCTTGATGTCTAGGCCAAAGATCAGGTTCAGGGAGGGTGTAACCAGTTGTGTGGGTTGAACCAGAGGTGGCCTGGGAAAGTCCTAAGGAGGCAAGTGAGGAAAGGAGTTTGGGGGCTTTTGCATCTGCGACCTTGTTAATAGGTGTGTTGAAATCTCCCAGGATGACATGGCTGGGTTATTTCACCACCATTGCCAACAAGGAGTGAGCTCCTTTATGAATGCTTTTGTCTGAGGTGGTGTGTATAAATGAGCATACAATCTAAGGTGGTGTTGGAATTATTAAAATATTATAAATTATTAATATTTATATACTATGGGAGACCACCGGACATTAATTTAACCATAAATTCCTTTATTAAGTCCAAAGGACAAATGGCATTTTATACAATTGCATCAGGCCTAGTAGTGATCCCTACACAACTCCTCTAGAAACAACCCCATTTGATTATTATTCTTCATTTGGACGTGGTCCCTGCCATAGTTCATGGCAGTTCTGTGCTCTGACCTTTATATCACAAAAATTCTGTCTCATTCGCTCCCTCTTGGTACTCAGCCAAGTTTCCAGTGACCCCATAACATCAGTTTTCTCCAGATTCCATGAAATCCACCAAATTGGTCTTGTCTTTTCTTTTTTTGTGGGAACTCTGCAGGATCACCTGACAACCCATTTGGACAAAAAAGCAGCAGCAGCAAAAAAAAAAGTGTATTGAAAACTTAAAATGAAATAATTCTTTTCAGAGGTAGAAAATTCAATTTCAGTCTATTCTTCAGCCTTGTGAACACATCACAGCTGATAATATTCTAAGTACTATCACAATGGATCCACTGCTGTTCCATATACAAGGCTGAAAAGGCTGAAAAGGCAGGATCAAATTACTTGCTGCCAATGAAAGCCAAAAGTCCTTTCGTTGGAAGAAAGAAACGAAGCATGAGACTAATAAGATTTGGCAATGGACCGCTTTGACTAGATATAAGTGTATGATATATTTTTAAAATAGACAGCTTTGCCTCACTAGAAAAAGTAGGGGCAGTCTGAAATGCAGGCTGAGGGCTTTATTTTTGGTGCCTTGGGCTGGTAGCCAACCACCATTAAAGTAGATGGAATGATCCAAAATTAAGGCTGCAGTATAAAGTGTCTGTCTTTCCTTGGAGAGTACAATCTACACACAAAGCTATAAATGTGAGGTGTAGGTAGATTGCAAGGGGGAAAATATAACTTCATTTTGATATAGTGTTACCAGGTAATTAACAAATCATATGTGCGGTCTCCATATGCAAGGGTTTCAAAGGATCTCTTCTTCCTTTTCCCTTGATCTCTGAATCTCTCTGCCTTAATCCAGTCCTGCTCTCTCTCCTACTCTTAGGGTACATCTACACTACAGGGGGGGGTAGATTTAAGATACGCAAATTAAGCTACGTGAATAGCGTAGCTGAATTCGACGTATCGCAGCCGACTTACCCCGCTGTGAGGACCGCGGCAAAATCGACTTCTGCGGCTTTCTGTCGACGGCGCTTACTCCCACCTCCACTGGTGGAGTAAGAGCGTCGATTCGGGGATCGATTGTCGCGTCCCAACGGGACGCGATAAATCAATCCCCGAGAGGTCGATTTCTACCCGCCGATTCAGGCGGGTAGTGTAGACCTAGCCTTACTCTCTGCCCTTGTTCTCTCTTTCATCATTCCTCCTCTCTTTCCCCTTCTTTCTACCATCCTCTTCCTCTCCTGGCCTTCTCTCATTCTCTTCCCTTTCATCCCTCTTCTTCAGAAGATAAACCCACAGATCTCCACATAACCCTTATCCCCTCAGGGTACCTCTACACTGTGATAAGAGACCCACAACACGGCCGCAGCTGGCCCAAGTCAGCTGACTCAGGGCTTAGACTGTGGGGCTATAAAATTGCCATGTAGATGTTCAGGCTTGGTTTGGAACCCCGTGGCTGTCTCAGAGTCTGGGCTCCAACCCAAACATGAATGTCTACATTGCAGTTGTATAGCTCCCACCCCATTCCTCTCTTACATCCCCCGTAGTCCAAGCCCACAAGTCCAATTCAGCTGACCTGGGCTCTAAGACTCAGTGCCATGGGTTTTTTAATCTCATGTAAATATACCCTCAGAGACCCAGGATTGCTGTGAGGACATATCCAACTGCTGACAAGCTCATCAGACCTTCAGGATCTTGGTGAGAAGTCAGATGTTGGCTACTCCTGCAAGGGATCATTAGGATAATCTAGTTTGGCTTCCTGCATTAACACAGGCCATAAAATTTCACTATGTGATTCTTGCATCAAGCCAATAAGTTCTGATTGTTCTTAGGAGTTCCTCTAACTTTATACAAGTATCAGTTCCATTGCTTGACTCTTGTAGAGTGGAAGTGGAGTGTTTATGTTACACTTACAGACCAGGAGCAGTTTTAAATTGGAGTTTCATTAAACTTAGTATTCAAAAACAAACACAGCTTTCACTTTGCTCCAATTCTGCTGCTGCAACCAGAACTGTCCCCTGGATCTCCTCAGCAGGCCTTCAATCCTTGAAAGGACAAGGCATAGGTAAATCTAACCTTCACATTCCCTTTTGACTGCTGCACTCATGACAATGGAATCCAATACAGAGCCTTATAATGGACAATGCAACACCAGCAAACCTTGTTTTATTCTTATCAAGAGGGAGCACCAACAAGTAATTTTAAAAGGCATATCTGTAGCAGTGGAACACCAGACATTTAAGATGACCTACAAATAGGATATTAGGCTACACTTGAAGCTGAGAGCATGATTCCCAACTTGGGTACACATACTTGTACTCAAGTAGCCACAGTAGCACTAGCAGCAGCAAGAGCTAACCACCCGAGCACAAATCTGCCTGGCTCCTGTGGGTACATCCTTGGGGTGGCTAGTCCATGCCACCACTCACCACTGCCCATGCTACTGCAGCTAAACTAGTATTGTTAGCATGCTAGGTCAATGAGAGTTAGTACAAGTATGTCTGCGCGGGCAGGGAATCAAACCCTGAATTTCAAGTGTAGACATAGCATTACTTTCCAAAATTTCTGAAACTCTCTAACAACTTATAGTACTCCCCAACTGCAGACCATAGATCGCTGGTGGTCCACAGAGCACTGGCTGACCATCAGCAGAGAACTGACTGATTATATGGTGCTAGCACTCCATCTTGTTTCCAGCTATTACATTGCATTAAAGACAGCTGAAAATACATTAAATGTTTTTCTAATATAATGTTTCTGTGTACATTATTGCCACAAGGATGTTATGGGATTGTAAACAGGAGATGAAGAGACCTGCTCTAAAGCAAATGGTATGAGACAATCTCTCTATTAAGATGTAGTCCACACTATGAAAAAGCTTAGCAACCACTGCCATGGTCTATGTCGGAAATTATCCTGGGACCGCGGCTACAATAACACTGCACACAAGGATTGTCTGTGTCAGTTTTGTATTTTGTGTTCTTATCATGCTGATATAGATTGTGTGTAACTCCATTGGTGCCAGGAAAAAATTATTAATTAAATTAAAATACCTGCATTCGCACCACCTTTGCTCATGTTTCATAGAAGCTTGAACCTCCAATATGGTTGGGAGCTGGATGGAACAAAGATTTCTGATTCCAAAAAGGCAAAGAGGTGCTGATTGGAAGAAGGAATCATAAAGCAAGGGCAGGGATAGGCTGGTTCTGTTGAACTCTTACCTGCTGTTGGATTTTCTGTTGCATTTCCCTCTGTACTTTAATCCCTCCCAAACTGGAGTGCAGCATTACTCAAATTACAGAATGATGACACTTTTCTGCTGCCATCAAACACTTTCCAGAGCTGTCCTGGGACAAGGGATGGTGATGAACCAAGAGAAGAAACAGATGTTTCTCATGTAGAAAGTCTTAAAGAAATAACAAAGAAATAAATGTCAGTAGGGTTTCGGTACATAATTTTATTTCATTGCAAAGAATAAACTTCTGGTCTGTGTAATAAACTTACAGTAAACTTTAAGGCCCACACACTGGTCATTTTTCTGGGGCATGGGAGAGGGACTCCCAAAAGTTTCTTTTTAATAAAGAAAACAACATGAAAAGCCAGTAAAAGCTGGTGAAAAGCCAGAATTACTGGAACTGGGGAAAGAATTAAGTGAGAAATTTGTCATATACTTCTACGGAGTAAATACCCTGAAGCTGAATATACATAGCAAGTCAAAGATAAAGTACTCAGGAAAGATCAGAATAGAATTCTGAGTATATTAAGCTCCTCTATATTTACCTATGACATATAAAAATAGCACCAGCTGGCAGGGATGTCTTAATGGCTCAATGAATGGGACTGCTTTGCACTTTAAGAATGCTGTTAATACAGAAGATACTAAATTCCATTAGGGAAAGGTGTTAGCTAAGTAACAAGATGTGCATGATGTGACAATGCGGTTCTGGCGGAACCCAACTGAGAGTGCCAACTCGGGACAAATTGCTCAAATAGGGCAGTTACAGCCCAAGGCTGGGGTTTTTTCCACCTCTAAGGCAAACCAAACCAGCCAGACTAGGAGAACTTCGGTCTCACAAGCAATCTCCTTAGACACTCCAGTTTCCCAATACTACCACCAGTGCCACTCGTTATGGGGACAAATGGTTATGAAAACCACTACCCCAGTAAAAGAAAAAAGGTTCTCCTGATCCCAAAGGACCAAGCCCCAGACCCAGGTCAATATACAAATCGGATCTTACCCACAAATCACGCTGTTGCCAATCCTTTAGAATCTAAAATCTAAAGGTTTATTCATAAAAGGAAAAAGATCGAGATGAGAGTTAGAATTGGTTAAATAGAATCAATTACATACAGTAATGGCACAGTTCTTGGTTCAGGCTTGCAGCAGCGATGGAATAAACTGCAGGTTCAAATCAAGTCTCTGGAATACATCCCCCGCTGGGATGGGTCCTCAGTCCTTTGTTCAAAGCTTCAGCTTGTAGCAAAGTTCCTCCAGAGGTAAGAAGCAGGATTGAAGACAAGATGGAGATCAGGCATCAGCCTTATATAGTCTTTTCCAGGTGTAAGAACACCTCTTTGTTCTTAAATTACAGCAACATGGAGTCTGGAGTCACATGGGCCAGTCCCTGCATACTTTGCTGAGGTACAAGGCGTATCTGCCTTCTCTCAATGGGTCCATTGTATAGCTGATGGTCCTTAATGGGCCATCAAGCAGGCTAGGCAGAGCTAATCTCAGCTTGTCTGGGATGTCACCCAGCAGCACAGCATAAGTTTGCCATACAGACAGTATAGAGCCAATATTCATAACTTCGACTACAAAACTGATACATACATATAGACAGCATAATCATAACCAGTAAACCATAACCTTGTCCTAGACACCCCATTTGACCCCCTTTATACAAGATTTGGGTGCCACTACAGGACTTTGGTTGCAACAATGATCTATATGGTCCCAGTTTATGTCAATAACGTCACACATGAACATAGAACATATAGTCTGAGTGTTGGAGAAGATATTACTGTAGAGTAAAGGAAAGAATCTACTATGGGAGCCAGAAGGAGGTCAGCATAACCTGTGTTTACAAATCATGAGCTGATTATAAAAACCCAAGCATCAGGTGCTGAGTGCCCTTCACTTTCACCAAAGTTACAGGAAGTGATTAGGAGCTACAAGTGCTCAGGAATTTTTGAAAAACAGGCCATTTACTCAGGTGCCTAAATTTTAGGTGCCATACTTTGTGCACCAAACTTTGAAAATATTGTCCTTTATGTGTATATGAGTAAGAGATCATAATCATAATAAATGTGGTATAGAGGCCAGCAGCAGGAATCAGGTTTTGTTTTGTTTCTTTACCAGAACTTTAAGCTTAGCCCTCTTTTTGCTCTATATTCACCAAGCAATTTATAGGTTATTGCATGTGTAACAGAGTTCTGATTACCTTGGATATTCTATGGATGGAGCTCATCTAAGGAGGGTACCTGAATTTCCAATTGGAAGAATGTAAGGAAATTTCTAGCTAGACATTCACACAGAAACAGCTGACTACACATATGATTCAGTGGGAATAATCAAGTTAGCTGTAACTGCCCTGGATCAAGTTCCTCAAACTCGCCTTTTTGTGAAACAGTCACTCACAGAAACAGATAAACCATCTGAGCAACAAAGCTTTGGGAAGCCATGTAAAGCCACTTGAAAAACAACTGTTCTTAATTTCTGATCGGAGTTAAAAGAGGACGTGAAAAGACAAACACTAAAGCTATCTATTACCTTCAGTTGTCAAGGTAACAGCAATCCCAAGTCAGGAGAGAGATTTTGTTTTGTTTGTTTAACAATACATTTCATTCTCCACCATTCAGGGGACTACAAATGCTCACACGTCCTTCTCAGAACCTCCTTCCAAGACAATCACATAATCGCTTTTGTTTCATTCTGTGACAATACATTTCCTCCCTAAGCATGGAGACATGTTTACTGAACTTTCTCTGTATCTTCCCACAACCTTTGGCATTTGCTTCTGTAGCAGGGTGTCCAATCCAGAGAAGGTGCAATCCAGACCAGTGAGCGGTTGTGTCACCACCTGCATTGTAACCTTAGGTGCCCCACAATGCATTGCTCCTGTAGCTCTGAAACTCACAACCAGCCTACAAGCATGTTGGTCACATCCTGAGTGTGTGTGTGCTAGACAGCCCTGGTTCAGCACCTCTGACTCCAGCAGCCTATTTACAGCCCCACAGGACCACTCTGGCTTCCACAAGCCTTGGCTGCAACCACCAAAATGACCTCAATATACTCCCAGTCCTGAATTTCCCCAAAACTTGTGCGCTGCAGTGTCCAGTCCTCTCCTGGAAAAGACCTCACTGTACACACTTATAATACAGTAGTATTGTATACAATCAAACCTGGTCTGCACTAGGCACCTATATCCGTATAGCTACGTCTCTCAGGGGTGTGAAAAATTCACAACCCTGACAGACATAGCTGTACCAACTTAACCCCTGGGATAGACAGCGCTAGGTTAATGGAAGAATTCTTCCATTGATGTAGCTACCGCTTCTCAGGGAGGTGGAGTTCCTACGCTGATGGGAGAAGCCGTCCCATCAGCATAGGTAGTGTCTACACTAAAGCGCTACTGCAACGCAGCTGCCACTGCAGCGTTTTAAGTGTAGACATTCCCTCAGTTGATTCAGTTGCTTATCACTTGAGGTTCAGCCCTACTGTTTTCATAGACCAGTAATCTTTTAAATGGATTCTTTTAAAAGTAAAATCCTAGCTTCTTTCTCCTGCTGGGTGTAGATGCCTCACTTTCTTCTCCCTCACTTGTTAGCATGAGGTTTGCCTCCACTCCTTGATAGCTTGATGGGTCTTTTTATTGTTTTTATGTAAATTGAGGTAAACACACATTCCTTTGTTTAGGATAGGTCTGTTTAACAACTCCCCCTGACATATCTGGTTTGAACACATTTTAGTTATAATTCCAGCATATATTGATAACCCATAATACCCATCACGTACATACATCACGCAAGAATATTAACCACCAGTGAGTTATTAGTTTTCAAATGATACCTTACAAGGCATGTTTTGTGCAAATATTATTACAATAATAGTGTAGGGTGTGATTAGTGTCACACAGGGTGCTGTACTTTTTCCTCAAGAAGATTGGTTTTGCCTGCCAGAGGATCACTGGAACAGAGAAATTAGGTTTGCTCCTGGTTTGCATACTATAGGGCTGTGGTTCCCAAACTGGGGTTCGTGAGGGTTTGCGAAATGTTACAGGAGGTTCTCAGGAAAAAAATCTCTAATGGCGGTCAGAGCCATCCCTAGGGATCCTGGGCAGCCCGGGGCCAGCAGCCCGGAGCCCCTGGACTTCCAAGAGCTAAGCAGATCAAAGCAAACATAGCTATCACACTGAGGAGATCTAAACTTCAAGACTCCTTATAAGAAATGGAAAGGGAGGTGGATATTTTTTGCTGTTTTTAAAATTAAATAGGCAGCTAGTGTTGTTTTTAAAATTATTATGAACAATTTTAAGCTTTGTTGTAATGTGCATTGTTTTCCTGGACTGCTCAAGACCTGAATGCTTGTGTAGGAGGAACTCTTTGAGTTGGCTTCTTAAATGCCTTCATGCTGTTTCACATCCGATACTCCTTTGATGAAACATAGGAGCCTTGTCTTATAACAGGCTTATTCAAAGTGACACAAGCTACGAAAGTGAGATCTTGGAAGAGTGTTGCCGTTTTCATAGGAAATGTAATAAAAATACTGTAATGATAACTAATAATTAATAACAAATAGTGTGTACATAAAAACAAATTTTATATTTCCAAGATCACTGCTTTTATAATTTATACTCAGGTAAAGGAGAAAATCCCTGGAAATATTCATTTTTATGAGGGGGTTCGCGAGACTTGACATTTTAGTGAAAGGGGTTCACAGGTTGTTTGGGAACCAATGCTATACAGCATACCCCTAAACACACAGCAGAGATTTACAGAGAGAATTCAACCAGAAACATTACATTCATGTATGTATGAAAATTAAAAGGCCATCTTTGGAGCTATATTTTCTTAACTGGAAAATCATTCATCAGACAAACTGGCATCTGGTATAAACTTCCCTGATAAATGTTGACAATGTAGGCAGCCTAAAGGGATTTCAGTGTATTTGTTATGGGAGTCCATTTGAATCTGAAAAAAAAATCTTTTTTTTTTTTTCTCTTATTTCTCTCTTAAAAGCATGTTATACTTTTTCTTGCACTGCAAGTTTCTGCTTTAAAGATTTCCTTGCACTGCAAGTTTCTGCTTTAAAGAAATGCGAGTGATAACAATGATTTCATCACAGCCCCCCTATTATGTTATGTTGCATCAAAGGCGTTCATCCAGCCTGATGTACATATCATATGATTCAATACCACATGGTACTGCCAGAGTAAAGAAACACCACTTCTTTTAAGACACATGTAGACTGGAGCAAAATATTTACTTCTATGAGCAGCAGCTGGGTCACATCGAGTGTTGCCGAAAGGTACCTGGCACTGCGCATGTGGAACATAGCTCCAGGGAAAAAATCTAACCATAATCATCATCACTTTGGCATATACGGCATTTTTTATTTTCAAGGTATGTTCAACAATTATTCCTTGTAATAGCAAGTTAATAACTCAGGAAATGCTGGCACCTAATCCTGTGCTCAGCTAACACCTCTACCTCTCTATTTACTTAAAATAAAGATTACAAACTGCATTTATCAAGTAGTTACAGTTTCTCTGTCTCAGACTAATGACAATGCAATGAGTTTCTAGTGTAAACCCAACATAGGGAAATAACATGTATAATCCTCTGTAAATGAACAAAGAGCAAGTTGGAGCTGTCACTGGGAATCTTTAACTTATACAGCAATTTTCTGAAAGCCTTTTCTATATCTCTCTCTATTAATGAAAACTGAAGCCGAAACTACTATAATAAATTATTTGTTTAAAGCTAATTTGTCAGATAAGCTCCATTAGATTTGAGAGAATCTATTTGTCTTTCTTGTTAGGCATGTCATGCAACCAACAGACTGATTTGAAATTATTAAATAAGTAGCAGCGTCCCTAATAATGGTTGCAATTAATTAAATTGCCTCTGATTAATCGTATTAATCAGATGGCTGAAACCTTGATTCAAAAGGTTTGATATGTATCCCTCAGGACATAACCCTCTTGTTTACAAAATCAGTAGTGAGTAAATCTTAGTGACTTACTGGCAGCTAGTGAATTTTGTGTCAGATTCTACTGACCTAAATTTGGGGATATGATACAACATGGATGCTTCTAATGATCAGAGTCACTTCCATGAACAAAGTGGTAAAGTGTTCCCCCTGTTCCACCACATCAAATTCAGGCTTAAGAACAACTAATGAGTACACCTGAGAGGTCAGGAAATTGACTGAATAAACAGCAGGACACAGCAAAGAAGCTGGTAAACTGTCCAGGCCCTCCCACCAATCTTGAAGGACAGAAAAGACCTATTACCATAAGTGCTCTAAGTTTAACTCTGTGCCAGCACAGAAATGCCTATGATGTATGTTCTAACGGTTTGTCTAGTTCAATTTTAAATGATACAAATGTAACCCTTCTGCCAGGTGGAGCCAGCAGCAACCAGGGCTGGGATCTATATCTAGGGGTTCCTTTCCATCAATACAACACAGAACTGGCTCGAGCCCCCACCCAGTAACCTGGGAAAATGACACACCACCCCTGGGCGCCTCTAAGAGGCAATACTTACCCACTCACAAGCACAGAGTCCGAGTGTAGAAAATAAACTTTTAATAAAAGGAGGGAAGTAACTTGGAATTAATTTGGAAAAACACCACAAATGGGGTTCATAAATATAAACCATGAGTAAAAGACCCACCCCCAAGTAGGTTGGGCAGTGCCCTTTCCTCCTCAGGTCTTTAAAGGGACGTGCTCATCCCTTCTCTGCACCCAACTCACAGTTGCTGTCCTTGGTCAGTGCAGACCCAGAGTTCAGAGGGGCATCCGCAGAGTTCAACTTCCACCCTGGGTGAAGGGTAAAGAGGCATCTCACTCACTCTGCTGGCCGCTCATGGGCCACCTGTTCACTGCTCTTGCCATGCTCCTCCACTAGCTACCTAGCTGGTGTGCCTGCTCATCACACCTCTACGCCACTGCCCTGCTGGTCACTCATCCGCCAGCTGACTGTCAGTCACCTTCTGCCACTCTGCTGTGACCTCTGCACATCAGTCTCTCAGTGATTTTCAGCTCTTTTGCAGGTTGGGCAGAAACACTGTCCCATCTCAAGTGATTTCAGTGCTCAGTGATTTTAGCTCTTAGCAAGCAGGGCAGAAACACAGTCTAACCACAATTGGTTTCAGCTCTGATTGAACAATTAAAATAACAAAGAGAGGCGCCTAATGAAGTCTATTCAGCTGTATTCTTTGACCAGTGGGGAAGAACAGGTTAAGCTAGTCTAAGGAGAGAGAGAAGATATACAGCCTCCTAACCAGAACTTCTATTCCCCCAGCCCCTTACTTAGTTATTTCACAGGGCTTTGGCAATCTAGCCCCTAGCTCATTGAGGTCCTATCCCCTAAGGGTGACACTCCTACCCCCCCCTCCCCACCTCACATCCTCCCCATTGGAACAGGTTAATCACAGTCCTGCTTCCCTGCATTCCCATAATAATCACAACATTGATAACAGCATTTCATTACCCCTGCATTCAGTACTAACATGATCTGTGACCCAGCACCAGCCAAGTTGATTACAATAAGCAAAACACTGCTCTATCTGCTGAATAGCTAAGCAAATCTAAGCAAAGGAGCAGCAAACAGCAGGAGCAAACTGTATTTACATAGCCACACCCAGAATCTCTCCCCCTCCCAGCTAGCTTTCAGGGAAGCATTCATTCAAACCCTGCTTACACAAAGGTAGGAGGAGTTTACTTTACTAGGGTTACCATATTTTAATTTTAAAAAAGGAGGACACTCCATGGGGCTCTTGCCCCACCCCAGCCCTGCCCCAACTCCGCCCCTTCCCCTTCCCCAAAGTCCCCGCCCCAACTCTGCCCCCGGCCCTGAACGCTCCGCCCCCTGCTCCTCCCCCTCCCCTGCTTCCCATGAATCAAATGTTCGCAGAAGCCTGAAACAGGGAGGCAGCAGGTAAGCTGGGGCTTGGGTGGGGCGCGGCGCGGCGCAGCCCAGTCCGGCCAAGCGGCTCCCTCCAGCGGCTGGCCGGCCCACGCCAAGAGGCTCTGGCCCCGGCGTCTCCCGCCTGGCTTGGCTCGGGCCCGGCCGAGCACCGCCGGCCACCGGCCCCTGGCCCCCGGCCGAGCACCGCCGGCCCTGGCCCAGCCCCCAGCCCCCGACCAAGCACCACCGGCCGCTCCCCAGCCGAGCACCCCCAGCCCCCGGCCCGGCCCCCGGTCCTGCACCGCCGGCCCCGTCTGAGCACCCCCAGCACCGCACCGCCGGCCCCGGCCCAGCCCCCGACCGAGCACCGCCAGGCCCCCTCCCCCATCCCTGGTCCCTGGCACCCGGCCCCGCACCGCTGGCCACAGCCCTGACCCCCGGCCGAGCACCACCGGCCCCGTCCCAGCGGCCCCGGCTGAGCACCCCCGGCCCCAAACTGCCGGTCCCGGCCCCAGCCGAGCACCCCCGGCCTGGCCGAGCACCCCCGGCCCCGCAGCACCGGCCCCCGGCTGAGCCCTCCCTGCCCCGCACCACCGGCCCCAGCAGCCCGGCCGAGCACCGCCAGCCCCAGCAGCGCCGGCCCCGGCCGAGCAGCGCCGGCCCCAGCAGCGCCGGCCCCGGCCGAGCAGCGCCGGCCCCAGCAGCGCCGGCCCCGGCCCCAGCAGCGCCGGCCCCAGCGGCCCCGGCCGAGCACCGCCAGCCCCAGCAGCGCCGGCCCCCGACCGAGCACCGCCGGGCCCTCCCTCCTTATTTTCCCAGACATGTCCGCCTTTTGGGGATTTCCTCCCGGACGGGGATTTGAGTCCCAAAAAGCCGGACATGGTAACCCTAAGGAAAAAAGGGTAGAGACCATCAGACTGCTATTTATTCGAGATGGCCTTGATCTAACAACGAACACTACCTGTGACCAGATAGGCATTGTTGATGTTACCATACAGGTTTGTTTGCTCTGCTTAGTTGGGTGCTAGGGCTCTCACTATTGACCTTCAATTACAGCACGATTCAGTACATTTAATACATTGTAAAACACTGACATCATCTTTCTTGTACATTTAGTAGATCCCTTGAAATTAAACAGACACCACAGTTATGAATGTCATATAAATGCTAGACATAGTGTTTAATTCCATATACATAACTCACCAGAAAGATCAAAAATATTCTGAGTTTGCAGTATTATAAGCAACCTTCAAAGTAGTTTTATCTGGATTATTATGTGGAAAAATGAAGCTGACTTCTTTTCATCATTCACATGACCCCTGAATATGGCCTCGAATGGTGCATTTAACAACAAAAAGTATAGTATTTATGCTCCATAGCACACTCCCTCCCCTCTCCCCCCCCCCCCCATCAGACCAACATTTGGGACTAAACTACATTATATGAGACTGTGTCCTTTTCAAATCATAAAATAGATACATAGGGCTACATTTTCATTCGAATTAACTCCATTGACTTCCTGGTATAACTAAGCCTGGAACCTGACCCCTAATGAATTACACAGATTATTATTATTATTAAAAAGTAGTTATATAGCACCATACATTTATATGGCTCTTTACAAACAGATTGAGACACATTTTCTACCCTCCCCCCCCCAAACGTATATAGGCAAAGGAAGACAAATTGTTTTCAAAGAGAAATGGGAAAATAGTTCAGGGAAGGGAGAGCTTGGAAAGATTTTGCATGAGGAGGACAGATACTTGGAACAAGTGTGCTTTAAGGGATGATGTGAAGGAGGAGAGAGGGGGTTAAGTACCGGGAATAGGAACTTCTTCAAACCATAGGGGGCAACACAGTAGAGGATACAAAGTCAAAAGAATTTAAACATTTCTACATTGAGCCCTTTCTACATTGAGCAAATTCACATTAGTACACTGCTGAATTTATATCAGTACAACCCCCTGATATATACATTGCTCTAGGGCAAAGCTGGGTTCATACCAGTGCAGTTTAATTCTGTAACATACTGAAGTAAGCTGTACCAGTATAAACCCCACTTTGTACCAGTTCAGCATTTCTGCATCTAGGGGTTGTATCAGTATAACTACATCAAAGTAGTTCCACTGCTGAGAATCTCCTTAATGGAGACAGGGACTACGAAGACCAGGAGGTGAGTTCCACCTGAGGAACTGAGGCCCCAGGCAGGGACAAACAGATGTAGAGACCGCAGTGGCTATGTGGAGAGCGGAACATACACACACACACACACTTAAGGTTATTTTTAATCATTTACATTATATTTCACCTTTATAATTTAAGTACTATTTGCTTCCTTTCCCATGGCTGCTGTGAATGATGTGCTGCCTGTCTCAAATTGAATTGTCTACTGCAGTGCTTGGAAGACCTAGAAATTTCCTATAACAGAGGAACAAGGAACAAGGCACCTGGGGTGAAATCCTCTTTAGGGGTATAGAAAAGAATTAAAATTCCCAACTTTCCCTTGAGAGAAAACCAAACTTTTCTGAATTAGTTCATTCCCTTGCTAGCTGGAAATTTCACTTTGGGCTTTGGATACAATATGGGAGCTGTCAGCCAATATTAACCTACAGAATGTATGTAGGTCATCTACAGCTAGCAACCTAGCAACTGTGCAAATACTGATTCCCTCCTCCTCCCCCTCCATTATAACTGCCTTTGTGGACATAAAAAGAAAGCAAAGTATCTTAAACAAAAGACTTCAAAAACCCAATGCAATTTTGTTATTCATTTTTTTACCAGAAGCATCACTAAGGCCATTCTGAGGTTACTGATCTTGTCAGAAGAACTATGATTTCATATCATTTGGTTGTACTGAGATTGGTTTATTTTTAGAGAGATTTTACGCTTGTTAACTTTAAATTGGGAGTGGAAAGAAATAATTCCTATTTAACTACCATTAAGAACACCAAAGCTTGCTGGCTGTTCTGCCCCTGACAGTACAGAAGCAGGCTGTTTATTATCATCTCAACTAGCAGCATATTTTGCCACTATGGCAACAGAATAATATTGAAAAGATAAAGGAGCATTGCTGTGATTAGATACACCAAGGATTATTTCATTCTAAAATATGAACTCCCTCAAGGGTTTATATTTATACTGTTTACAGTCCACTGGTCACAGAAAAGATAAACAAAAGTGACATAAACACCCACATACTCGGACAAAGTTACTACCAAATGCATTATCAGGAGAATTCAGCACAATGCACTGCTAACTTGTTGTACTTGTGGCACCTTAGAGACTCTAAGGTGCCACAAGTACTCCTGTTCTTCTTTTTGCGGATACAGACTAACACGGCTGTTACTCTGAAACCTGCTAACTTGTTGACATTTACTTGCAGCCTGCAAGTATGAATACACAGAAGAGCAAATCTTCTCGGCTTAATAGCATCTGGCTATTTTTGTTTTTGACTTTTTCCTAACAGTAATGGTCTTTAAAGGGACACTCTCAATATTAAACTGACCATTTTTTAAAAATGCCCTTGCCTGTATTGCTAACAATCTCCTAGGTTATTGTTTTTTAATAATTACATTAGCAGCCAAAGGCCCCAGTCAAGACCAGTACCCTTTTGTGCAAACACATCAGATAACACAATCTCCATCCTGAAGAACTAGAAATCTAAAAAGATGAATGATGATACATACAGGTTGGTTAGAGAGATACAATATATAAATATATACATTTGTCATTTTTATAAGTTATCAGTAGATAAAATAAGTGAAAACTATCCCCATCTGCTACTCTGCCTTGCCATCATTCATTAAAATAGAAAGAATTTTTAAAAAATCAAATTTGCTTTTCATCATTTGTAAAGTTCATTCACTTTTCTTTACTTCTCTCAATTTGATCAATAGACTGGTCAGTTGCACTTTCAAAATGGTATAATGTTGTTGTATCTAGGTGTCCAGCAGTTCAGTGGGATGGTTAATTTTTAAAAAAGTTTTCATTAAAACTTAAACATACCATAAAAATATTTTCATACATAAAAGTGCAATGACTCTACCACCATCATCAGTAACTTCAATAAGTCTTAAGTACATGCTTAAGGATCTCGCTGAACTGGGGCCTTAAAACCTATGTACTCAGGAATTGCCAACCATCTAAATCTCTCTGTCATGTCTGAGATCAACCAGATTAGGACTGCTGGAAATCCCCCCAAAAAATTCATGAGAGGATAGGAAATATGACCTTTTCTGACAGTTGCCTCCCTGCTTGAAATTCTCATCCCAAGGAGAATGTCATTTTACATCTCCAACAAAAGATGAAAGACTTTTGTTCTCATTTTAATTTGTCCGTTTTTCGTGCTGTTTCCTGGAATGTAGGCGTGGAACTAAGAGGGATTCTTTGGTTTCCTTTTCTACTCCCTGTTTTTGATAATATGGCATTACAGCATTACTTCGTTTTGATTTTTTAAATCTTTTATGCACGGCTTCTTCCAACTAACACTGTTAAAGGCAATCAAAATACACACCAGTCCAACATATAAGCATCAACAGCTAGCCACTCTCTACACTCAGAACTAGCATTCTTTCATTTATTCCTTTCCCCTGTAAACATACAAGAAAAACATATGTCATATGGTCTAGATTCATCTCCATCTTCCATTTAGTTTGAATGAGATGAGGAGATTATCCCTTGTAGGTGCTGCATCATTAAACAATCCTCTGTTGCAATCTTACCTCAAATTCAACTTTTAAAAGTCTTTTTTTTTTTCCCTTTTGAAGAAACCATATAGGCCCCAGTCCTACTCCCAAGTTTATCAGAGTTTTACCACTGAATTCATTGGGAGCAGGATCAAGCTCAGAGTCAAATACTACAAACATGAAATCTTGATACAAAGAAAATAGCAATATTGTTCTGTTTATATAAGAAAAATCATGTCGCTAACTATGGTTGGTTATTTTGTCTTACCAAAGCTATTGTATACATAATATGCATAGCACACCAATTACAGGTTAAAAGAAGAACAGGAGGACTTGTGGCACCTTAGAGACTAACAAATTTGTTAGTCTCTAAGGTGCCACAAGTCCTCCTGTTCTTCTTTTTGCGGATACAGACTAACACGGCTGCTACTCTGAAACCTTTCAATTACAGGTTAACATTCACTGAATATCCAGTCCATGTGAGTCAAGAGCTAGACTTTCTGTTTGTGCAACATGATGTGAGGCAGTTACCATCTTCACTGTTATAGTATCTTCTTCACCTCTTTAGATTCTCAGAAGATGTACTGCTTCTTTTGGTGATGGCTGATGAAGAAATAATTTCTCTGAATACAGCTGTGCAGCTTCTATAATTTCTTTTAAGAAGGTTATCCTGACAGGAATCAGGACTTTGCATTTGACTTGGATTAATGAACCCACACCAGGACAAAAACTAGATTTGATTATGCCAATTTTCTGTATATATGATGGTATTGGTCTGACCTAATCAAAGAATCATAGAAGATTAGAGTTGGAAGAGACCTCAGGAGGTCATCTAGTCCAACCCTCTGCTCAAATCAGGACCAACCCCAACTAAATCATCCCAGCCAGGGCTTTGTCAAGCCAGGCCTTAAAAACCTCTAAGGATAGGGATTCCACCACCAGCCACAGCCTAGGTAACCCATTCCAGTGCTTCACCACCCTCCTAGTGAAATAGTTTTTCCTAATATCCAATCTAGGCCTCCCCCACTGCAACTTGAGACCATTGCTCCTTGTTCTATGATCTGCCACCACTGAGAACAGCCGAGCTCCATCCTCTTTGGAACCCCCCTTCAGGTAGTTGAAGGCTGCTATCAAATCCCCCTCACTCTTCTCTTCTGCAGACTAAATAAGCCCAGTTCCCTTAGCCTCTCCTTGCAAGTCATGTGCCCCAGCCCCCTAATCATTTTTGTTGCCCTCCGCTGGACTCTCTTCAATTTGACCACATCCTTTCTGTAGTGGGGGGCTCAAAACTGGATGCAATACTCCAGATGTGGTATCACCAGTGCTGAATAGAGGGGAATAATCACTTCCCTCAATCTGCTGACTATGCTCCTACTAATGCTGTGCAATATGCCGTTAGCCTTCTTGGTAACAAGGGCACACTGTTGACTCATATCCAGCTTCTCGCCCACTGCAATCCCCAGGTCCTTTTCTGCAGAACTGCACTTAGCAAGTAAGTCCCCAGCCTGTAGCAGTACATGGGATACTTCCCTCCTAAGTGCAGGACTCTGCACTTGTCCTTGTCGAACCTCATCAGATTTCTTTTGGCCCAATCCTCCAATTTGCCTAGGTCACTCTGGACCCTATCCCTACCCTCCAGCCTAGCTACCTCTCCCCCCAGCTTAGTGTCATCCACCAACTTGCTGAGGATGCAATCCATCCCATCATACAGATCATTAATGAAGATGTTGAACAAAACCGGTCCCAGGACGGATCCCTGGGGCACTCCGCTTGATACCGGCTGCCAACTAGACATCATGCCATTGATCACTACCCATAAAGCCCAACAATCTAGCCAGCTTTCTATCCACTTTATAGTCCATTCATCCAATCCATACTTTTTTAACTTGCTGGCAAGAATACTGTGGGAGACTGTATCAAAAGGTTTGCTAAAGTCAAGGTACATCATGTCCACCTCTTTCCCCATATCCACAGAGCCAGTTATCTCATAGAAGGCAATCAAGTTGGTGAGGCATGACTTGCCCTTGGTGAATCCATGTTGACTGTTCCTGATCATGGTCTGTGTACCCAAAATGCCCATTTAAAGCAAATAAGTTCCACTATTATGGTGAGGGAAATAAATCACAGAAGCTAAATTAGTTGCATTTTCATGTTGCTATTAGGCTGTGTGGACCAGAATTCTTATTTTCATATACCTGTATTTCCAGTATTTCTATTTTAATAAGTGTTCTTTAATTCCCATTTATCATACTGCCAGTCATCTGAGATTGCTGGTTCCATTTTTCACCTTGCTACTTATATGCAAGCTCTGACCTAGCCATTTGTGACAATGCGTTTCCCTTCAACTTTTAAACTCCCTCCCTCCATGTAAGTCAATAGTTGGTCAAACTTAGTGTCAAGATATAAAATTGACTCTGTGATCGAATTTGTTGCTTAATAGTCTCAAATACAGTGAAAGTATCGCTTGATATGACACAGATGCTACTTGACAGAGATGCTACTGGCGTAGCTTGTGTCCTTTTGGTTTTATCTGTTGTCATTTTTCTTAGGCTTGGTCTACACTACCCCCCCTAATTCGAACTAAGGTACGCAACTTCAGCTACGTGAATAACGTAGCTGAAGTTCGAAGTACCTTAGTTCGAATTAGTTCAAACTTACCTTGGTCCACACTCGGCAGGCAGGCTCCCCCGTCGACTCCGCGGTACTCCTCTCGGCGAGCTGGAGTACCGCAGTCGACGGCGAGCACTTCCGGGTTCGACTTATCGCGTCCAGACTAGACGCGATAAGTCGAACCCAGAAGTTCGATTTCCAGCCGTCGAACTTGCGGGTAAGTGTAGCCAAGGCCTTAGTTGACTGACCATACAGTGGGGTACTGAGCCAGCTTGTAACAGTCACTACAGGACAAATCCAAGTTTCTGCAGCACAAAATGGACACAAAGTTTGTTTAAACAGATAGCTCTAAATCTCCCACGCAGAGGGGAACCAGCAGAGCCTGCTCTATGAGATCCATTCCGAGTCCTCCCCCATGTGTAGGGCCCTACCAAATTCACCGTTCATTATGGTCAATTTCACAGCCATAGGATTTGAAAATTAGTAAATTTCACGTTTGCAGATGTTTAAATCTGAAATGTCACGGTGTTGTAACCATGGGGGGCCCGACCCAAAAGAGGATTGTGGGGGGGTGTCGCAAACCTGTTGTAGGGGGGTCATGGGATTGCCGCCCTCACTTCCGTGCTGCCTTCAGAGTTCTGAAGGCAGCAACTGCAGAGCTTCCTGCAGCCTCAGGAGTTTCCCAGAAGTGGGTCTTATCTCCCCACCACCTCCCTCCAGAGCAGCTGTGTTATGCTCATACAAAGCACACAGGATCTTTATAGAGGAAGGCAAATACGCAGCATTTATTGAAAATACAACAGTTAGCATATCCTTTTCAGTCACACACACATACACACACACACAGAGTCCTGCCAGTGATGTTTATAGTTACCAGTCTGTTGTAGCTCAAGTCAATCTAATGGCCAGCTATAGTAGTATGTTTTTTTTCACTTTCATTTGTTTTTGTACCAGGTTGTCCAGTAGCTGGTATTAGCTTTAAAAGTAACATTTTTCTACCCCTCTTGGGGTGGCATTGATTATTGCTTAAAATATTCCTTTCTTTTACAAATACCCTTGCTGATTGCAGGCAAAACAGAGGAATTACCCCCATATTTTCCTGTGTTTTTGTTCTATAGGCAGGCCAGGTTTTAATGGCTTCTACCTTTTAAGGGTTATGGGGAAATTATCCCACTGTTTAGTCATTAAATCCATGAGGTGGTGAACCTTTTTGTTTTGTTTTGTTTTTTGTTATACAGCAGACCAAGTTTATAATGTTTTTCCTGCTGTGTTAAGCTTTAAGTTTATTTACAGGTAATAGCTGAGAAGCATCATTACCATATTACCTTAAAGGATTTTTCCAAAAATCATACACACTATACATTGTTACAGGGGTACATATTAACATTACATTTATTTCAATGTTAATATTAAACAATAACATTATCATTAAATCTATTAAAGGTATCCTGTTATACCATGTCATTTATTTAGGCAATTTGTTTGCTGACCAGGTATGTCCATTATCTGCAGCTTCTTTGTGCTGGCAGTTCTCTCTTTCATGAATCAGTTAGGTAATTTGCATCAACATAGATTTGGCTTTTGTATTCAAAGCCATCAGCAGACACAATTAACTTTTACTAGAGTTTTGATTACTTTTAACTCTTGCTTCCAAAACACACAGAGATCTGAAAAAAGAAAACACGATCTATTGTGGCTCCTTTGGAGCCCTAATAGGATTTTAATTAAGTAGCATGTTTCATTTGCATTTCTTTTACCCCTTCTATAATATACACTGCACATGTCCTGGGGAAAATGCACATTCCTTCTATATTTTAACTTTTAAAACATTAGCCATATCAATTTTTACATAAGGTGTAAGGTGTAACTGTTTCTTTTGTTCTTACAGAGTTTTCATGTACCCTTATCAAAGTGACAGTCTGATTACACAGAGCCATCTTAAGGCTCAGTGTTTCTAACATTGCTTCTTTTTGTTTTGTGCACCTCACCCCTGCTGTTGCTTCAGAGGGGCACTGTCTTTTTTTTTTAATTTCTTATTCTATTACTACAGCTCTCATCTGCTATTTTGTTACAAAAAACAAACAAATAAACAAACAAACAAAAAGAATCCAGAATCTCTCCCTATTCTCCTGATTTTGACTGCCCTGCTGCAGCCATGACTTGGTCTTTATTTAAAAACATTTTAAATTTTGTAAAAAATCAAGTTACCCCTTAAGGGTTAAATGCCAAATCCCAAAGCCAACCAACACTGATTACCTGTGTCTGGCAAAAAGATCTGTCAAAGAGTCAAATGGATTTTTAGTGGCATTATTAAAAAACAAAACCAATTTATCTTAAACCTACAAAACAGGAGTTTTACAAACCAGATGTGTTGGTTTAGGTTCATAGAACCTCACATATTTCCACAGACAGATACATACACTTTTTCTTTTCTTTTACACTGCTGTTTTTACATAGCTGTACATAGATTACATTCTCTTCATTCATTTGGGTTGATTACATTCCCTTTATACATTGGGGCAGTTAAGTTCCAATAGAACCCCCTTATGTTCTTTTAGCAAATTTGACTAAATTGTCCATAGTCAAATAATTTCAATCAGAAAGTCTCTTTACCTGGATTATTTACAGACATTCCTTTGGAAAAGAGCCCATTTTTTCTTTAGAATGGCTGCAAAGAAACCAAGACTTCTTTTGTTCTTTAACATGGTCCTTTTTAACATTTTCACAAAGTTTAACTTGCTTAATTCTCTCCAGCCTCTGTAGAGTTAACTTTTTACTTTCTTTCCTTAAATCACTTGTTTATCTCCCAAAATGACACCTTTATCTGATTTCACCATTTTAAGTATTGTCCCAGGGATTCATGCCTGCACTTACTGCTTTCCTTACTCCTGCCGCTATGCCCTTAGGGCTTCCAACCTGTTTTTCAAGTTCTCTATCCGTTGCTTGCCTGCTTGTCTGGGCCCAATCCTGCTTTTTCCAGTGAACCAGTTCCTTTCCATGGGCACACGCTTTGTTCCACTACCAATTTAGAAAGGAGAGTGGGCTCCTTAACTAGCCCCCCACCCTTCCTAGTCCCTTTCCTTAATCATTTCCTTCAAAATTGTGAAATTACCACAATATCACTCACAAAAAAAATATACTACACTGCCCAATCTCCTATATCTTTCAGAGTTTGGTTTAACAGAACAAGATCTGTATCTTATGTTTGCCCGTGCCAGTGCCAGGGTTTATGATTTTAACCCACTCTGGGCCAGAGGGAGAGACGCTAAGCTTCCCTCTGTATTGCTCGGAATTCTACCACCAAGGGTTCATACACCAAATATAAAAACCTCTCCCAGGGGCAAAGCGAGAAACCCTAAGTTCTCCTCTTATGCTCAGTCATGCTACGGCTGAGGATGTATGCACCTATAGTTTTTATAGTTTTCCCCGACAGACGGGTCGGAGCGAGGACTCTAATCCTCCCCCTATTGCCCGGCACTTCTACAACTGGGGGTATACCCACCTCCAATTATTTCCCCCCAGCAGTCTGGTGTGGAGAGAGGGATGCTAAACGTCCCTCCTGTCTCTCAGCCCTGCTACGACCAAGGGTGTGTATACCTTTAATCATAACAAATTCTCAATTCATAAAATACCAACTGTGAATACAATATTAATCATACCTGGTTCCCTTTTTACTGCCCGGTATCTCTATGACCGGGGGTGTGCACACCTGAATGATCAATCACTTAGCAGTATTTTCAATAATTACAGCACATATACTCTTCCTCCTTTTGCAATTCTCCACCAAAAATGTTATGCTCATACAAAGCACACGGGATCTTTATAGAGGAAGGCAAATAAGCAGCATTTATTGAAAATACAACAGTTAGCATATGCTTTTCAGTCACACACACACACACACACACACACACACTCCTGCCAGTGATGTTTATAGTTACCACTCTGTTGTAGCTCGAGTCAATCTAATGGCCAGTTAGATTGAGCACGAGTGTGGAGCTGGGCTCTTGTCGGTCGCGATCCGATGCTCCGAGGCTTTGCAGGACTGAACCCAGAGTTCCATGGCAAAACACCCCAGCTTTATAGTTGTAAATTCCCATTTGAGTCCATGCATTTTGCAATGTCATCCTGTAATCATTAGTCCTTAAGTGATGTTATCATTTGATGGTTATTGTCGGGCTTCCCGTTGTTATCTCCTATTTGTTGTCTCGCCTTCTGGGGTGCCTGCCTCACCTCTGAGGTCGTCAATGCTGCTAACATGTATCAGAGTGGTAGCTGTGTTAGTCTGAATCTGTAAAAAGCAACAGAGGGTTCTGTGGTAACTTTGAGACTAACAGAAGTATTGGGAGCATAAGCTTTCGTGGGTAAGAACCTCACTTCTTCAGATGCAAGTAATGGAAATCTCCAGAGGCAGGTATAAATCAATGTGGAGATAACGAGGTTAGTTCGATCAGGGAGGGTGAGGTGCTCTGCTAGCAGTTGAGGTGTGAACACCAAGGAAGGAGAAACTGCTTCTGTAGTTGGATAGCCATTCACAGTCTTTGTTTAATCCTGATCTGATGGTGTCAAATTTGCAAATGAACTGGAGCTCAGCAGTTTCTCTTTGGAGTCTGGTCCTGAAGTTTTTTTGCTGTAAGATGGCTACCTTTACATCTGCTATTGTGTGGCCAGGGAGGTTGAAGTGTTCTCCTACAGGTTTTTGTGTATTGCCATTCCTGATATCTGACTTGTGTCCATTTATCCTCTTGCGTAGTGACTGTCCAGTTTGGCCAATGTACATAGCAGAGGGGCATTGCTGGCATATGATGGTATATATAACATTGGTGGACGTGCAGGTGAATGAGCCGGTGATGTTGTAGCTGATCTGGTTAGGTCCTGTGATGGTGTTGCTAGTGTAGATATGTGGGCAGCGTTGGCATCGAGGTTTGTTGCATGGGTTGGTTCCTGAGTTAGAGTTGTTATGGTGCGGTGCATGGTTGCTGGTGAGAATATGCTTAAGGTTGGCAGGTTGTCTGTGGGCGAGGATTGGCCTGCCTCCCAAGGTCTGTGAAAGTGAGGGATCATTGTCCAGGATGGGTTGTAGATCACTGATGATGCGTTGGAGAGGTTTAAGCTGAGGACTGTAGGTGATGGCCAGTGGAGTTCTGTTGGTTTCTCTTCTGGGCCTGTCTTGTAGCAGGAGGCGTCTGGGTACACGTCTGGCTCTGTTGATTTGTTTCTTTATTTCCTTGTGTGGGTATCGTAGTTTTGAGAATACTTGGTGAAGATCTTGTAGGTGTTGGTCTCTGTCTGAGGGGTTGGAGCAGATGCGATTGTACCTCAGTGCCTGGCTGTAGACGATGGATCGTGTGGTGTGACCGGGGTGGAAGCTGGAGGCATGAAGGTAGGCGTAGTGGTCGGTGGGTTTTCGGTATAGGGTGGTGTTAATGTGGCCATCGCTTATTTGTACGGTGGTGTCTAGGAAGTGGACCTCCCGTGTAGATTGGTCCAGGCTGAGGTTGATGGTGGGGTGGAAGCTGTTGAAATCATGGTGGAAACATGCTGCTAACATGTTTAGCATTGGATACAATGGATGTTTTCTGATTGTCTCCTGGTCTTTCCAAGTCTCTCACTTCTTCTTGACCATCTGGACATTTGTGATGGCTTTCACACCTTATCTTTTCCTGATGCATGCATTCCTCATTCACACAAACAATCTCTTACAGAAACCTTCAAAGGTATACAGACAGCAGTATTGTATATTTAGCAGAATACATTGTAAATCAAGCCTTGCTAAATCTTATAACTAAAACAATTCACATTTGGGCTTCAGGCCCTCAACATTCCTCTAATCTGCTTAACATAGATAAGATCCTGTCTCTTACTTACTAAAACCTTAAAACAAAGAAATGTATATTTAACTAGAGTGCCTAATTTGTAATACATATAGGAAACCAGATTTAAATTTTATTAGAGAATATTTTCTAATATTTATTAGAAATTTGAGGCGTCAGTTATTGGTCATTGGGGGTAACATACAGAGTATAGGGGGGATGTTAGTGTTTTGGGGTTGGGCAGCACACATAATATATACAGACTGCAATGTCCCCAATGGGGGGGGGGGCGTAACCGGTGGGCGGGATCAGGATACAGCCGACAAGCGGTGAGGGTCTATCACCCATACAGAAAGTAGAGACAGTCATGGGTATAAGTAAGTGGGCTGGGTAATGGGGATGGGGTGACCCTCACGTGGTGGGATTCAGTTAGGTTCGGCGGGTTCAGGGCTCAGGGGATAAAGTCCAGCAGGGGGGGTTATAGGTCTCTTCCCCCTTGTGGGTGCACGAGGTCTCCCCGACTCACTCTCGGTATTGGCGGTGGCCGGTGATGTGCTCTGTGTAGATGTCCCGGGACCAACGAATAGTGTCCGAGACCATTAGGCGTCTCATGAGCCGCACGTAATGACGGCCCACCCCACAGGTCCTCAGCACGCGTTTGTTACATGGGTCCCAGGCACCCAGGGCCCCAACGAGCAGAGCGTCGGTGTGCATCTCGTAGCCCTTAGTCCACAGGGTGTCAGCCAGGGGGGCGTACTTTTCGAGCTTGTGGGCTCGGGCTTCACGGAAGGCCGGGGTCCTGTTCTCGAATGGAATCGTTACGTCGACCAGGATGATCTTTTTTCCAACCTTGTCCGTGACGACGATGTCTGGGTGCAGCGGGCTGTCGGTGCCGGGGACGGCGCGGTTGACCTAAAACAAAAAGGTGGCCATAATCACTCATAAGGATTGTTCTGGTCTGTCATTCCTTTCTGCTATTCAAAAGGGGTGGCTGACAGGATGAAATCAAATCATACATTAATTCTTACAGGACATTATAAAATCCTGCTCCTACAGCTGTGCAGGAGATGGACAATTCCTGTCTCATTCCTGCCCGGGCCTGAGCTAGGAGCCCCCTTTGCTATGGCACTCCCACCAGCACAGGGAAGATCAGACACAGCTCCAGAAGTCTTGTCCAGCTGCAGGCACTTTTCGAGCTGCTACCCAGTGCCAGAGAGCATCGTGCAGCGGGGGAGGCACCTGGAGGTGGGTCTGCCCCCCATACTCCAGTAGCTGTCCCTCCCCTGCCCAGCTGGAGCTAGGAGCTGGGGTGCTCCTAAGAACAAGAGATCATCGGATTTCAAAGGGAAGGGCTTATTTCATGGTCCCTGAAATGTTTTTCATGGCCGTGAAATTGGTAGGGCCCAACCCATGTGTGTAGACAGTCTGGAGGGGAACGGGAGTGGAAGCGGTCATGGCCACAACATGCTGCACTCCAGCTATGCAGGACTTGCAGAACAGCCCTCGGGGGGTGGTTTCTGCCCACATAAATTAGAGGCGTCTCCAGGCTCCTCTTAACTTATGTCAGGACCCAAGCATAATGCCCTTTTGCCCCACTTCCTTGGGTCCTGTGCTGAATTCAGTTTGGCCAAACTGTGAGTTTACAATTCTAGTGGATCAAATTTCTAAGGCTTCATAGTTTCCTCATGACCTAGCAGAAGGCACATGCTGTGACCATATAGTTAGAGAACTTCCAGCACTCCTGAAGGAGAGCATATCAACACCTTCACTCAAGCACAATGCTAGCAGCAGCTGCTTGATCAACTTCCACTTCCTCACCCCGCTCAATATTTCCCAGAAATTGCAGGTCTGAGAAATCTTGTCATTGACATTAGTCTTTGTAGAAAACTAACACAGATTGCTTCTGTACCAAGCCAACCACAGGCTCGACAATCAAGGTTGCTACCTTGAATTATTTTGAGGTCTTAAGACCTGTCCATTTGATTGAGGAAGTTGCCAATGAAGAAGCAACTGATTGGTTAAATGGATATTTAAATTGTAAGGAACTGTAATAGACTAGAGATAAAGATTGCTACTGTATGATAAAGACTATCTGGCTTTTTTAAACCTGCCAAGATTTAATTACAAATATATGTATGAACCTGCTGGAGACACTAATACACTATCTAAATAAACAGAAAAAGGTTACGATACCTTAATACCTGGTGCCAGTGATTAACTTCTCACGCTCTCTCCCCTGTCTTTGCCCTATAAAGTACCTACACCAGGGTCGGCAACCTTTCAGAAGTGGTGTGCCGAGTCTTCATTTATTCACTCTGATTTAAGGTTTCATGTGCCAGTAATACATTTTAACATTTTTAGAAGGTCTCTTTCTATAAGTCTATAATGTATAATTAAACTATTGTTGTATGTAAAGTAAATAAGGGTTTTAAAATGTTTAAGAAGTGTCATTTAAAATTAAATTAAAATGCAGAGCCCCCCCGGACCGGTGGCCAAGAGCCGGGCAGTGTGAGTGCCACTGAAAATCAGGTCGCATGCCGCCTTTGGCACCCATGCCATAGGTTGCCTACCCCTGACCTACACTAAATTTCCTCTTTTCTGGGACAATGTGTGCATGTTGTCCTTCTCTACATCACCTCACTTTTATGCCAACCTGTATCAAAAGCCAACATGCAGAATTATGATCTAAAGCATCTCAATATTCCAATACTAATGTATACAACAATAAAAACAGAAATATACATGACTCAGTTAGAGCTTCCTGTAACAAATACCACAGCTCTTTCCATGTAGAACCACAAAGGAGAATTCTGGGTCATAAAAATGCATAAATTAGAATAGCAATATACCAAGCAATATACCAAGAGGCCCATTCCTAGAACTGGCAAGAAAATAATATCCCTGTTGCCAGAATATTTTTGAAGAAACTGGACCTAGGAGGATGCCACCATTATGAATAAATAACCTATTGCATTTTTCAATATGTTGCATGGGTGATGCACGTTGGGATACCCTGAGACCTTTCCACTCAGCTTATCCAGAACACCTCATCCAGTTCTGGGAGAACAGTTCATCTAGTTCTCTGGGATCTAAAAAATTCAGTTTGACTCCAGCTCATCAGGTTACTTTATTAGGCATGTAACAGCTCTTTGCCCACTTTGTCCGGGGCCAGATGCAGGGGTTTTAGCTACTGGGTAATACCACAATTCCAAATCATATCAACATACCGCCAGGGATTTCCCTACACACCCCCTGAATTTCCCCAATATCCTCCATCCTCCCCCCAGTTAACAGTGTTTTCAACTTAGTCGGTTGGAAATTTGAATTGAAATTGAAACATTAATACACACTTTAAAAGCATATACAGTATATGAGAAAATACTTGTACCTGAGAAAGCATAATGGGTTTGAAATGTATGAACAAAGACTAGCTTCCTCATACAGCTGTTATTTATGACAATGTCGGCGCATTTGTTTTGGCTATATTGGCCTACTAATAATTTCAAATTATGATTTGTAAGCAAGGTCTGAATTAGCTCTTCCCTGACATCTAGTGATAAGCCGGGGTGGGTGAGGCTTCAGGACCAGACTGCATTTATATGAACTCATCTACTCTGCCTAGGTATCCAGCAGACAGAGCTGTGCTGCCCAAGTGATCAATTTTGGCTGGTGTTGGGATACAAATCACGTTAATATTAAATGTGGGGATCATGAAATGTTGTTATCCTTATTGTATGAGTAAAGGGCAGCAGAACTGTACTTAGCCTGACTGAATGAAGCAGTCTCCCTCAGTGCTTAATTTGTGCTAGGGCTTGCCAGGGCTGAGTGCCAGCACCTCTAGGCTTGGTAGTCCATAGCCCTGGCACCTCTGGGCTTGCCACATCAGTTATGAAAGTAACAAACTTGCTTGAACTCTGGCACCTCTTTAGTTAGAAATTAAGCACTGGTCACCCTCGGATGCCATATCCTAGTGAAGAGAGAGGGTGGGGCACAGATGTTTTGGTTGGTGGTGTGGGCTCTGCCTAAGAGTCACAGGCACTATTTAACCTGCCCCTCTCTCCTGTTTAGAGATAGAGCTGATTAGGCTCCATAGAGAGTCTTTTGGTTTGTTAAGTGACCACTACAGCTGAAATCACTGATAATCAGGTCTAAGTGCTTAGACCTGCTGTGGGACAGTGTTTCTGTGGAAGAGACGGCCCAGCCTGCACTAGCAGCAAGGTTCCCCCACTGAGAGCTGAAATCACTGAGAGCTGGGTGGAACTTAGAGAGACCAACTCGCAGAGGTCACAGTGGCAGGTGGCAGCAGAAGGTGACGGAGCAGGGCCATTAGAGACGGAGCGGTGGAGTGAACGGTGGCACGACAAATAATAGCGGCCAGAGCATTTGTTTGTTGGACTATGTTTTAGTGACTTTGCTCCAGAATGCTAGATTTGTGACTGAGAAACTTATATAAATATACTTTTCTGAGTAGGCAAAGATTTCTAAAATGCATTATTTGCCAAGGTTGTTATCTCACATCACCGCTATGTAGAGAGATCATTATCTTGGGAAGTTTCTTTACTAAACTTTTTTATTATTATAATTAATTTTTATGTAAGAACAGCCATATTGGGTCAGACCAATGGTCAGTCTATCCCAGTATCCTGTCTTCTGATAGTGGCCAATGCCAGGTGCTTCAGAGGGAATTAACAGAAGAGGGAATCATCGAGTGATCCATCCCCTGTCATCCACTTCCAGCTTCTGGCGAACAGAGGCTAAGGATACTCAGAGCATGGTGTTGCATCCCTGCCCATCCTAGCTAATAGCCATCGATGGACCTAACCTCCATGAACTTATCTAGCTCTTTTTTGAACCCTGTTATAATTTTGGCCTCCACAACATTCCTGGCAAAAAGTTCCGCAGGTGACTGTGTGAAGAAGTACTTCCTTTTGTTTGTTTTAAACTTGCTGCCTCTTAATTTCATTGGGTGACCCCTGGTTCTTGTGTTCATGGAAAGGGGTAAATAACATTTCCTTATTCATTTTCTTCACACCAGTCAAGATTTTATAGGCCTCTATCATATCCCCTCTTAATCATCTATTTTCCAAGCTGAAAAGTCCCAGTCTTTTTAATCTCTCCTCATATGTAAGCTGTTCCATACCCCTAATCATTTTTGTTGCCCTTCTGTCCCTTTTCCAATTCCAATATATCTTTTTTGATATGGGGTGACCAAAACTGCATGCAGTATTCAAGATGTGAGCATGCCATGGATTTATATCATAAAAGTGGGGGAGCTTGGTTTGCCAGACTAATCAGCCAAGCCAATACTGACAATGTACATGAAAAGTCTGCAAACACCATGCCTCTGGACTGCATCGACATGCAGAAAGCCTTAGAAGCCAGTCGTTGTCAAAGCCAATTTTAGAAGAACTTAATTAGGCTATTAAGAATGCTGGAGCACAACTCAGTTTATGTGAACCAACATGGCTGTTGCATCATGCTTTCTGTTTCTATTTAAGCAAGAGATAACACACTCTACAAACTGGAGGCCAATGTTAAATGCACTGTCACTTGTTAATTCTGAAGTTGGACACTGGTTCTGAACAAGGCTGGGAAATGCTCACTATCTTTCTGCAAAAAACTCAGACTGTCTAGAAGCATGCGGTGCAACAGTGAAAGTCTCAGCAGTTGAAAAAGTGAAGAACTCTCTCACCATATTCAAAAAATGTGCATACGTGGCTGATGAATGCACCAATGCAAATAGGCATCAAAATTAAGTCATTGCGTATGTTATCTTGATGTCCGTGGTAGGCAAGTAGATGCATTCTAGATGGTCAGGTTATAGAAGACATCAGCAGCATATGTGACATCTTAGAAAAATTAAATGCTTGTAAACTGACCCCCAACAGATGGTTGCTTCTGCATTTGATGGAACTACAAACTTCTCTGGAAGACATAGTGGAGTACAAGCTTTGCTCAGAGAAAAGTGTAACCCTAATCTCTCCTATATATATTGCAGAGGCCATCTACTCCAGTTAGCACTAGTACGAGCTGCAGAATCTTCAAAAAACATTAAAAAGCCATAAATTTAATGACTTTGTTATACTCTTTTTTCAGCAAGAGTCCAGAAGGACTGAACGTCTTGGAAACAAATAGACGATACAGTGGGACTGAGGTTCAAATTAGTCCAACCTGGGAAAACCCGCTGGCTTTCTCATGAGTGATCCTTAGCTGTTGTCTTAAAATTACTGCAACCATTATTACTGGCTTTGGAAAGTATCTATTAAGATGGGACAGGTCTAAGTAGTGAGGCTGATGGACTACTTTTGTTACTAAGTTCAGAGTAGAGACTATCGCCATTCTCTCTCTTGTAAGTCTACCGTTGAAACCACTTTGGTCATTGAACAATGTCATCCAGGCATCTGTTACAACAGTAGTAGATCTTTGTCCAGCAATAGAAGCTACCTTTGGATCAATTAGAGAGATATCCACTGAAAACGTACTGGAAGAAGCAAAGACTTGAGTCCAGAAGTTGACTAATGAAGGCACTTATATTGACTCCTAAAGTCAGGGGTAGGCAAACTTTTTGGCCCGAGGGCCACATCTGGGTATGGAAATTGTATGGCGGGCCATGAATGCTCACAAAATTGGGGGTTGGGATGCAGGATGGCATGAGGGCTCCGGCTGGGGGTGCGGGTTCTGGGGTGGTGCTGGGTATGAGGAGTTGGGGGTGCAGGAGGGTGCTCCGGGCTGGGACTGAGGGGGATGAGGTCTGGGGCAGGGGCATGGGAGTGGGTCGGGGGGCAGGTTCCAGGTGGCGCTTACCTCAAGCAGCTCCCAGAAACAGCTGCATGTCCCCTCTCCGGCTCCCATGCAGAGGCGCGGCCAGGCAGCTCTGCGCTCTGCCCTGTGCGCAGGCACCACCCCTGCAGCTCCCATTGGCTGAGATTCCTGGCCAATCAGAGCTGCGGGGGCGGCACTTGGAGTGGGGCAGAGTGCGGAGACCCCTGGGTGCCCCTACGCATAGGAGCCAGAGTGGGGATGTGCCGCTGCTTCCGGGAGCCATGCAGAGTGGGGCAAGACCCCGACCCCACTCCCCGCTGGAGCGCCAGAGCAGGGCAAGCTCCAGACCCCACTTCCCCGCGTGAGCTCAAGGGCCAGATTAAAATGTCTGGAGGGTCGGATGTGCCCCCCAGGCCGTAATCTGCCCACCTCTGCCTTAAGTGAAGAGGACAAGAAGTGTTTGTTAAACCAGCTGAAAAAGTACACAGACTTGATTCTTACAAATCTACAATAGCAATTTCTGGATTCTACTACACCTCTACGTAGCTTTTATAGATGCCTGTCTTATAAAACACCTACAGTTGAGTGGAGAGAGGCACTACCAGCAATGGGTCTGCTATGTGATCAGGACAGAATAGAGAATTTTGAATGTAGAGTGGAATATCATACAATGAACGAATGAAGATTTAACTACAACTTCTTCTTCTTTATCATCACTAGTGGTTCAACCCAACCTTTGTGCTATGTTTCCTGGGATGAAAGAAGTAGGAATTCATCTCTTGCTACATCCAGTCACAGCAGCTACAGTTGAGTGTTCTTTTTCCTCATTAAATAGAATTTTGTTTTCTGAAAGAAGTCGCCTTCTGCCTGATCATGAGCATATCATGAAGGACTGGATGTAACGGACATACAAGAAGACACCAAAGAGTTGTGCAAAATTACAACAAGAAACCAAGAAGGATGTAGAGTAGTGCTTCATAGACGGCTTGAGTAGCCAACTTTAATTTCTGTGCGGATTTTAAAACATGAGTTAAAGCTAATAAAATGGTCATGAAATATTTCAGTTTTAATGTTTTCACCCCTCAGCTCACAGGTGCCATACAGCCCACCTTCACCCTCACGGTCTCAACCCTAGTCAGCCCTCCTCCTCCTCCACCCCCTCTTAATTTCAATTCCTGGGGAAAACAATGCATACCACATAGTTTATATACATCTTTCCTAGCTACTAACACTTACAGTTCTTGCATGTAAAGACCATTCGCTTTGCAGATTACATACAGACCAATCACTTTTCAGATTGTATAAAATAAGCTTATAAATTCAGGGTCTTTCTGCCTACTTGGTTTACTATAAACATACCCACAATAGTTAGTTAGTTTCTGACTCGCTTATTTACTATAAACATATTCACAATAGTTTCAGCAATTACTTGCTTGGGCTTGTTCAGCAGTTACTTGTTCGGGCATGCTCACATCAGCTAAGCCAGCCCTACAGTATGTTACTTTATCCTGTAATAAATCAGCTAGCCCTCCTCTAAGGCAACGGGTATCTAGACTGGGCTTATTTGTATTCCTAAAAAGAATAATGGCATCGTCTAAAGTTATATTTTATGCTTTATTCATTTTGATATAGTGCAGGCTTCCCTTGATTGAAAAACTTATGTTTGCGAAAGTGTGTGAAGCCTCTAACTCTTCTGGGTTTGTTCACACCTACTTTGCAATCATGATGTATGTGTGCTACTCACATTGTTGCTTTACCCTGCCTGACTGCTTCTTTCTTGTAAATCAGATTTTCAGCTGTGTGAGTCAGCACAGCGCCAGTGAAGCTGCCAATTTACATAAGCTGAGGATCTGCCAAAACTCCCACCCCCTTCATTTTTCAGGCCCCCTATGTATTACAAATGCCATGATTCTGCTGTGCCCAGGGAGGGGGCAGAATTCCAAGATCTCAAGTAGAAGATGCAGTCTTCCTATGTGCCGTGGAATTCTGTTTCACCATTGGTGCTAACACAGCAATTCTGCAAGGGTGGGCAGAGGGGTTGGACCCAGAGGATCCACTTCTACAAAGAAGCTCAGCTTCTTGCTCTCCACCCCATGGGGTTCAGAAGCTACAGCAGCCATGAAGGAGGAAGAGTGGGTGCAAGATGGCTATGTAGCCTAGGGGAAGGAATCTGTCCCACCCTTCTGCTTGCTGAGTTCCCCTATGTCTAATTGAATTAATCTGATGGGTTACTGAAAGCAAGATCTGGAGCAAAAAAGACCAAAATCCCATAACGTAATATGACCATAATGTATTTTACAAAGAACTGAAACTTCAGGATTCTGATTTATTCTCTTTGTTTTTTATAGAAAAAATATGTTGTTAGCTTGGTAAGAAAAACCTTTTCATTGCACTGTATTTTTTCATTAAACCTCTTCTGCCTTTTGATTACCACTTTTCAGTTTAATATTCAGTGCTCCTTTGTTTTATAGCAAGTGCTTCAACAAGAAATTATTTTCAGTGGTTACTGCTATGGTAACTGCTATATATCTAATGTCGTGATCCCATCTTCAAAAGCAAAAAAGGACAAGCAGTGGATGAACTAATAACCCTGGGTCTAGAGTGGTTGGGCCTGCTCCTACTCCCTTGGAAATCAACAGGACCAGGAGAAGTTCTTACGTGGGGAAATAAAAGAAGCAGGAAAAAATATTATGCACTTTTTCAACATTAAAGACATTCTGGTGATCAGGAGATAAACAAGAAAATGGGAATTCAATCCCACTGGTAATGTGTTTGTTTTATATGCACACAAGTTTAAATTAAACACCCAGCTCAAAGATCTTCTGTTTATTTAGAAAAATATAACAGGCAGGCAGTGTTGTGAACTGATTCATGTATGCTCATTGCAATCTAACACATTACCAACATTCTTAAGCTTCAGCTGAAGTCAGATTGCTTTATTATACTTCTCATTAGCTTATGATGTGTGAAAAATGGGTGTGCTTGACATACTTCCAAACTGTTAACCAATTGAAACAGTTCTTTATGCTTTCTTCTGAGGTTAAAGAGGGCAAACAGCTTGGTTCTCCAGAAAACAAAACTAAATAAGGTAATTGGCTATATTGTATTAATTGAATAAAAAAAAAAACACTGCAATAGATTATTTTCAGATGCCCATGGAAACACTTCAGTGTTTTATTTGATTAAGACAGAGTGTTGGCGTTTGTGGCTTTTTGGGTGAGAAAAATGTGATGCTTTTGTTGGAAAGATGAAAGAATGTTCATAAATCCCTAGCAAACTGATACAATTATAGAGTAGGAAACATTTATTTTTCCTAGTTCACACATACCACCTTTGGTGCTATTGTTAATGTTGCAATATAGCAGAACTAACAAGCTCAGTGAAGGCATCATGTGAACTAATGCAGAAATACTTACCTCATATGGCTTATGCTTTACAGGGCTAATATGCTTTTATTCCCTATACACTAGACTAGATTACATTTTAACTTGAGGTCCTTGTGTCAGTGTTTTTGCAAGATTCACATTCTCATTTAATAGGAACTTGAAAGCATGTAAATGAGAATCTCCTGATTTATTCAAACATTGTCTATAGTATGGTATCTGTTCAACCCATTTTTGTCAATTGAATTATTTAAGATGAAATTGAAAGGCCAGTACCTGGAAGAACAGTGTCAAGGCTACTCAGAGTAGTCCACCAGAACAGAGGCATTTAGCCTCATAACTTACAGTTAGTCATGTTTAACTCTTGTAATTACATGGGTATTCAAAGGAATAATAGTCTAATAATAGCTCAGCATTATGACTGGCTAAAAGATTCCATTTCTGATTATTTTCTTCTGTGGATATTGGAGTAGATAGAAAAGTGCCAAGATGGACAGAGGTTGATGGATTTATTATGTATGGTAAGAAAAAGAAAAACACAGTTGCATTCATGTCCACAAATTTGTTGAATCAATGGTGGGTTTGCAGTAAAGATGTGCTAACTGTACTCTGTAAAAAGCAGACAATTTCAGGAAATCAAAGAGACAGCTTCCTTTCTTAGATTATTACTGTAGGAGGGCAGAGGAAGTCCTGTCTCTCCCCAGCCCCACTGGGACTAGCAGCAGGAGCTTTGTGCACGGTATGAGCCCCTGGCTACGATGCCCCCAGCCCCATCCCTCCCCTATAATAGCTAGATTTCATGAGGGAGATATGATTTCATGGTCCATGATGAGTTTTTCACGGCCGTGAATTTGGTAGGGCCCTAATTATAAGGGAAGCTGCTACTATAGCAATGCCTAAGTTCCTTTGTGGATCTGGGTTCTTGCCTTGTTATATGCCTGTAAAGTGCCATGGTAATAATAAATCAATCGATTATAATTACAATTAAATGTTTCCAAAAAAAGAAAAATATTATTGTACTTCTGTGGAAACTGGCTTAGCCAAACCCATCTAGAGATGTGGCAATTCCCCAGCATTTGAAATCTTTACATCAAGCCTGAGTGGTTTTTCAAGACATCCTTTAGCTAAAACAGAAATTATGTCCTTAATGCAAAAATGACTGTGTCTTTGTTATGCAGGAGGTCAGACTAGAATCATAATAATCTCTTCTGGCCTTAAACCTATGAATCTATGAAACACTTTAAGAGTTATAACAGCAGCCCATTATAGTTTGAATATTGGCCACTTTAGGCCCAATCTCAAAATTATATTACTAACACAGATCCTGGCACCCAGGTGGAACACCAGTGAAGTCAAAGGACTCTGCACAGGTACAAGAGTCTGTCTGTATAGATCAGTTTGTGGGGCTCAGACTAGCTTCACAGGAGCCATTCCAGCCTAAGGAGATAATATGCATTTTATAAACTTCCAGGAAACTTAGAAGAAGAAGAACAAGAAGAAGACATACATTTTATTTTATTTTATTTTATTTTATATTCAAATAACTTGCTCGGAGTGGTACAGAGTTAAAAACTAAGAAATGTAAAGTTAAGAACGTATATAACTAAGACATTCTTGACCAGGTTCTCTGGTCTGCTAAATTCACTTTGCACTACAAAAATTAATTTAAACTAGCTGGAGATTGCACCTGGAGAATTCTCCCTGTGGAGAGGCAATCTCTACCCATATAGAACGGGTGAAGGCAGCAAAGCCACCTCCTCCTAAGCCAGCTGCCCCCCAGACCCTGGTGTAAGCAGAAGGACAGGACAGGTTGGGGATGCGCAGGCATGTGTGTGGTGAAGGAGGGACACAGTGAAGCCAAACTGCACTATGCCTGATTTACCCACTAGCATAAGGTGATTTATGGAGCTTACACCAGCAGCAGAAGTTAGGCTAGGTCTTCACTACCCACCTGAATCGGCGGGTAGAAATCGATCCCCGAATCGACGCTCTTACTCCACCAGCGGAGGTGGGAGTAAGCGCCGTCAACGGGAAGCCGCAGAGGTCGATTTTGCCGCCATACCTACAGCGGGGTAAGTCGGCTGCGATACATCGAATTCAGCTACTCTATTCGCGTAGCTGAATTTGCGTATCTTAAATCGACCCCCCCCGGTAGTGAAGACCTGCCCTCAGAATAGACTTTGCTGCTCCCGTTTTTGAAGGGCCAGAACAGCTGGGGATTAGGGAGAAGCAGCCAGCTCCCTGCAGCCACCACTGTCCACTATGACCAGCACAGAGAGAACTGGTGCCTCTGTATACTAACTCCTCTATATACACATCTAAGAAACAAGGTACTCAGCCACAGACAGAGAGTGTCTGGCTACAAGGTGGGCGGAGGGAGCCATACATTACTGCCTGTTTGGAATAGAATGCCAGATGGATACAGGTACCTTGTAGTGGGTGTATAGCATGAACGGGCACAAATTCTGAGCAACTAGGCGATAGCTGTCACTGTGGCATTTTAAGGTTAAAAGGATACTGTCACCTTGAAAGAGTCACCATTTTTGTCTGAAATGTTACCTACTATTGTCCCAACTAATGCCTATGGTTACTTGAACTGAAAGAGATGAGAGGAAGAGAGATGTCTCCATTTTTCAGTTTGTTTACACTGTGCCAGTGTAACCCACAGGGGAGGGTGTGTTACAGATACCTTGCTGTGTTCGATCCACAGAGCATACAAGTCTGTTTCAGCCATACGTAGAGAAGGATGCTTTTTTTAGCTCAAGCTGTAGTAGCTCATGCTTTTAATTCTGGAGGTCTCTAGTTCAGTCCCTGGTGTGTTGGCCAAGATGGCTGTCACAACCAGGATGAGGGTGGTCTGTCCTAGTAGCCAGAGCAGAAGTTGGGAGTCAGGTTGAGACAGGTACCAGAAGGTCAGAGTCCAAGACGGGCCAGAGGGCAGACTGAGGTTCAGGCATCAGTAGGAAGGCAGGGTCAGGTTACCAGGAGATCGGGGCCAGGGACCAGGTTACAGACCGCAATCAAATAGCAAAGCTGAGGACAAACCAGAATCTAGAATCTATCACAAGCAGGGTCTGGAGCAGAGACTTGCAGGCAGTCTGTGTTGATGCTCAAATAGCTCCCCTTCATGATTTCCTGGTTTAAGTATTTGTTTGTCTCTAAGGTGCCACAAGTACTCCTGTTCTTTTTGTGGTTTAAGTATTGGTATCAGCCAATCAGGGGCCTGTGAGGGACTGCCACTCAGGTCCTGCTGGGTGGTATTTACTGCCGAGCCCAGCCTCACATGACCCTCCCAGGAAAGCTCAACCTAAGCTTCCTGTGGCAATGCAAAGGTGTCAGAGTCCCAGCACCTCCCAGGGTCCAGCCCTGTCAGTTCTAACAATGGCAGTGGTCACACCAGCACTGTGTGTATAGGTGTAACACCGACAGACCCCGGTCATCGGCAGGCTCGAACCTGGGACTTCTGGAGTTTAGTGCATGAGCTAAAAGTCACGTGGCCCTTAGCTAAGGGGTAGAGCAGACTCATTAATCTCTCTCTAAGTGGTCTCAGTGCCACTAGATGGGACAGAGCACCACACCCAGGAGGTGTGTGGGTTACATAGGCAGTGTCAGAAAGGGCCTCGTTCTATAAGAACTACATGGGAGATTACAACTACTTGTGTGAGTTCACACACAAGTTTCTTTAATCATGTGTGTTAGTAGGACCAGACCCTCAGAGCTTCTCTATACACAAGAGTTGTACTGCTTTAACCACAGCTATACCAATACAACTCCAATAGTTATATTGGTATAAAGATGCTTTATACCAGGATAGCTAATCCCATAAGGAAGGCACCTTTATGACACTATAACTGCATTCACACTAGGGGTTGTACTGGTGTAATCATTTCAATAGAAAAACAAATCACATCCAGTGATACTGGTACAAAACCAGTGTGTACACCAGGCCGCAGTCAGTTCTTTTGTTAGTGTGGGGCTTTAACAGTTGCAGAAGAGAGGAAATCATTTTTTAGAATAGGAAAAGTGGATTATAAAATCACAAAAGATGGCAGAAGGACTCAGGACAACCACCTTTTTCAGATGCCTAGATTTCAAGGTGACTGTGTCCCTTTAAAAAATGCCATCACCAAGAAGGCAGAATATGCCAGTATCTTGACCTGGTTGCCTCAAGTGTCTTGTCTAGAGGACGGATAATGTAATGGAGTAAATTGCTGCTGAGATTTTTCTTCATCTTCAACAGTTCTTTCGCTTGATAAATTAATCTAAAAGACAGAATCCTATTTAAAGCAAAGCATTTCCCTAATATGAAACCCCAAGGAAGTGATGGATCAAGAGAAAGAAGCTGCAGAGTGCTGGTCCCCTCCACTTTCCTGCTTGCTACATTACAGCAATAGAGACCTAAGCTCTCTTACCTTATGGAAATAATCCCTCTGTGCTCTTATTCACAGATAGATTCATAGATTCTAGGACTGGAAGGGACCTCGAGAGGTCATCGAGTCCAGTCCCCTGCCCGCATGGCAGGACTAAATACTGTCTAGACCATCCCTGATAGACATTTATCTAACCTACTCTTAAATATCTCCAGAGATGGAGATTCCACAACCTCCCTAGGCAATTTATTCCAGTGTTTAACCACCCTGACAGTTAGGAACTTTTTCCTAATGTCCAACCTAGACCTCCCTTGCTGCAGTTTAAACCCATTGCTTCTTGTTCTATCCTTAGAGGCTAAGGTGAACAAGTTTTCTCCCTCCTCCTTATGACACCCTTTTAAATACCTGAAAACTGCTATCATGTCCCCTCTCAGTCTTCTCTTTTCCAAACTAAACAAACCCAATTCTTTCAGCCTTCCTTCATAGGTCATGTTCTCAAGACCTTTAATCATTCTTGTTGCTCTTCTCTGGACCCTTTCCAATTTCTCCACATCTTTTTTAAAATGCGGTGCCCAGAACTGGACACAATACTCCAGCTGAGGCCTAACCAGAGCAGAGTAGAGCGGAAGAATGACTTCTCGTGTCTTGCTCACAACACACCTGTTAATACATCCCAGAATCATGTTTGCTTTTTTTGCAACAGCATCACACTGTTGACTCATATTTAGCTTGTGGTCCACTATAACCCCTAGATCCCTTTCTGCCGTACTCCTTCCTAGACAGTCTCTTCCCATTCTGTATGTGTGAAACTGATTTTTCCTTCCTAAGTGGAGCACTTTGCATTTGTCTTTGTTAAACTTCATCCTGTTTACCTCAGCCCATTTCTCCAATTTGTCCAGATCATTTTGAATTATGACCCTGTCCTCCAAAGCAGTTGCAATCCCTTCCAGTTTGGTATCATCCGCAAACTTAATAAGCGTACTTTCTATGCCAATATCTAAGTCGTTGATGAAGATATTGAACAGAGCCAGTCCCAAAACAGACCCCTGCGGTATCCCACTCGTTATGCCTTTCCAGCAGGATTGGGAACCATTAATAACAACTCTCTGAGTACGGTTATCCAGCCAGTTATGCACCCACCTTATAGTAGCCCCATCTAAATTGTATTTGCCTAGTTTATCGATAAGAATATCATGCGAGACTGTATCAAATGCCTTACTAAAGTCTAGGTATACCACATCCACAGCGGCCTGCTAACTGCTGGGAAATGGCCTTGTGAATCAAGTCAGTGGAACTAGAAATGCTGTTGATTTATAAAAAGAACAGGAGTACTTGTGGCACCTTAGAGACAAACAAATTTATTAGAGCATAAGCTTTCGTGGGCTACAGCCCACTTCTTCGGATGCATAGAATGGAACATATATTGAGGAGATATATATATACACATACAGAGAACTTGAAAAGGTGGGAGTTGTCTTACCAACTCTGAGAGGTCAATTAAGTAAGAGGAAAAAAACTTTTGAAGTGATAATCAAGATAGCCCAGTACAGACAGTTTGATAAGAAGCTTGATTTATAGATTCACTCAGCACCACATGGTGGCAGAAATGCAATACTGCAGCTTCCCACTGACAAATCAGAAACGTCTGCAACCAGGGTCAGCAACCTTTCAGAAGTGGTGTGCCAAGTCTTCATTTATTCACTCTAATTTAAGGTTTCGCGTGTCAGTAATACATTTTAACGTTTTTAGAAGGTCTCTTTCTATAAGTCTATAATATATAACTAAACTATTGTTGTATGTAAAGTAAATAATAAAAGTAATTTTAAAATGTTTAAGAAGCTTCATTTAAAATTAAATTAAAATACGGACCGGTGGCCAGGACCTGGGCAGTGTGAGTGCCATTGAAAAGTAGCTCGCGTGCCGCCTTTGGCACACGTGCCATAGGTTGCCTACCTACAACTATTAGCTTGTTAGATTTGCATCTGTATTTTTTTTTCTATTCTTTCTTCTCATCTCCTTGTGGTAGCTGATTTCATAGAAGTTTAAAACAATATACACTATATTTATATCAAACAAAATCCTCACCTGTCTCTGGCCTTCCTACGCACACTAAAGACTCTTTAGCTCACAATTCCAATACTACATCTGAAGCCATGAATCTGCACAGAGATCCATCAGCACAGAACCTTATGCCTGCACATAGTCCTATGGAAGCCAGTGGCATTGCCTGAGATCTAAAATTAACTCAGGACTGGTCTACATCTAAAAATTAGATTGGCCTAGCTACGTGAAAAATTGTGCACCCTGTGCAATGTAGTTAGATTGACCTAATGCCCACTGTAGATGCATCTAGATTGACGGATGAATTCTTCCATTGATTTAGCTATCATCTCTTGGAGAGATGGATTAACTTCACCAATGAAAAAAACCACCCTTCTGTTGATGTACTAAGAATCTACACTATGGCACTACAGTTGCACAGCTGCAGCACCATAGCAGGGCAACTGTAGAGTAGACATCTCCTGTGTCTTGAGCTGAAGGATCTGCCTACTCGGGAGGTAATCAGTTCAACTTCTGTACCAGTTCAATCCCAACCTCTCCTACTTATATACTGGGGTGGATTTTTTAACAATGGTGTCCCCATCCACTGAAATGATGCTATCAAGCTCATTTCAGGTAGGACCTGAAAATGATGGTCCCATTTGGTGAAAAGTCAATGCTTTATCCACTAACCCTCGCCTCAATTTGAGTGTGTTTGCAGAAACAGAGGAAAAAAACATTAGCCCCAATCTTGCAATGAACTCAATAAAGGCACCAGGATACACTCATGCAGCGCTCATTGCAGAACTGGAGCCAGCATTTATACTGTAGCATCTCTCTCTCTTCATTTGATCTCAAATTGTGCAGCAAATGTCATCACACTGCGAGTAATTAAATTTCCCAATTGTCCCTTCCATGGAAGTGTTCTCTTCTCTTAGTTGAAAAAAAAAAAAACAGCTATGCATCTTCATATTTGTCTCATTTCATGAAAGCTTCTATGATAAAATGGAGTTCCAGATGCTTGTAACTTGAGTCCCAACAGGAGACAAGTAATATCATTGTGAAAGTTCACACAGCCAGAGGAGCCAAAAATGTGATTAGGAACAACAAAGTAAGTGGCAGATGGCTTCAAGTTGTTAACCAAGAACTGTTTTGGGGTGTATGTTTTTTTATTTCTGATTTTTTCAGGTTTGGTTATAGGTAGTTTTTAAGAGTCCATTTTTTAATCAGTGCTTAATAAAATTATTCCTTGAATTAGATAGATAATGAGATCTTTCTGAAGCCTTGCACTCCCAGGAATGAACTGTCAACAACTTGGGGAAAGCCACAAAGTTCCTCAGACCCTTTCATGAAAAATTCAAAATTGCAAAATAGTCAGTTTTCTAAAATAAAAATGTTTTAAAATATTTGCTTCAGTGTTAACCTAAAGCCATAAACTCTTTGCAGTGTAGTGTGCTTTTTTCTTGCGGGTCCAGAACTTCAAAAATACAGATAGATGAAGTATGCATACAGATATCAAAGCAAGGAATAACATAGGACAGTTATGTGTCACATGCTATGTAAATTTGGGACCACATCCTCAGCTGGGGTATTGGTTCAGTAGAATCAGACAAGAGAGTACTATTTACTGCAACACTAATGCCACTCTCTACAAGAACTAGATATTTCTCAGCAATTTCCATCTCTATTGAGAAATGATACTGACAGAAATACATATTGTAAGTATCAATATTTGAAGTCAAAAGGCTAGGGATTACAGAACAGTCTGGTTATAAGATATAAATGGATGTTCAGAACAGTCAGATTTCTCCCAAATTCATTGCCATTTTATCTAGATTTAGTTCTTGTATTACTAAACATCCAAATATCCTTGGCTTTGGTTCAGATTCTTCTTGAGACTTCGGCGACTATAGAGAAATCACCAGTTTAATTGGAACAAAAGTGGACAAAGTAACTTTGTGTCTGATCCTGATTCCATTGGCCTCAATGGCAAAACTCCCACTGAATTCAACAGAAGCAGGATCAAGACTTGCGCTCTCTTACTGGTATGTTGAGAGGAGCAAGAATTATTTGCTTTCCAGCAAAATTTACATTCATCAGGCAGTGAAATGTGACATTGTTGCAGACACTCACTAACTAGGGCAACTTCATCTCAGGAGAATACAAAAGATCAACTCATTCTTTCCTTTTTGTGATACTCCTTTTTATACTCACGTAATGCTGTGGATTACCTGCAGATATTGAATTCAGATTGGGTCTAGCCAACTAGAGGTCTTCCTAGTTGACAGGCAGAAAAATAATCTGGAGATTTATTCTGCTGTGGCAGGATACAAGTAACTCCTATTAAGTTAAACAGGACAAAGTGGTTTGACTTGAATAGGAGTTACATATTCCCTGCAGGGAAAGAATCAGGATCCCAGAGTTGAGTAACTCTTTGAAATTAATTAATTACCTGTAACTCACCTAACAGGTCACATAATCTCCCTGTTACAGATTTAGGACGCTTTGACTATATATGTAGTAGCCTAAAGTAGTTCTATATCTTTCTAGTTAAATTAGTCCTAAAGTCCTAAGCAGCCAGTCTACTATTTGATATGTATTGTTATAAAATGTTTTACAGGCCTGGGGCCTGCCTACTTCAGAGTCCACCTCTCTCCATGTTCCTTACTGTTGTAGTTGTGACCAGGGGAGGCTCTTGTGCTTCCTGGCTGGATAGAGGGTGCAGTGATATCTCTGTGGTAGGATAGCGTATCTTTACCAATGTTTGTTTTGTTTTGTTGCTTTGGGGGTAGGGTTATCTGCTGAAGTGTCTACTGCAGTTTAAATTCTTATTAATTGTTTACAAAAGCATTCCTAGGGACCCTTAAGATAGGTGCCATTTTATAAGAATAAATAAATTACGGTAGGTAGAATCAAAAATCCCACTGACTATCAAGTAAACCCACAAAACTGCACACTGTTAGGAGATCTCTATATCTTTTGGCACTAAAGACCACAACTATTCTGCATGTGCTGTGTGTATCAAAAACTATAATTATTTCCTGCCTAATTCCAGAAAATATCACTCACATCTAAATTATTTTACATTGTCTTCAGTCTTAACATTTTTTGTCATCACCCAACAAAGATCCCATTAATCAGAAAGACAAGGGGTCCAAACTGAGAGCCCAATCCTGCCAACATTCATCAGTGTGTTTGTAAGCAACTTTATTCATGTAGCTCAGTGGAACTAAAGTTACTGACCTGCTTAAGAATTGGAAAGATCTGACCCTGAGCAGGCAAGTGGGCAAACTGCAACATGATAAATGAAGAAGACAAAGACAATCACCATATGAATTGGAACAGCACCAGATGGCAGCATTTACACAGAAATAAAAGAAGCAGGCAGAAAAATTAGAATGACATTTATTTCTATTTGGTGAATAAAATAATTTTTGTAATTAAAACATACTAGTAACAATTATACATACTGCTTCTGAGGATATCCTTTTCTGGATAACTACAGATGTCACTGTATAATTGGCATAAGTGCTTAATTTGATTTTAAACTTTGTTTATTCATTTCTTTCCCATCTAAGTAGGCTAAACTTAAAATGCATAATCTTGGGAACAAATTTGTAAATGGAATGCCTTGTGTACCACTTGCAAGGTCACTTTTTCAAAATATGAAACAACATTTTCTGAGCAAACTACATGCTCCCATGATTATTTACACATTTGCCTTATGAATTAGCTGCATGTTTTCTATTTATTCTACCCAGGAAATTCACAAGCCAAGATGGTGCAGTTAGATTTTCTCAGAGGTCATGCTGCCAGGAAATTTTAAAGGGCAAAGATTGAAAATAGGATTATAGAATTTTGGACTTTGTGGAAAACTATTTTTTTATCCTAGAATACCACAGAAATATGTAAAGTATGGATTTGATGCAATTTTTAAAACTTATTTCCGGTACCTGTTGACGTACACTGTACAGCATTCGTAAACTATAATATCCTTAAAAAGACAGCAAATTTTAGGTTTTAAAAGGGGTTTATCGTTTGTGTGTGTGAACCAGAAAATGAAACCAACCATAGATAACAGTGAAGATGGCTAGTGATTTTCATTGTCCAAGTTCTGAAAAACCCAAATAAATAAATAAATTAGATTTTTTTTAATTGCACTTTTAATGTAACATGTTTTTGAAACACAGATAAGGAAATTTGTTTCTTTTAAATATTATAATCACTTTAATTACTGGCAACTTAGGTCAGATTCAAACCAAGAGATAAAATCTCCTTTATCCCATTAGCAATCTCCAGACTCATCCAGGTCTTGTTGCAAATCTCTGAACTGCTGTCTATAAGTCTTGTTTCCTTTGGAAGGGTTTATCATACAGGATTTTCAAATGTATAGTATATTTTATTCCCCGTAAGCGCTTGCCTCAAACACTTGAATTTTAAATACATTTGTAGCTACAATTTATGCGTGACCAGAAGCTTCAGTCACAGTTAGCCCCCCTGTTGGCAGTCACAGATGGCATGCAGTTTGTTCTTGCACACCACAAGGGGAAGATGGGGAGCTCAAGAAGCCCCAAGGGTAAAGATGTAAGTGAGACCTCCCATGACCACAACCTACCCTGTTGTAATGAAGAAGGATCTGTTGGTTGTACTGAAGGGCATCTGATCTGATCTGCAAAGGCTAGAGGATGCAGATCTGAGTTGTCTATCTGCCAAGAAATGTGTCATCAATCCAATATGTAGTCCTGTACCACCTGTTGCTGCTGTTCCTCAGAAAGATTGTGTCTGATGTACTGTCTGAGAGGCTCAACTATTTCAGATAAAGGGCATCTTAACTGTAGCCAGCATTTTTATGTGGTTTTGAGACAAAATTATGAAGTAACCTGTCTTGATAGCTGCTGCATGCAGTAGTACGGCCAGAGCCCTGCCCTCATGCCTAATTGCCAAAGGAGCAACGACAGCCAGGATCAGCAAATTGGAGACTGGAGTTGTCCAGTTCACACTGGTGATAATGCAGTGGGCAGAGTTGATCGTTGATCAACTTGCCACAGTGACTAGAGCCCCATGCTGCTAAACTGTATTCAGGGGCTGGGTGCTGGGAAGGACGCCGAGCCCTGAGTAGGGGGCGGGGCTTGGCTGATCAAGGGGCCCATAAAAGCGGCCGCCCAGCCAGGCAGTGGTACAGCTGCGAGCAGCGGCAGCAAACAGGGCGGCTAACAGGGGAGTTTGAGAGGGAGTTCGCAGGGGGAGGCAGGAGGGCGCGGTGTGTTCTGTACTCCATTCCCCCAGGTGTTGTGGGCAGGGACCGCAGCAGCCATGAGCCAAGCAGCAGCAGCAGACAGAATGCAGATGGCGACATGTGGGAGCTGTGGTATGTATATAGTCCTAGCAGGAGACCTGGAACTAAGGTATGTGTGTATGAAGTGTCGCCTGATAGTGTTACTGGAGGAAAAGATTAAGGGGCTGCAGATGCAGGTAGATACCCTGGTGGAGTTTAGGCGGGGGTTTGAGCAGCTGATGGAGGAAAGGCAAGGGGGGGCTGAAGGAGAATGCCCTGTGGCGGAGGTAGAGGCAGAGGTAGAGGACGGTGAGAGGGGAATGGAGGGGGGAGAACATGGGAGGTGGAAGCTTGTGACTGTGAGAAGTAGGCCAAGGAAAAGAAGGGCCAGTGAGGGGGGAATAGAACTCAGGAATAGGTTCGAGTGTTTGGATAGCGAGGTGGAGGGGCAGCAGGTGGCGACTGAAGGTGGGAGGGTGAGGAAGAAGAGAAGAGCAGCTAGTCCAAGAGAGAGAGGGGAGGAGTTGATGGAGACAGCACCAATTCTGGGCCCCGGGAGGATTCAGGAAGGCATAAGGGGGAGCATAAGGGAAGATAGGAACAGGCACAGGTCAGGACTAGAGGGATCGGAGACTAGATTACTAGATCGCCCTGTTGCCAGGCGACGGCAGGTGTATGTGATTGGAGACTCTTTACTGAGGAGATTGGACAGGCCTGTGACCAGGGCGGACCCGGAGAACAGAAGGGTGTGCTGTCTCCCGGGCGCAAAGATACGCGATGTGGACCTGCGGTTGAAAAGGATCCTAAAAGGAGCAGGTAAGAACCCCTTGATAATCCTTCATGTGGGAACGAATGACACGGCTAGGTTCTCGTTAGAGAGGATCAAGGGAGATTATGCCAGGCTGGGGAAGACGCTCAAGGAGATAGAGGCTCAGATTATCTTTAGTGGGATTCTGCCCGTTCCGAGGGAAGGGCAGCAAAGGGCTGATAGGATTGTGAGAATAAATAGTTGGCTAAGGGAGTGGTGCTATAAGGAGGGCTTTGGGATGTATGGCCACTGGGAGGCTTTTGGGGACAGACACCTGTTCTCGCGGGATGGGCTTCACCTGAGTAGGGAAGGAAATAGACTTCTGGGAGGGAGGCTGGCTCATCTAATCAAAAGAGCTTTAAACTAGGAAGTTTGGGGAGACGGTTGGGAGATGCACAGTTAATCTCCACGCCAGATTCCAGTATGGAAAAGGTGAGTAAAAGGAGAGGAGACATAGCCGGGGAGATGAGATTGGACATAGGAAGGACAGGGGGGACGGACACAAGGAGGCCCGCAACATATAGTGCTGCTAATGGGAGACGGGCTAAACGACATACATTAGGGTGTTTATACACCAATGCCAGAAGCCTAGGTAATAAAATGGAGGAATTGGAGCTCTTGGTCCAGGAACTGAAACCGGATATCGTAGGAATAACGGAAACGTGGTGGAATGGCAGTCACGACTGGAACACAGGTATGGAGGGGTATGCGCTGTTTAGGAAAGACCGGAACAAAGGTAAAGGTGGGGGGGTGGCCTTGTATGTCAATAGTGAAATAAACTGTAAAGAAATAATAGTGGATGGATTAGATAACACAGAGTCTGTCTGGGCAATACTCACACTGGGTAATAGGACTACTAGAGCCTCTCCGGGGATAGTGCTTGGAGTGTGCTATAGACCGCCGGGATCGACCCAGGATATGGATAAGGAACTATTTAATGTGTTTAGAGAAGTAATTACTAACAGAAACTGTGTAATTATGGGGGACTTTAACTTCCCGGATATAGATTGGGGAACAAACGCTAGTAGCAATAACAGGGCTCAGATGTTCCTAGAAGTGCTTGCTGATCAATTCCTCCATCAAGTGGTAACTGAACCGACGAGGGGGGAGGCCATTTTAGATTTGATTCTGGCAAGTAGTGAGGACCTTGTTGAGGAAGTGGTAGTAGGGGACAATTTGGGCTCCAGTGATCATGAGCTAATTCGGTTTAAAATACATGGAAGGAGTAACAGAATTAAATCAAAGACTAGGGTTTATAATTTTAAAAAGGCCAATTTTAACAAACTAAGGGGACTGGTAAGGGAAGTGGACTGGGCAAACGTATTAATGGATTTAAAAGCAGAAGAAGCCTGGGATTACTTTAAGTTAAAGATGCATGAGCTGTCGGAGGCCTGTATTCCAAAAAAGGGAAAAAGATTACTAAGCAAGAGATTTAGACCGAGCTGGATGAGTGACCGACTCAAAGGGGCGATTAGGAAAAAACAGAAAGCATATAAAGAGTGGAAGAGGGGAGGGATCAGTAAGGAAATGTACCTAAGTGAAGTCAGAGAATGTAGAGATAGAGTGAGAAAGGCCAAAGGCCGTGTAGAGTTGGACCTAGCGAGGGGAATTAAAAGCAATAGTAAGAGGTTTTACAGCCACGTAAATAGGAAGAAAGCAAAGAAAGAAGAAGTGGGACCGCTGAAGTCTATTGCCGGAGAGGAGATTAAAGACAATCTAGGCATGGCACAATATCTTAATGAATATTTTGCATCGGTGTTTAATGAGGCCAATGAAGGTATTAGGGATACTAGCACCACTATAGAGGGGCATTCGGGATGGGGGATTACCGTATCCGAGGTGGAAACAGAACTTGAACACCTTAATGGGGCTAAGTCGGGAGGACCGGACGATCTACATCCGAGAATATTGAAGGAATTGGTGCGGGAAATAGCAGGCCCGTTAGCGATAATATTTAATGAATCTGTAAACTCGGGGGTGGTCCCGTTAGACTGGAGAATAGCTAATGTGGTTCCTATTTTCAAGAAAGGGAAAAAAAGTGATCCGGGTAACTACAGGCCTGTTAGTCTAACATCTGTAGTGTGCAAGGTGTTAGAGAAAATTCTGAAAGAGAAACTAGTTGAGGACCTGGAGGGTAGTGGCAATTGCGATAAATTACAACATGGTTTTACGAAGGGCAGATCGTGCCAAACGAATCTGATCTCCTTCTTTGAGAAAGTAACGGATTTATTAGATAAGGGAAATGCGGTGGACCTAATATACCTGGATTTCAGTAAAGCGTTTGATACTGTACCCCATGAGGAATTATTGGTTAAACTGAAAAACATGGGGATCGATATGAAAATCCAGAAGTGGATAAGGAATTGGCTACTAGGGAGAATGCAGCGGGTTGTATTAAAGGGTGAACTGTCGGGTTGGAGGGAGGTTACTAGTGGAGTGCCTCAAGGTTCGGTTTTGGGACCCATTTTATTTAATCTATTTATAACTGACCTCGGAACCGATTGCAGGAGTGGGCTGATAAAATTTGCGGATGATACGAAGGTGGGAGGCGTTGTAAATTCGGAGGAGGACAGGGATATCCTGCAGGGAGACTTGAATGAGCTTGTGAATTGGAGTATCAGAAATAAGATGAAATTTAATAGTGAAAAGTGTAAGGTGATGCATTTGGGGATGACTAATAACAATTTTAGTTACAAGATGGGGACGCATTGGTTAGAAGTAACGGAAGAGGAGAAGGACCTAGGGGTCCTTGTAGACCGCAGGATGACTATGAGTCGACAATGTGACGTGGCGGTGAAAAAAGCCAATGCTGTCTTGGGATGCATTAGGCGAGGTATATCTAGTAGGGATAAGGAGGTCCTGCTTCCGTTGTACAAGGCGCTGGTGAGACCTCATTTGGAGTGCTGTGTGCAGTTCTGGTCTCCCATGTTTAAAAAAGATGAACTCAAACTGGAACGGGTGCAGAGAAGGGCCACTAGGATGATCAGAGGAATGGAAAAGCTGTCGTACGAAAGGAGACTAGAGGAGCTTGGGTTGTTTAGTCTGACAAAGCGAAGGCTGAGAGGGGATATGATTGCTATCTTTAAATATATTAGAGGGATTAATACAAGGGAGGGAGAAGAATTATTCCAGCTTAGTACTAACGTGGATACCAGAACGAATGGATACAAACTGGCCGTGGGGAAGTTCAGACTTGAAATTAGACGAAGGTTTCTGACCGTCAGAGGGGTGAAATATTGGAACGGCCTACCGAGGGAAACGGTGGGGGCGACGGACCTGTCTGGTTTTAAGATAAAGTTAGATAAGTTTATGGAGGGAATGGTTTAATGGTAAAACATAGTAGTCAAGGAAAGCCAAGCAATGGTGGGTAAATAGTATAATGGCTAACTGGGTCGGGCTGGAGACTCTTGCCTACATGCTCGGGGTCTTACTGATCGCCACATTTGGGGTCGGGAAGGAATTTTCCTCCAGGGCAGATTGGCTGAGCCTCTGGAGATTTTTCGCCTTCCTCCGCAGCATGGGGCAGGGATCTCTAGCAGGAGGGTCTCTGCCGATTGCAGTCACTAAAAACAGGATTGGGGACTTCAACAGCAGAGTCCAGGGAAGGGGTAGGGACGGTTTTATGGCCTGCAGCATGCAGGGGGTCAGACCAGATGATCATAATGGTCCCTTCTGACCTTAAAGTCTATGAGACGCAATAACTAGGGCGCTGATACTTGTCCATAGGTTTGAAGAACTAGCACTCCATGAGTTGCCAGTAAAACTGCAGAGGAGAGAGACTCTCTACCGAATTTAGCACATCTTTTTGGTGTGCTGTCGAAAGAACAGACCAGTCAAGCTTTATCCCCAGATAAGTAAGGTATGGTTCAGAAATGATTGGCTGATTGTTTAAAAAGACTGGCAGCTGTTGATGAGCTAACCTGTTGGCAAGATGGAAACAAAGATGACACTGTCTTTAGTACATTTAGTTTAAATTGCCACTTCAAAAAGTACTTAGCCAAAGTGTCAAGGTCAGATGACAGGCAGGACTCTGGCTCTTCAAAGCTCCTTCTGGCTATTGCCAGGCAGACGTAATCAAGGTATACAAATTTACTTGCCGAGGTTGATGGCAGGTTAGATAGATAGATAGATAGACAGATAGACAGATAGATAAAAGAGCATCTGTCATAACTATAAAGGGAAGGGTAATAGCTGTCCTGTGTACAGTACTATAAAACCCCTCCTGGCCAGAGACTCCAAAATCCTTTTCCCTGTAAAGGGTTAAGAAGCTCAGGTAACCTGTCTGGCATCTGACCTAAAGGACCAATAAGGGGACAAGATACTTTCAAATCTTGGGGGGGGGGGAAGGCTTTTGTGTGTGTTCTTTGTTTGGGAGTGTGTTCGTTCTCGGGACTGAGAGGGACCAGACATCAATCCAGGTTCTCCACATCTTTCTAAACAAGTCTCTCCTATTTCAAACTTGTAAGTAAATAGCCAGGCAAGGCGTGTTAGTTTTCCTTTGTTTTCTCAACTTGTAAATGTACCTTTTACTAGAGTGTTTATCTTTGTTTGCTGTACTTTGAACCTGAGACTAGAGGGGAGTCCTCTAAGCTCTTTACGTTTGATTACCCTGTAAGGTTAATTTCCATACTGATTTTACAGAGATGATTTTTACCTTTTTTTCTTTAATTAAAAGCTTTCTTTTTAGAACCTGATTGATTTTTCCTTGTTTTAAGATCCAAGGGGTTTGGATCTTGATTCATCAGGAGTTGGTGGGAGGAAGGAGGGGGGATGGTTAATTTCTCCCTGTTGTAGATCCCAGGGGGGTTGGAACTGTATTCACCAGGAGTTGGTGGGAGGAAGGAGGGGGAATGGTTAATTTCTCCTTGTTTTAAAATCCAAGGGGTTTGGATCTGTATTCACCAGGGAATTGGTGAAGGTTTTTCAAGGCTTCCCAGGGAGGGAAAAATTGAAATGGTGGCAGCGGAACCAGAGCTAAGCTGGTAGTTAAGCTTAGAAGTTTTCATGCAGGCCCCTACATTTGTACCCTAAAGTTCAAAGTGGGGATCCAGCCTTGACATGGTGGTAGAGCGGTGGGATCATTTTAAACCCAAAAGCCAGTGAGATTTTTTTTTCCTTCTAGCTGCTTGGAAAGCCGAGCTGGAGGTAGATAGATGCATATCTTTTCTCTCCTTGCCTGAAGGCAGAGGTGTTAATTTTTTTTTAACAGGTCCTTTGTTAAGAGAAGTGTTCAAATGAGCAAACTTGACTGGTAAAAGGAATTTACAAGCTGAATTGTTTTTTTTCTTTTTACATCCTCGGGAGTAGCTAGTTAGAAAGTCTCTGTTAACTCAGCAGCAGCCAGAGCTGAGAGCTTCCCAGTTTCAGTCAACTGCAGAGGGGGTGACCCAGCACAAGAAAACAGGAAAATGACTACAAAAGAAGAAAAAGCCAAAGAGGAGGCCCACAAGAGAGCTATGGAGCTGAAAGAAAAAGAGATAGAGCTGAGAGACAGAGAAGAAAAAGCCAAAGAGGGGGCCCACAAGAGAGAGATGGAGCTAAAAGAAAGAGAAGAAAAAGCCAAAGAGGAGGCCCACAAGAGAGAGATGGAGCTGAAAGAAAAAGAGATGGAGGAGAGAGAAAAAGAAAGGAAGCATGAACTGGAAGTAGCAAAGTCTAAGCAGGTTGCACCAGGCAATCCTAACAACCCCCCTCCAGGTTATCACTTCCCATCCCAGAAAATTCCCCACCTACAAGGCAGGCGATGATACTGAGGCCTTCTTAGAAAATTTTGAAAGGGCCTGCCTTGGATACAGCATCGCTGCAGACCAGTACATGGTAGAGCTGAGGCCGCAGCTCAGTGGACCCTTAGCAGAGGTGGCGGCTGAAATGCCTAAGGAACACATGAACAGTTATGAACTTTTTAAAAACAAGGCCAGACTCAGAATGGGGCTAACACCCGAGCATGCCCGTCGGTGGTTCAGAGCCCTAAAGTGGAAACCCGATGTGTCATTTACCCGGCATGCCTACCACATTGACAAAAATTGTGATGCCTGGGTGTCAGGAGCAAATGTTAAATCTCTGGAAGATCTGCTTTCCCTAGTAAAAATGGAGCAGTTTTTAGAGGGTGTTCCTGAGGAAATAGAAAGGTACATCCTAGATAGGAAGCTCAAAACTGTAACTGAGGCGGGGGAGATTGGAGCCAAATGGGTGGAGGTGGCAGAAAAGAAAAAAACTAGTAGCAGTTGGAGCGAATATCAGAAGGGGCAAGCCGAAACAAAACCTTACCACCGGGGACAACCCAAGACCCCACCCACATCCCAAGGGAAACCCCAGACGCCTTCTCACCCCACCACACCAGTCTCCACCAACCAACATCGTCCCGGTGATACCTTAGCAGGGCGATGTTTTAAATGTAATGAACTGGGACATATAAAGGCTCACTGCCCCAAGAACCCCAACCGATTACAGTTCATTACACCCCAATCACACCAAAGATCCCCAGACCCAGATGCCTCTCTCATACCCTCGGAGCGAAGGGAAACCTTGAGAGTGGGCGGAAAGAAGGTTATCGCTTGGAGGGACACTGGGGCACAAGTGTCAACTATCCACCAATCCCTAGTGGACCCCAAACTCATCAACCCGGAGGCTACAGTGACAATTCAACCCTTCGTGTCACAGTCTGTAACCTTGCCTACAGCCACATTGCATGTCCAGTACAAAGGCTGGTCAGGAATGTGGACTTTTGCAGTCTATGACAATTATCCCATTCCCATGCTGCTGGGGGAAGATTTGGCCAACCATGTGAAGCTAGCCAAGAGGGTGGGAATAGTCACCCGCAGCCAGGCTAAGCAAGCTTTCACCCCCATCCCTGTTCCTGAGCCGTCCACCAGGGCCCCGTCTGTGTTACCAGAGACCCAAACAACGGTGGTGGAACCGGATCCCCTGCCAACGACTGCAACAGCCGTAGTGGATCCAATCCCAGAGACCCAGGCAAAGCCAGTCCCAGAACCGGAACTGGCAACGCAACCAGCACCAGAACCATTGCCAGCACTGAGTCCAGCGCTTGCAAACCCGTCTACAACTCCAACACCAGAGGGCACCAGCGAGCCTGAACTGGCAGAAGCAGCAGATAACCCTACCCAAGAGGCTCAGCCAGAGCCTGAGATATCACATAGTGCACCAGCGGACAGTGGATCACAGTCAATGGAAACAGCCCCAGCACCTGCATCGCTTCCAGAGGGACCAAGCCCCAGTCCACAGTCCAAGGAGGAACTGATGTCTCCAGCATCAAGGGAACAGTTCCAGGCCGAGCAGGAAGCAGATGACAGCCTTCAGAAAGCTTGGGCGGCGGCGCGGAGCACCCCACCGCCTCTCAGCTCTTCGAACCGATCCCGGTTTGTTGTAGAACAAGGACTTTTATACAAGGAGACTCTTTCTGGTGGGCACCAGGAAGATTGGCATCCTCAAAGACAGTTGGTAGTTCCCACTAAGTATCGGGTAAAGCTCTTGAGCTTAGCCCATGATCATCCCAGTGGCCATTCTGGGGTGAACAGAACCAAAGACCGGTTGGGGAAGTCCTTCCACTGGGAGGGAATGGGCAAGGACGTTGCTAAATATGTCCGGTCTTGTGAGGTGTGCCAACGAGTGGGAAAGCCCCAAGACCAGGTTAAAGCCCCTCTCCAGCCACTACCCATAATTGAGGTCCCATTTCAGCGCGTAGCTGTGGATATTCTGGGTCCTTTCCCAAAGAAGACACCCAGAGGAAAGCAGTACGTACTGACTTTCATGGATTTTGCTACCCGATGGCCGGAAGCAGTACCCTTAAGCAACACCAGGGCTAAAAGTGTGTGCCAGGCATTAACAGACATTTTTGCCAGGGTAGGTTGGCCCTCCGACATCCTTACAGATTCGGGAACTAACTTCCTGGCAGGGACCATGGAAAACCTGTGGGAAGCTCATGGGGTGAACCACTTGGTTGCCACCCCTTACCACCATGAAACCAATGGCCTGGTGGAGAGGTTTAATGGAACTTTGGGGGCCATGATACGTAAATTTGTAAATGAACACTCCAATGATTGGGACCTAGTGTTGCAGCAGTTGCTTTTTGCTTACAGGACTGTACCACATCCCAGTTTAGGGTTTTCACCATTTGAACTTGTGTATGGCTGCGAGGTTAAGGGGCCATTACAGTTGGTGAAGCAGCAATGGGAGGGGTTTACGCCTTCTCCAGGAACTAACATTCTAGACTTTGTAAGCAACCTACAAAGCACCCTCCGACACTCTTTAGCCCTTGCTAAAGAAAACCTAAAGAATACTCAGGAAGAGCAAAAGGCCTGGTATGATAAACATTCCAGAGAACGGTCCTTCAAAGTAGGAGACCAAGTCATGGTCTTAAAGGCGCTCCAGGCCCATAAAATGGAAGCATCGTGGGAAGGACCATTCACGGTCCAGGAGCGCCTAGGAGCTGTTAACTATCTCATAGCCTCCCCCACCTCCAACATAAAGCCTAAGGTATACCATGTTAATTCTCTTAAGCCCTTTTATTCCAGAGAATTAAACGTTTGCCAGTTTACAGCCCAGGAAACAGATGACGCGGAGTGGCCTGAAGGTGTCTACTACGAAGGAAAAAAGGATGGTGGCGTGGAAGAGGTGAACCTCTCCGCGACCCTTGGACGTCTGCAGCGACAGCAGATCAAGGAGCTGTGCACAAGCTTTGCACCAATTTTCTCAGCCACTCCAGGATGGACCGAACGGGCATACCACTCCATTGACACAGGTAATGCTCACCCAATTAGAACCCCACCCTACCGGGAGTCACCTCATGCGAAAACTGCTATACAAAGGGAGATCCAGGACATGCTACAGATGGGTATAATCCGCCCCTCTAAGAGTGCATGGGCATCTCCAGTGGTTCTAGTTCCCAAACCAGATGGGGAAATACGCTTTTGCGTGGACTACCGTAAGCTAAATGCTGTAACTCGTCCTGACAACTATCCAATGCCACGCACAGATGAGCTATTGGAGAAATTGGGACATGCCCAATTCATCTCTACTTTGGACTTAACCAAGGGGTACTGGCAAGTACCACTAGATGAACCCGCTAAGGAAAGGTCAGCCTTAGTCACCCAGGCAGGGGTGTATGAATTCAATGTACTCCCTTTCGGGTTGCGAAATGCACCCGCCACCTTCCAAAGACTTGTAGATGGTCTCCTAGCAGGATGGGGAGAATCTGCAGTTGCCTACCTCGATGATGTGGCCATTTTTTCTGATTCATGGGCAGAGCACCTGGAACACCTGGAAAAAGTTTTCGAGCACATCCAGCAGGCAGGACTAACTGTTAAGGCTAAAAAGTGTCAAATAGGCCAAAACAGAGTGACTTACCTGGGGCACCAGGTAGGTCAAGGAACTATAAATCCCCTACAGGCCAAAGTGGATGCTATCCAAAAGTGGCCGGTTCCAAAGTCTAAGAAACAGGTCCAATCCTTCTTAGGCTTGGCTGGATATTATAGGCGATTTGTACCCCACTACAGCCAAATTGCCGCCCCGCTGACAGACCTAACCAGAAAGAAACAGCCAAATGCAGTTCAGTGGACTGATGAGTGTCAAAAGGCTTTTAACCAGCTTAAGGCAACACTCATGTCTGACCCTGTGCTAAGGGCCCCAGACTTTGACAAACCGTTCCTAGTAACCACAGATGCATCCGAGCGAGGCGTGGGAGTAGTTTTAATGCAGGAAGGACCGGATCAAGAATTCCATCCTGTCGTGTTTCTCAGTAAGAAACTGTCTGAGAGGGAAAGCCATTGGTCAATCAGCGAAAAGGAATGCTATGCCATTGTGTATGCGCTGGAAAAGCTACGCCCATATGTTTGGGGACGGCGTTTCCAACTACAAACAGACCATGCTGCGCTACAGTGGCTTCATACCGCCAAGGGAAATAACAAAAAACTTCTTCGGTGGAGTTTAGAACTCCAAGATTTTGATTTTGAAATACAACACATTTCGGGAGCTTCTAACAAAGTGGCTGATGCACTCTCCTGGGAAAGTTTCCCAGAGTTAACTGGTTAACAATTGTTCTTGGAATGAAACCTATTGTTAGTTTTTATATAATCAGTAGTATGTCTAAAGGTACATGTGTCTTATTAACTCTGTTTTTTCCTAGAACTCCAGGAAGAAATCACAGCCAGTGTGGAACCGAACGTCCAACACTATCTGTGATTTGGGGGGCGTGTCATAACTATAAAGGGAAGGGTAACAGCTGTCCTGTGTACAGTACTATAAAACCCCTCCTGGCCAGAGACTCCAAAATCCTTTTCCCTGTAAAGGGTTAAGAAGCTCAGGTAACCTGTCTGGCATCTGACCTAAAGGACCAATAAGGGGACAAGATACTTTCAAATCTTGGGGGGGGGGGAAGGCTTTTGTGTGTGTTCTTTGTTTGGGAGTGTGTTCGTTCTCGGGACTGAGAGGGACCAGACATCAATCCAGGTTCTCCACATCTTTCTAAACAAGTCTCTCCTATTTCAAACTTGTAAGTAAATAGCCAGGCAAGGCGTGTTAGTTTTCCTTTGTTTTCTCAACTTGTAAATGTACCTTTTACTAGAGTGTTTATCTTTGTTTGCTGTACTTTGAACCTGAGACTAGAGGGGAGTCCTCTAAGCTCTTTACGTTTGATTACCCTATAAGGTTAATTTCCATACTGATTTTACAGAGATGATTTTTACCTTTTTTTCTTTAATTAAAAGCTTTCTTTTTAGAACCTGATTGATTTTTCCTTGTTTTAAGATCCAAGGGGTTTGGATCTTGATTCACCAGGAGTTGGTGGGAGGAAGGAGGGGGGGATGGTTAATTTCTCCCTGTTGTAGATCCCAGGGGGGTTGGAACTGTATTCACCAGGAGTTGGTGGGAGGAAGGAGGGGGAATGGTTAATTTCTCCTTGTTTTAAAATCCAAGGGGTTTGGATCTGTATTCACCAGGGAATTGGTGAAGGTTTTTCAAGGCTTCCCAGGGAGGGAAAAATTGAAATGGTGGCAGCGGAACCAGAGCTAAGCTGGTAGTTAAGCTTAGAAGTTTTCATGCAGGCCCCTACATTTGTACCCTAAAGTTCAAAGTGGGGATCCAGCCTTGACAGCATCAGAGCAAGTGCAGATCCCTGGGGAAGTCCATTGTTCACATGACATGGGTGACTGGAACCATCTCCACACCTGATGATCACTGTTCTGTTAGAAATCATCTGCCTAATAAACTCTAAGTTTCTTGCCTAGAATCATGGAATATAATTTTAGGACTAGTCCACGGTGACAGAATGGTCAACAAAAACAGTGGCAATCTTCTCTCCTGCCTCAAAGGCATTCTCCATAAAAGAGGTCAGTCTAATCACTTGATCCTCAGCACTACAGCCCGGTCAGAACCCTGCTTGGCAATGAGGAAACTGTAGCTCAATTAAAGGCAATCATCATTAAGTACCAATCTCTCCAGCAGCTTAAAAGTGACGCTGAACAAAGCCATTGGGTGATAGTTCTTTGGGCCATCCACCTTCCTTCCGGACTTACAAAATGCCACTATACAGCATTCCGAACAAGTATTATAGAGTCTTAGCAGAAAGTCACAACAGGATGAACTCATGTGATGCAGGAACTCCCCATGGACGTTGTCAAGCCCAGAAGTCTTGTATGATTTTAACAAAGAAATCACTGATTCTAGTTCCTCCCAAGTGAATGGCTGTGATAAGCTAGAGTCGGCTGAGGGGGCTGACTGAATCTTTCTGAGAGCAGACAATACTCTCCGATTATGATCTCTGTTTGGGATTATGGGTTGGCTGTTAGATTACAAGATGGGCTGCTGCAGCATTTGCAGAGCCATGTGTAAAGAATTTAGGGGTTGGCATGTACCTCTTATACACAGTAGGTTGCAGGGCTGCTACTAGCAAGTCAGACTCATATACCTGATGTCATGCTGTCTGGAGTGGCTCACAACTGTGAAACCTACCTCAGGGCAGACTGTCAGAAAACCGATGGGCTGTTCTATTATTAGATTTCACCAAGCCAGTAACAAATGTGAACTCCTGGAGCCCTATACCAATTTTACTATAGAGTCATAGATAGACTGGAGAGGCTAAGGGGACTATCTTTACATGCAGACAAACTGGACTTTGTGATAAAAGGTTATTAAAACAAAAAATCACACCACAGCAGGTTTCTCCCAGTCTCAAGAGACCGATCACTTACCCCAGATCAATTGATACTCTGGATCTTAAACCAAAGAATGAGAGCAGCCACTCCTATAGTAAACTAACTATAGGTTTACTAGCTAGGTAATAAGAATTAGAGTTATTGACAGGTTAAAGCAGGTAAAATATAATAACAAGTGAGTCAGAGTTTGTAATTCCAAATGTAATGATATAATAAACTGCCAGTTTCCAAAAGTCTTTCAGGGCTACCCAGATCTCCATCTTCTCGGAGGATCTCCATCTTCGCGTTCAGTTATTCTTCCCTGTCAGAATCTGAACAATCCAGAGATGATGGATTTCTTCTTGAATCCATATTTATAGCTTTTACACACAGAAAGTAAGCTGTTAGTGTCTTTACACACATGGGTATTTTCTTTGATGACAGATAGTGAGGAATGCACTTAGAGTCCTTGACCTAAAACATCACATACAATGACCTCTTAATTTGAAATTAGCATTTTCTGTTAAAGTTCTTAAGCATTTCATAAGATTTTTGGATAGGTAATTTAGTTACACTGATATATGTAATATAAAGGCCTGCCAGTACATTATAATAGGAACAGATAAATGAAAACAATACAAGTAACAGTCCCTTAGTTTTCATGTCAAACACCTTACATTAATACACACTTTGATCTAGGGTTATTTAATTACCGGGCATGCATAATATAAATGTAATGTAATCATAAACAACAGACTATAGATAGGCAAAAACAAATCAATTAACATCTCCTTTGATCTCTATTAACACACAAGTGAAATGGTCTGAATATATACTCATACATTTAACTCCTTTGATATTCACATACAAGTGAATTGGCCTATGGCTCTGGCCTGAGCTAGTCTGTCAGCATCACATATGTACTGGTTACACAGCTTCCTGAATAGAGAGAGAGATGAGAGATGTGACGTCTATGAGTTCCTTTAATGCACTCCAGCTGCATCTGTTGTATGCTCAGATAAGGTATGTTACACCTAGTGGCTGAACAGTGTAATATAATAAAGCATTCTGTTAGGGGGTGAACTCTGCGCAAAGGCAACAAAGAAAGCCCTGAGCCCAATGGCTTGAGTGCATGAAGTCCATACTTTCAACATGTTCCTGCCACCATTCCTGCCTCTTAACACTTAGGCTACGTCCTCACTACGGGGGGGGAGGGGGTGTCGATTTAAGATACGCAAATTCAGCTATGCAAATAGCGTAGCTGAATTCGACGTATCCGAGCCAACTTACCCCGCTGTGAGGACGGCGGCAAATCGATCTCCGCGGCCCCCCCGTCGACGGCGCTTACTCCTACCTGCGCTGGTGGAGTACAAGCGTCGATTCCGGGATCGATTGTCGCGTCCCGACGAGATGCGATAATTCGATCCCCGAGAGATCGATTTCTACCCGCCGATTCAGGCGGGTAGTGAAGACGTAGCCTAAGACATTCTATTAGCATATTAGCAGCTTGTTTTATCCCCTCAGGCAAAGAAAACTGTCTGACTTTTTGATAAAGGTTGTCACAGACATCATCCCAGAGGGATATATATACACTACGAAAACCATATGGGATCTACTTTCTTGCCACACTTAAAGTTTCACAGAAGACCTTGTAAGGGAAGGGTTAAAAGATGTGGAAACTTAGCTCAGTGATTGACAATGCTAGTTACTAGATATAAAGAGTAGGAAACAAGACAGTTCAGAGAAGACATTACCTCATTCAACAAATATAGATCTGAGCTGTGCAACATAGCAATGGTGCCTCTAGGCATGGAGATCATCTAAACCTCAACCCAGCCAAACTATGCTAATTCTCTGGGTTTTGCAAAATGCTTCCAGGTATGAAAATGTTTTTGCAGGGCCTATATTTTCACTGGATCTAATCTTTCCAACTAAGTACACTCAGAATGCTGTTGAAGTCCATCCTCTGCAATGGGGGGGGGGGCTGAGAAGTCAAAAGACCCCAATTCCTCAACAAAGCCTGTGGGTGAAGAATATTAATCTAAAGCACCAGTGCATCATCACAAAGTTGGGGATAAGCACTGATGCTCTGCCTAGAAGCAGTTATGGGACAAAGCCCGGAAGGTATCAGTGCAATTGGATATCACTCAAAGTGTGCTGAAGAAAGACATGTGGGTTTTAAATGGGAAACAGAACAAGAAAAAGATACTGGAAAAAAATGCTGCAAAGCTTTGTACATTAACAGATAGATGCCTTAGAAACCTTTAACATTGCTAGATCAGATCACTGCAAGCCATACCAATCACTAAAGAAGCACAGAAAAGTCCTGGGAACTCCCTTTCTGACTGTGGCCAGAAAGGAACTGACTTTGGAACATGTAGACTGTGGGGTGCATGAGATACTTCAGTGGCTGAGAACATTGTGAGCTATAGGAATTCCCAGATGGTCACATCCTCTGCCTGCAAATACTATGGTGACATTAGGTAATTTTCTGGTAGTGCATTAAAAAAATGAGATTTCTTTGTTTCAAGAGATTCCCATTTTTTAGAAAACAGATCCAAGTGGGAATTCCTCAGGACAGAGAAATCTTTTTTTAAAAAAGAGCTATACTAGAGATTACCTAGTACTGTCATAGCACCCACAGAAAGAGGGTGTTATAATTATCACTAACATTGAAAAGTACTGCACTATATATTTACATCGTGCTTTACAAATATAGTACATCTCTTCCCCCATATTACACAGTCCCTTTCCACCCACTGGACTCTATGTTAGACCGCTCAAATGTGTTGGGGTGGGAGGCTGTGCAAACCCCCGCAATGTTGGCATGATATGCCAAGTTCCCAACAATCAATTTCACTGCTCACTGTCCTAAAATAGATTAATTCATCTGCATTTTTCATTCCTGTTCAAACAGTAACTCTGTGAAGTACAAGCATCTAGTTTATTCTTGTGGTTATCATGTAATGATTCTATAGAATGATTAATATATTTTGTTGCAAAAAAGCGGTCCAAAAATAATACACCATTGCCAACATATGGCCAAATCAATGTTCACTAGTGTCAGCAACTGATTCTGTCAGGACACAGGACCCATGACCCGTATTTATATTGCTTGGCAGGAATTTAGCAGAAGTTGGGTAAGGTCCACAGCAAGATCCTAGCAAGGCATAACAAGTTTAAACAGGATTCAAGCAGGCTGGTGGTTTGAATTATATAACCACATTTTATAACCAAGAACAGAAATTGTTTAGACTCCAGGAAGAACACAGGGATTCTAACAAGGCAACCAAAAGCTAAATCTAATTCATTTGTGGATTGGCAAGACAACAATGGTATCTTAAAAGTAGGGAATTCATTTTGATAAACTATGAAGACAGTACAACAGGGTTTTAACTAAGTTTTAAAATCAGAGTAAATGTATAAGTGCAATTCAAACCGGTCAGACACTGTGTCAGGTGAGCATAGTGGTACAAAGACCAAATATAACTCAGAGCAGAGGTGTGCATTGGGTTCTTAACCAGAGGTTAAGCTGAGGTAGAACAGTCCAGAATGCTGTTTTCCCTACTTCCTCAATATTCTTCATCCATGGCTACCTCCAGCCACATAGAGCACTGCCCATACATTCACATATACATGGACATACTTGTAAATAAATTAGTCCAGGAATATAATATCCTGTGTCTTGCATCATTTATCTTTCAAGGAAGAAATAACCCACTCCTGGAGTCCCGTCTTCTCCAGATAACTCAGAAGCTAGGAAAAAAATGTTTTGGTTTTATGACTAAGACTTTTCCTCTAGAGCGTTGTGGTAGATGATGGAACATGATCCAGGGTAGCAATGCACTCTTAGAGGAAATGGGTGAGGAAAGAAGCCAAAGGGAGGCTAATTGGCAAATGAAACTTGTTCTGCTGGACTTGGGAAATGGTAGGGAAGTTCTGAAAGCTGATTATTGTGCTGGAAGTTTTGCAATGCATTTCAATGAATTCTCATACAACAGTTTCAGCAAAATAGCTGATCAGATCAGACACTGGATGGAGACAACATTCTAGATATAATGGGACTGAATGCTCTTTTCACTTGCATTGGCATTTCACCAGTGTAAAACCTGCATAACTGAAGGAGAATCTGGCCCAATGATTTCTTTCTTGTTTCTAAGTAATGAGCAGTATTATTTCTCATATGAATTTGATTTTATATTCTAATCTTTGCTGTTATTATTAGATGTATTCAGGTCAACAGGGCCTTATGAAATTCCTCCTAGGGTACTTAAGGAACTAGTGGAAGCAATCTTGGAACTGTTAGCAATTATCTTTGAAAACTTTGAGGATGGGCAAGGTCCCAAAAGACTGGAAAAGGGCAAACATAGTACCTATCTTTAAAAAGGGGAATAAACAGGACCAGGGGAATTATAGACCAGCCAACCTAACTTTGATATTTTGAAAGATACTAAAATAAATTATTAAACAATCAATGTGTAAGCAACTGGAGAATAATAGGGTTATAAGAAATAGCCAGCATGGTTTTGTCAAGAACAAATCATGCCAAACCAGCCTAACTTCCTTCGTTGACAAGGTTACTGGCCAAGGTTACTAGAAGCTGTAGATGTGCTATATCTTGATTTTAATAAGGTTTTTGACATGGTCCCTTTGATGGGATGCATAGGCATCGACTTCCCCTCTGCCTGGTGGGTGCTCGACATCCCCCCCGCCTCTGCCCCCACCTCTTCCTGCCCCTGTACCACCCTCGCCCACCCCCCATTCTATCCCTTCCCCAAAGTCCACGTCCCACCCCATCTTTTTCCACCCCAGCCCCTCCCACCCCCATTCCACCCCCTTTCCCCCGCCCCTGCCCTGCCTCTTCTCTGCCCCCTCCCAGTACAGACTTTTCCTGTCTTTGGATCAGATGGGACCTGACACCCCATGATGGAGTGTACCTCCCCGCGACAGTCCCAAGTGACTTTCTTATATGCAAACTATGGAAATGTGGTCTTGATGAAATTACTATAAGATGGGTGCACAACTGGTCGAAAGACCTTACTCAAAGAGTAATTATCAATAGTTTGCTGGCAAACAGGAAGGCGTATCTAGTGGGATCCTGCAAGGGTCAGTCCTGGGTCTGGTACTAGTCAATATTTTCACTAATAACTTAGATAACAGAGTGGAGAGTATGCTCATAAAATTTGCAGATGACACCAAACTGGGAAGGATTTACAAGCACTTTGGAGCATTGGATTAGAATTCAAAATGATCCTGACAAATTGGAAAATTAGTCTGAATTCAATAAGATACAATTCAGTAAAGACACGTGCAAAGTACTTCTCTTAGGAAGGAAAACAATCAAATGCATAACTACAAAATCAGGAATAACTGGCTATATGTAATAGTTGAAAAGGATCTGGGGGTCATAGTGGATCACAAATTGAATATAAATGCCATACAGCAGCAAAAAAGGTGAATATCATCTGGGGTATATTAACAAGAGTGTTGTATGTCAGACACAGAAGGTAATTGTTCCATTCTACTCTGCACTGGTTAGGCCTCAGCTAGAATACTCTCTCCAATTCTTGTCGCCACACTTTAGGAAAGATTCTGAAAAATTGGAGAGGATAGAAACAAAAATGATAAAAGGTTTAGAAAACCAGACCTATGAAGGAAGGTTACAAAAAACTGGGCATGTTTAGCCTTAAGAAAAGAAAACTGAGCAGAGACCTGACTCCAGTCTTCAAATACATTAAGGGCTGTTATAAAGAGGATGGTGATTAATTATTCTTCATGTCCACTGAAGGTAGGACAAGAAGTAATGGGCTTTTAATTTGCAGCAAGGGAGATTTAGGTTAGATATTAGGAAAATATCTCTAACTATATGAGTAGCTAAACTCTGGAATAGGCTTCCAAGGGAAGTTATGGAATCCCCATCACTGGAACGTTTTAAAAACAGGTTGGACAAACACCTGTCAGGGATGGTATAAGTTTACTTGGCCCTTCCACAGGGGACTTGATGACTTCTCCAGGTCCCTTCTAGCTCTACATTTCTATGATTGTGTTAAAGAATACAAATAGACAAATTAATTCTCCCATAGCAAAGATGAGGGGTAGTGGATACCAGATAAACTCACTAAAACTAAATTTTCCCCTCAGAAATGCATGTATAGCTCCCAGTAGCTAGAAGGGGAGCTGAACAAGTATGTCCGAGGACAGAATTTTACCTCTGGACATGTGGATTCAAACCATGGTTTAGTTACAGATACAATAAAATGGAACTTGCTAGCCTTTATCTAGCCCCTAGTAGATATTTGTCACTCTCAAATATCCACCATAGGGGATGGCATTGCTGATGGTCTCTTTTTAGCATAGAGATTGAAGCAGAAGAGCACTGGCAGAGCAGAGAGGAAACTGTAACACAATGCTTTACTCTAAAAGTAACTAACCCTCTGTCAATTAAAAATTATGACAAATAATAGAACATTCACATTCGTTTATGGGGCCTTCAGGTTATTTACCACTAAAAACATTTTACACTTCTACTGCACCTTTTTTTCGTAAAGGGTACCAAAGGACCTCACAACCATAATGTTCCACTGAAATAATAATGTTTGGGCTAGAGTTACAATCAACATACACACAGTATGCTGCAGAAAAATGAAGGGAGGGGACATTTTGTCTGACGCTGAGAGAAAGCCTCTAACAAAAAGTGCCAAGGGATTATCAGTGTTCATGCAGAGTAGACAGGACCTTTTTTTAAAAAAATATCTCCTCTGGAACATTCAATGTAATGGACCAGATCCTCAGTTGGTGTAAACTGCCATAGCTTGATTGACTTCAGCTGAGCTATGTTGAGTCACACCAGCTGATAATCTGTCTCAAAGACTTCCAGAATGTGGGTGTGTTTTGGCTGTAAATATTTCGAAGATTTAGATTTTTGTTTACTGGAGAAAGCAGTTCTCTCTCAATGTGTTCTTTGCCAAACTACCTCTAAAAGAGAAAAAAATGTAATAATGACAATTGATAATTGAAATAAGCTTTTGGTTTAGAGAGGTAATAAAGATTTTATAAAGAAGCTTCATTATCCTTATAATACTTTAGTTGGAATCTGACCCCATATTCTAAGCACATATAGCGCTTTCAGCTTAACTCATTGGTAATACACATTTATCAATGGCATTAGTTTAAAGATAATTTGTGATGTACAAATGCCTCATTAATTACTGCAAAAAAATTAATTGCTTTCATCTTGTAAAAGGAGAGGCTGATATTGACTTAATTGAATATTTTCATCATTTGGCATCACCACGTATCATATGGAACTGTGATTAGACTAATATTGTGCCAAATCCCTCAAATATTTTTCAGACTAAATCCAAATTATTCTCAAACAAGTACACAAGCTTACAAAACATGAATTTTTAATCACTTTGCAATAACCATAATTTCTAAAACATTGCATTCTAAAATAATGGAGCTGTCAAAATGTTCCGGATCGTGCACATTATTCGTATTCCGTTTCTAAAGGCTACATCACCAAAGCAGAAAAGTGTAAGACAGAGTTGCCCTTCACTATCCGAACCCAAACAGTTCAATTTGAGGTTTTTTTGTACCTGTTGCCATGGTTGCAATAGCATGTTAATTTGCTGGTGATGTTCAGAGGTCCTCTAGAAAAGCTGTTTCCTAAAATAACCATTAAAATAGGAATTAAAATGAAAATGAATTAAAATATTTGCATTTAAAAGTAATCCCTCTGACTTACCCAGGTGCATAAACCACAGTCTTTCAAGGCAATATTACAGTCCCTCAGTTTATGAAGAAGTTAAATTGTAAAGTTTCTGGTCTTTATGGTTGTGAAAAAAATCATTGCAGTCAATGGAGCTACACATTTATAGCAAATTTAAGAGTGTGGGAACCATTGTTTGAAGCTACTGGGATAAGCAGAGATTTCTGCTCTGAGATACAAGAATTGTAATGCATAGTCTCGCTGGAATAACCTCTTTCACTGATTTGGCAGCAAATGCTCAAGAAATGTGACAATTGTCCCCGTGCTGAATGGATCACAGAAATTTAAGATTAGTTTAGCTAACAGTTCTAAGACTTAAAGTGACAAAAATGTTCATGTTAGCTACAGCCCTATTTTGTGTATGGAGTTCAGATCATTAATAATTACTTTTGGCTAATTTTTAGAATTTTAGCTTCTATGCAAAAATGCTTGGAAGTGAAAAAACTAGTTCAAAATCCTGGCACACATTTGAACAGGCAGAAAAACAGATGTATTATCTTCTCAAGAAGCAGGGATTAGCAGTAGCACAGAAGGGGCAGGGGAAGCGGCTGTGTACTCACGCGAAGTTCAAAGACCCATAAGAAATCCTGGACTCACTCTGTTCTATCTCACACCACACTGCCTGCCTGATAATGCTCCAGCAATATAGCTGACTTGGGGACAAATTTTTAATAGTAGTTAAGCACCTAAAGAAACAGAGAAGCACCTAGAGGGATTTACAAAAGAATCTAAGCACCTAACTTCCAGGAATCTACACCTAGGCACTCTTGAAAATCCCATGAGGAGCCTATCTACCTTTAAAAATCTGCCCATTGATGACCATGCTGTCATTGGTCATCTTAGGTCTGTAGTTGTGCACTACTGCACTCTGCAAACTATAGATGCTCTAAATTAATGCCTGTCTAAGCAACTTTAATTTCCACTGTGTTTTCCAGCATATAATATGGTGGTTTTTGGGAGGAGCATGCCACCAAGAGCAGCTGCTCCTAAGTTCCACTCCTCCCTCAGCTGACTATGACACCCCTTCCCGCACAGTGCACAGAATAACAAAAGCACTGAGGGAATGCAGGATTAGGGCTGCTTCTGGTTTGGCTGGAGAGAAAAGCATGCAACATATCTCCCCTCCCCTGCTTCCCGCATTTCCCACCCACTCACTTGACTAGTGTTGGTGCATGCAGGACCCCTCACACAACTAGTGTTGGGGGAGAGGAAGAGGTACAAATTGTATAGTAAACTTCCTTTTCTGCATGGTGCGATTTAAACGACAGTGTATCAAGCAATGATTGTGGGGGTTTCTGGCATGTTTAATGGCATTTTAAACCAGCTATTACGCATGTCTTGTCTCTCAAAATGTTTTTATTTTGAATTTTTTATTTCTGAAGGTGTAGGAGGATTACTTTCTCCATACTTTTGTCAGTTGCAGCATGCCTCCATTTCCCTTCATTAATTCAGTGATTTGAGGATTTGGGGTTCAACAAGAAAGCCCAATGCAGAGTCCAACATAAATTGGCCTTCCACCCCATGTAGGGGTTTCCTTTTTTTTCTTTATCAAAGGGGTCATGCCACTGTTTGCCACCTTTTGGGCTACCACTCTCTCCCCAGGGCCTTACCTGTCTTCCCGTCTGTCAGGACTTTCCAATAGTCCTTTCCCCCTTCATTGTACAGATAGCAGTTCACCCCCTCCAGTTGGCACAATTAAGGTGATTGACAGGGGGAGCTTGGTTCTCTCTTCTACCCTGGGCTCTATATAGAGGAGTGTCTGTTCACTCCAACTTCAATATCTTGTTTTACTCCACTTAGGGGGATGTTTCCTACCATGTCTCTCTCCATCTACACCTTCTGCAAGCCTCTTTAGCTGTGCCCCTTGTGGGTTCTGTTCCTAGTTCGCTCACCATAGAGTACCATCCTGGTCCCTAGCCCCAGAACTCTGCTGCTGTGTTTGGCTCCTTTTTAGTAGGGAGCTATCACCAGTCCATCCTCAGACCCTGGTCACTGGAGAGCCTCTCAGCACAGAACTGCTCTCTTCCATTCTAAGAATAGGCTGTCTCTTCTATTTCTCGCAGTAGGCCTGCCTCCCCATCACCTGTTATCTGAGTCTTGTGATCTGGAGGGACGGAAACTAGGCACAAGTCTTAGCTTGAACCACTGGAAGGCCAAGCTCACCCTACGACAGTAGGTTACAGGTAAAAGCAGTTGAATAACAAAGGCATGTACTGGTAAGTTCAGTAATATGGTTATTACAATTCAAGATGGACAGTACTATGTAAAGAAATCATTTTATTTAATAAAAACAAGTGGTATCTCACAAATATATTGTAGAAGAGAAGACTTGTGGTGGGTCTGCCTTTTGCTGGCTGGGTGTGGTGTAGCAGCTCTGTCTTCTCTAGCACCCCAGGCCAATAGTCACTCCAGTTCTGTGGTGATGTACCTCTTCTCAAAACTTAGCCTTCAGCCAGGTCACATTTTAGTTTTGTGGTAACACAAAGTACAACAAATAATTCCTTGCGTCAGGTCTCCAGCTCCTAGCTCTGGGCCCAATAGTCCTTGTATCACTCTCTCAGGGCTCTGAACTGTCCTGATCCTCTTTATGTCAAGGGGCTTCACTCCTCCTTCCCAGTGACTGGGAACCCAGGTCCACCCTCTATGGTGGGTTCCAGTCCAGGGACCCTAGAATGAGCAGCCAAGGTCTGCTCTCCAGCCATTTTTCCCTGGAGCTCTGCATCTCCTCCCCGTCCAATGATGGCTCAGACTTGCAAGAAACATGACTGAACCATGAACCAATAATCGTTAAAGTTTTCAGCTTTAGAATTTACTATACAAAAATATATGAATTTATCGATGTAATTTTAATCATTTTCACTTTGAGTCATTTTGGGGAATAGGCATGGGGCCCTTTACATCTGTAACTCTGACACTGAGTTACCCAAAGTAAAAAATGACAACACACAGAGTTCTCTTAAGGGCCAAGAAAATGCACTGGCCAAATTGTTATAACCTACCATTATCGGGATAAATTATAATTTTACTAATAACAATTTAGCATCAGCATTGAGGTTTATCCCCCATTCCAAGAGGGGCTGAAATCAGAGTTAGGGATGCTGTTACACATACCACAAAAGTTTGTCATTATAAATGATATTCAGCCTTTTCCCTCACTGTATTCTCTGATTCTCAGTGAGTCCACTTTTGCACTAGTTAGTGTGTGGAAAGGATTATACACAGAAACCAATTAGGGGATTGGAAGTGCTTTCCTGTAAGCAGAAAAGCTCATTTACAGATGTTGAATGAGCTAAATGCGTAATAACAATGCTGCAAGCTTTTTATATACCACTAGAGATAACTGGAATAGTCAGGCACAGAATCTAATCTATTGCATAAGCATTATACAAGAGACATAAACTAGTTCTTTCCTGCAGCAGTGCTATATCTAATCCAAATATACCATGGGCTGCATTTTCTCATATTTTGTGTTAGCATTGTTAATATGCATGGCATTATTGGCATAGGTCATATTTAGAGTAAGAAAATACATTTACAAACAAGCTTGTCATAGTACCTCAAAAGACTCAGAGGTTTGGTTTAGTTTGGAGTTTATCATCAAAGCTTAGCTGATGTATCATATTTTAGGGTATGTCTATACTTCAGCTGGGAGCATGCCTCCCAACTGGGTAGACAGACACATGCTAGTTCTGCTTGAGCTAGTATGCTAAAAACAGCAGTGCAGATGATGAAGCATGGGCAGCAGCACAGGCTAGATATCTGAGTACAAGCCTGCCCAATCCCCTGGGTCTGTACTCAGATGGCTAGCTCCAGGGCTGGCCTTACCATGAGGTGAACTGAGGTGGCTGCCTCAGCTGCTAGACTGTGGGGGGGAGGGGCACCACGAGGACCCAAAGTGTAGAAAATTGTGTCTGATGCTGGGTACATATGTATTCTCTCTGCTCTAGATGCACAGAGATGGTGGAGTGCTGTGCTGGAGGAAGGAGGGCACAAGACACATAACAGGCAGGCAGGAGAAAAGGTGAGAGGGAATAACAGAAAGGAGCAGGAGCTGCAGGGAAAGAGAGGAGGAGGAGCCTCTTATGTACCTCTCTAGCACCCGCAGGAGCCTGGACTGATTAACACCAGCTTCTCAGGGAGCTTCCTGTTTCCTGCTGCTTCCCTCAACCCACTTGAGGAGAACAGGCAGTCAACTGAAGTAGTAGGAGCCAGTTAGGCCCTTAAGACGCTGATATCTTCCCTCACTCAGGCCCTGCTACCACCCTGCTTATTTGCCCCCTTCAATTGAGTGTTGAGAGCCACTATACCTGGCACAGAACAGCAGTCATGAGTGAAAGAAGAAAACGCCCCTCTGGGGCAGCATTCAGGAAAAGAAAGAAAGCAAAGAAAGCTTTTCTATCTAAGCAGGAAGGAGCTCTCCTGAGATACATAGACACAAATGTTCACAGTGAGCCTTCCAGACCCAGTGAGGATGTGAGTGGTGAGGAGATGCCTGATCTTCCAGTTAGTCAGAGTGCAGGTGACCTGACAGCTACTGCAGCATCCATATCGCCATCTCAAATGGATGTAACCATGCACATTCCTGAAGAAAAGTGTAGATCAGAGAACAGTGTGGTGGAGGACCCACTTGAGCAGTAGCCTGAGGGACTTCCTTGTACTGCATGGGCCATAGCAAGTGAAAAACTTCATGTTCCCCAAAGACAATTAAAATAGAAGTTTCCATCCAACACATTACTGGCATGAAATCCCCAATGGTGACAAAGTGGAGAGGCCATGGCTTATGTACTCAAAAACCCAAAATGCTGCATACTGTTTTTGTTGCAAACGCTTCCGGTCTAATGTTCCAGCCACATTGGATTCTATAGGAACAAAGGACTGGAAAAATCTGGCTAGAAATCTGGCATGCCATGAGAAGGCAGCAAATCACCAGAGAGCATTCCAGAGATGGAAAGAGCTTGAGATGAGACTAAGGTTAAAGGCCACCATAGATCATCATCATCATCAAGAGAAGATTGCATCAGAGTCTCTTTACTGGCAAAATGTTCTGAAAAGGCTCATTGCCATTGTGAGAATGCTTGCTACCCAAAACCTAGCACTGTGTGGCACTTCAGATCAGCTGTATATGCCAAACAATGGAAACTTCCTTAAAATTGTGGAGCTGATGGCTGAGTTTGATGCTGAACTCCAGGAGCATCTAAGAAGAGTCACCACCCAAGAAATGTACACACACCACTACCTTGGAAAAACAATTCAAAAATGAGATCATACAGTCACTGGCAACAAAAGTCAAAGAGAAGATTGTGGCAGATCTGAAGTCAGCAAAATATTACTCTGTTATTCTGGACTGCACACCTGACATCAGCCATACGGAACAAATTACTTTAATGGTATGTTTTGTAACAACAACAGAACCTAGTGAAAATGTCCCTGCAATGGTGACTGTCAAAGAGCATTTTCTAGAATTTATTGACATTGATGATACTACAGGAGCTGGTATGACAAATGTGCTTCTTAAAAAGCTGGAAGATACGGGAATTGCGATAGCTGACGTGAGAGGTCAGGGCTATGATAATGGTGCCAACATGAGAGGAAAGAACAGAGGAGTGCAGACATGGATCCGAGACATAAACCCTCGAGCTTTTTTTGTCCCATGCAGTTCTCATTCATTGAACTTGGTGGTCAGTGATGCAGCATCAGCTTCTAGTGAGGCTGCTGAATTTTTTAATGTAATTCAAAGCATCTATGTATTTTTCTCTGCATCAACTCATGGATGGCAAATTTTGGAGCAACATCTGGGAACATTGTCTCTGACACTGAAACCACTGAGTGCCACATGATGGGAAAGTCGAGTGGAGGTGATAAAGCCAATCAATCACCAAATTGGGAAGATAGATGATGCCATAATTGCCATTATGGAGGATAATGCTGTGACAGGAACTGTACGTGGGAGAACAGTGGCAGAGGGAAATGGAATCACCAGAAACATACATAACTTCAAATTTCTGTGTGGCTTAGTGTTGTGGCATGACATACTGTTTGAAATAAATGTTGTAAGCAAGAGACTCCAAGGTAGTGACCTTGATATAACTGGAGCAATGGAACAACTGGACAAAGCAAAGTCATACCCACAGTCTTACCGGTCAGATGAGGGATTTCAAAACGTTCTAAAGAGTGCACAGAAGTTGGCAGAGGAACATCACATTGAAACTATTTTCCCACCCATTCAAGAATACAAGAGTCACCGAAGAAAAAGACATTTTGATTACGAGGCACGGGATAATCCCATAAGAGACCCCAAACAAAAATTCAAACTTGAATTCTTTAACCAGGTGCTAGATTGTGCGATACAGTCAGTTGAAGAATGTTTCATGCAGCTCAAGGAACACAGCAGTATATTTGGGATGTTGTATGCTATTCCAAAACTCCTCACTATACCTGAAGATGACCTACACCAGCAATGCAGGGCACTAGAGACAGTGTTGACACACGATGACATGCGCAATTTTGATGTGAGTGATTTAGGTGATGAACTGAAAGCCCTTTCAAGATACATTTCAGCAGGATCAACTCCAAAGGCTGTTCTGGAATATATGTGCACAAATAAGATGACCACCCTATTTCCAAATGCTTTTGTTGCTCTGAGCATACTTCTAACACTTCCTGTAACAGTTGCCAGTGGAGAACGCAGCTTCTCCAAGCTGAAGTTAATAAAAAAAAAATCTACGCTCCACAATGACACAGGAGAGGCTGGTCGGCCTTGCAACCATCTCAATAGAGCATGAGCTGGGCCAGACTGTGGACCTTCAGCAGGAAGCAGTTCAAATCTTTGCATCCAAGAAGGCATGGAAAGCACCACTTTGATTATTCAAACAGATAAAAATGCCAGTATTTACTATGCAGACAAAAAAGTTAACTTTCAAATGCCTGAACAGCAAATGTAAGTGTTACTTAAAATTTTTGAACAAGATGTTTTAAGTTGTTAGTTCTCCTTTATTGGGGTAGGTAGCAGAGCAGTACTATGAGAGGAGTAGAACAAGAAGGCGGCAAAATTGAGACCTTTCAAAGTTTTGGCCCAAGCAAGGGGGCATAGGGGCATTATTTGAGCTCCCCGCCTCAGGTGCCAAAATGTTGTGGGCCCGCCCTGGCTAGCTCATCCCACCATGTCCACACTGCTATTTTTAGCATGTTAGCTTAAGCAGAGCTAACATGTCTGTCTACCTGGCCTGGGAGGCATGCTTCCAGATGCAGTGTAGACCTACCCTTAGAGGCCCAACCCTTCCCACCACCACTCACCTTCTGCCAGCAGCGGATCTTGCAGTGATGTTTTAAGAAGGAATGTCTTGCAAAAACGTTCTCCCTTAACTTGCACTAAACCAGAGCTTAATTTATGCCAGGGCTTACCAGGGTTGAGCCCAGGCACCCCTAGGCTTGGCAATTCATAGCACTGGCACCTCTGGGCTGCATCAGTTATGAAAGTAAAAAAATTGCCTGAGACCTATCACCTCTTTCATTACAAAGTAAGCACTGCACTAAACTCTGTCCCACAAGGTGCCTGTCACACCAAAGAGCAGGAATGAGGGAATTGTGAAACCATTCCATTTAAACAGAAAGATTCTCGGCCATAACCAAGCAGAGAGTAAGAACAATCTGCACTTGCTGGAAATGCTTACCCTAAAACACACAGGGTAAAATCCTAACCCCATTGAAGTCAATGGGAGTTTTGCCATTGACATAGCACACAGGAACCAAATTCCCCAGTAACAGCTTTTGTAACCCAAACCGACCAAAACTGATCATTTTGGCACAGCAGCTCCATCATGCTGCACACCTAGGCAGTGTAGACCAACACGGTCTGCTCCTGAAGTCCTTTTCCCTAATACATCACTAGATGTCACAGGAGAACTCATTCAAACCCTGATTACAACTATATGAGCCCCAGGGCTAGGATCCATGGCAGAGGTGATTTAACAGGATCTAAATAGGAAGTAAATTTCCTCAGAGTTAGGGATCTCATCCTTGGCAAAGGTGATTTAAGAGTCCAGAGATGAGGTGAACTCCATCTGAGGTAGGGAAATCATCCCAACCCTCCCTTGAATTTAGTACAGACTTTAACAAGGAGCTCCAGAGTGCCCCATCCAGCACATCATTTGTGTCCCTACATCAGGGAACAGTCATTAAGCCCACTTCCACACTTCAGGATGAAGGCTTATTCAGGCGTCAGCCCACATTCCCTCTTTTCACAGAGTGGCTGGCCAGCCTGCTCCCACCTCTTTTTGTTTAGGTCATAGCTGAAAATAGGATCTGCCTAAGCTGAGAAAGATCATCTAGTGGGAAAGTAACTGCTCTGTTTCTATGCTTTGCCTCCATAAATACTGACTTTTAAGATGTTTGATGTGTGACTCAGAAGACATTATGCACTTGTTCAGTGCTTTAATACTAGGACCTTTTAGACTACAGAAAAAACTTAGAGTGATGTTTGATATTTTACTTTTTAAACTTCAACAAAGAAAAGGGTGTTTTTTGCTGTTGTTCTCCCACCCGCCCCCCCGGAGTATACTTGTAACATTATTTTGAGTAACAAGATGGCACTATTGTAGAAAGTCTTGCTCATTCTGCTTCACTGAATGTATTGGAGTTCGATACTAGCACATCACCAGTAAAGTCTGTTCTGCCTGAATCTCTAAGGATATGTCTACACTTAAAACGCTAGCTGCTGTAACATTTCAGCATAGCCACTACCTACACTAACAGGAGGAATTCTCCTGTCAGCATAGGTAATCCCCAAGCGGCAGTAGCTAGGTCAACAGAAGAATTCTTCCATTGACCTAGCCTTGTCTGCAGCAGGGGATTAGATCAGTAGACCTACATCTCTCAGGGGTGTAAATTTTTCACACCCCTGAGAGACATAACTATGCTGATGTAAGTTCCAAGTATAGACCAACCCTAAGAAACTTTAGGTGCAATTGCTGTGTATATGTTATACTCCCCAAAAGCAAACAAATTATTACATGCCAATGCCAAAATCTTACAATACTTGTCTGATAAGCAGTCATGTGTTTTGTATCTTGGATGATGACGTAACAGCAAACTACAAGGGAGGAGATTTGAAGAAAACAAGAGGGAGGATAATGTTCTTAATAAAACAATGATGGCTATTTTGTACTACAGCAATGCCTAAAGGATGTAACCAAAATCAGGGTCTCATTGTGCCATGCATTATGCAAACACACAGTAAGAGATAGTCTCTGCTTGAAAGAATGTACAGTCTAAATCAGGGATCAGCAACTTTTGGCATGTGGCCCACCAGGGTAAGCACCCTGGCAGGCCGGGACAGTTCGTTTATCTGCCACGTCTGCAGCTTCAGCTGATCGCGGCTTCCACTGGCCGCGGTTCACCGCTCCAGGCCAATGTGGGCTGCGGGAAGTGGCGCAGGCCCACCCGGGGCTTACCTTGGCGGGCTGCGTGCCAAAGGTTGCCGATCCCTGGTCTAAATAGACAAGATGGATAGTGAGTGGTAAAAAGGAAATATTGTTTATCTCCATTTAAAGAAGGATTTGACACTATATGTCTTTCCATGTAGATCTAAAGAATCTAGCACTGGAGCCCATTTTTCTCATTTCCATGCCCTTTGTAAGATAAAAGATTGTTTGCAAAATGCATGAACAGAAGCCACTACAGAAGAAGCAAAGTCTGTTATCCATGGTTTGAGAATAGCTTCCTTTGCTATTACTTGCTAAAACAGACATGCTAATTTTTTTGAATTTTACTCAAGTTAACATCTGTCTGCATACCTAAAGCACAACTGTAACTATTCTACAGGATTTGAAGATGAAACAAATGAGCTGCTTTGCAGTGTATTTAACAGTGTAGCACAAGACCATACAACAAATATGCAATAAGATTAGCCTTGAATGAGGACAAGAGGCCCTCTGAAGAACTAGAGGAATTACACTGTTAGAAGAATAGCCTTCTTGAAGCCATAGTGTGAGCAAATTGTAGGTCTCACAATTCAACAGCCCTTTTATCACTGTCAGCTCAGTAGGCCCACTTCAGCTTCAATTTAAGAACAGGAATCTTAACACTGTTTTTAATAAGATTAGAATTGGGCCAAATGTGATCACCATGTTTTGTTGAATAAGTATTCTAGAGGCAGACAAAAAAAGCTAGTGAATTCCTCAGGTGGAATCTTGAAGTGGACAGCCCTGCCTCTGTTTGTGGAGTGTTTTAATCTCAGGAACTGACAATAAGAGTTTCCTGTCTGATTTTAACTACCGGACTGAGTTGCAGGATGAGACATGGCCTCTCAGAGAACTATACACCAGACTACTCAGGTTTTAATTCACCTTGAATTATACCCTGAAGTAAACAAGAAGTCAGTGGAAAGACTTGAGCCCAGATGTTATGTGCTCATGTTAGCCCTTTTTATGACTGGAGCAGCTTCATTCCATACTAGCTAGAGCTTCCAGGTGAACTTCAAGGGTTGCCTGAAGTAGAGCACAGTACAATAGTCTAGCCTGGAGATGCCAAAGGCATTCATAACTGTTGGAAGGTCCACATTACAGAGGAGTGGAGACCATTTCTTCACTACGTGTAGGTCACATGTGTCAAACTCAAGGCCCGCGGGCCACATCCGGCCCGCCATACAATTATATCCGGCCCGCGAAATCGTTTTATATATCTGTTTTTAATGGCCCTGTGATATGACGCCCCAATAACACACACTACAAATCCCATGATGCAGTGCAATTGCCGCCAACGGCAAGCCGCGGTTCAAGTTCGCGGTCTGTTGATGTATACAACACTAATCTCAAATCAAAGCTAGACCCCAACAATGGCCAAGAGAAAAATTGATTCTGAAAACCGAGGCTTTCAAAGCCGGTGGGAGAATGAGTATATGTTTACTGAAATTGCAGGTAAACCAGTGTGTCTCCTTTGCGGGAGTAATATCGCTGTAATGAAGGAGTATAACCTAAGACGGCACTACGAGACGAAACATGAGAACAAATTCAAAAACCTGAGCGCAGGACAGAAGCTACAAAAGGTAGAGGAGTTGAAGAAGAATTTGACATCCCAGCAGACGTTTTTCACCAAAGCAAAATCACAAAGTGAAGCTGCTGTGAAAGCAAGTTTCATTGTGGCCGAAGAGATCGCCAAATCAGGACGGCCGTTTACCGAGGGGGAATTCGTAAAGAATTGTATGATGAAAGTGTGCGACGTCCTTTGTCCAGATAAAACGCGAGCGTTTGCAAATGTAAGCCTCAGCAGAAACACTGTTGCTAATCGGGTTTGTGAGATGGCGACTGATTTGAAAACACAGTTGATTGAAAGAGCAAAAGATTTTGTTGCATACTCCCTTGCCGTGGATGAAACTACTGACGCGACTGACACTGCACAGCTGGCGATATTTATCCGTGGTGTGGATTCCAATTTGTGCGTAACAGAGGAAATACTGGACATTAAATCGATGCACGGGACAACGAAAGGAGAAGACATCTTTGGAAATGTATTTCAAAGTGTAACCGACATGAAACTGCCGTGGGAAAAACTCGTTGGACTTACAACAGATGGCGCACCTGCTATGTGTGGTGAAAAAAATGGACTGGTGGGAAGGATGCGCTCAAAGATGCGGGAGGAGAACTGTGCCGGTGAGTTGACAGTGTATCACTGCATCATACACCAGGAATCGCTGAGTGCTAAAGTCCTAAAAATGGATCATGTGATGAACACTGTAACACAAACCGTCAACTTTATCAGAGCCCACGGTTTAAATCACCGCCAATTCCAGTCTTTTCTGCGGGAAATAGATAGCGAATTTGGCGATATGCCATATCATACGGAGGTCCGGTGGCTAAGTCGGGGAAAAGTTCTCAAAAGACACTTTGAGCTGCGAGAGGAAATCTGCCAGTTCATGGACAGTAAGGGGAAAGACTGCACAGTTCTGCGGGATGAAAAGTGGAAATGTGAGTTGGCGTTCCTGGCTGACATAACGTCGCATCTTAGCGCTTTAAACCTTCAACTCCAGGGACAGGAGCACATAATAACCGATATGCATGATGCAGTGAAGGCATTTCAAGTGAAGCTGCGCTTATGGGAGACACAAATGCACCAATGCAACTTGTTTCACTTTCCCTGTTGCCAAGTAATACGGAACCAAGAAAGTGCCACAGTTTTCCCAAATGCCACCTTTGCTGAAAAACTCAGCGCGCTGCGCACTGAGTTCGCACGGCGCTTCAGTGACTTTGAGGCACAGAAAAGTAACTTCGAGCTGCTTCGCAACCCATTTGCAGTCGATGTGGAAACCGCACCTGTAGAAATGCAGATGGAGCTGATAGAACTGCAATGTAACGGGACACTGAAGGCAAAGTACGACACTGCGGGGCCAGCACAGTTCACTCGCTTCATTCCTGAAGCGATGCCGCAGCTCCGCCAACATGCGGCTCGAATCCTGTCCATGTTTGGCAGCACATATCTGTGCGAGCAGCTGTTCTCTGTGATGAAAATTAACAAAACGTCACACAGGAGTCGCCTCACTGATGAACACCTGCAATCGATCCTGAGAATCTTCACAACACAGAACCTAACCCCAAACATAAACGAACTTGTTGCAAAGAAAAGACTCCAAGTATCAGGCTCTGACTAAATAGGACAAGAAAATGGAATGTTATGATTTGTTATGATTATACTTTTGCTTTAAATTCAATTTTTTATTTATATTTTCAGATTTTTTAATATTCCAGCATGTACAGATTTTGAATGTATTGTATTGACAGGATATTTTTTTATGAAGAGCAAAATATTTTAAGTTGAAATGTATTTATTTTGGAATGATATCCTGTATTTTGGTTCATATTAATGGTTAAAAAACATAAATATTTAGTCTGTTAAATAAATGGTTATACTGTTCGGCCCGCGAGTTTTGAGTTTTGGCCCCCTGTGCAATTGAGTTTGACACCCCTGGTGTAGGTGATTAGGATGCATGGAACCTGTCACAATAGAAATAATACTAAACTGTCATCATTTGTGGTCACACAGTTAATTGTGTTGGCAATTATTTGTGGGTGTTTAAGGGGAGGCAAGTTTTAAAGTAGTCATAAAGGATTTTATTTTATTTTACTAGCAAGTTTAGAGCTAAGTGGTTGAACACTGATACTTCAAAAATCTTACAATGAGGACAGTAGCAAGGTCTGGGATGTGCTATATTAAGCATAGTGAGGCATACTTACCCCAGGTATCAGTGGTGAACACTGTAAGAGCCAATATAAATGGATTAATAAACATGATAGACTTAGCAGGTTCCTGCTGCATCCACTTTGTCTGGAGTTTTTACTGTGTGATCAAGTTGTGAAAATAAATCTAAAAGGATTGTTTGTAGTCTAGTTATAGCTCTCATAGAGCAAATCTGTATTAACAATACTCACTTAGGGCCAGCCACCTGAGCAGAGAACATCATTCTGAGAGACAGTAGCTTGCGTATAAGCTGAAGACTTTTGCAGTTCAAGATGCAGGAACTTGTAATATCTAGAGTTGCCTCAGCATATGCTCTGTTCTCAAACACTCATTTCACCAATACTCAATCTCAGAAAAAGTTGTCAACCATAGTATTTGAACAATAATATAACTCAACACAAATTCCACTTGGACTTCAACTTCACATGACCCAAGAGGCCTGATGGAATTGCTGATGTTGTACACCAAGATACACCAGATGAAAATGTCCATGATTTGCTTTTAGAATAATAAAATCCTTAGATGCCCTATGGACCACTCGTCTCTGCATAGCATAGCCAGGAATGAGAATGTTTGGATCATAGAGAAGACACGGATAGTTCAGCAACATACTGCCCCCAGTGCCCCACCACCACGTAGTTGCTGGGAGGCTCCCTGTAGCAAAACACACATATTATTCTAAATTAGTGATTGGGGAAAGGTCACAAGGAAGGTGGAGCCAGGGACAGCTGTTGTCCATTGGGTACTCCCATTCAAAAAGGCTCTACATTATGGGGCAAATTTCAGTGTAGTGTAATGTTGCTCATTGCATCAATGGCAGACACTAAATGGCTTTCATATCACACGCACATACACCAGCACAGAAAGAGGTACAGTCACTGCCAGCAGACCAACAGCAGTACATCCATGAGCCAGGTTTTCTGAGTTGATTGGTGTGGTGTGGTGGAATGGGAGGTTGGTATGAACCAGACACTGACTATCTCAACAGTTCTAAACCAGGCCAAGTGGGAATGGACTGTCAGAGTTCTGCATTCCTACAATCTCGTTAATCTTACCTCTGCTTTCCAGTTCATTTATTTAAGCTTTGTCACAGAACAAAAAGACAGTTCACAGAATTCAAAATCACAAAACCTCTGGTCTTGCTACTGTAGGCAGGTGATGCCCCACCAAACTTTGTAATTGGGTAATTTTCCACCATATGCAGCACTGTCTGCGCAGCACTGCATTTGTAAGCCCTATTTATGTAACATGTAATGACAATGCTCATGATTCAAATAAAAACAGTTCAGCAGGATCAGACACCAATGGGGAGCCTGGGTTATGTACTGCAGTGACCAAGGAAGTTAGAATTATGCAATCTTAAACTAGAACAATTCTATTTAGTCATTCAGTCCATTTCCCTGCCAATACAGGATTGTTTTCTACAGTGCACTTTCTATTGTTTCTTTTTTACTAAAAAACCAACAAGGAGTCCTTGTGGCACCTTAGAGACTTTATTTGAGCATATTTATTTATTTGAGCATAAGCTTTCGTGGGCTAAAACCCACTTCATCAGATGCATGGAGTGAAAAATACATTAAGCAGTATATATATTACAGCACATGAAAAGATGGGAGTTGCCTTACCAAGTGGAGGGTCAGTGCTAATGAGGTCAATTCAATTAAGGTGGAAGTGGCCTAGTCTCAACAGTTGACATGAAAGGGTGAATATCAGCAGAGGGAAAATTACTTTTTGTAGTGACCCAGTCACTCCCAGTCTTTATTCAGGCCTAATTTGATGGTGTCCCATTTACAAATTAATTCCAGTTCTGCAGTTTCTCATTGAAGTCTGTTTTTGAAGTTTTTTTATTGAAGAATTGCCACTTTTAAGTCTGTTATTGAATGTCCAGGGAGATTGAAGTGCTCTCCTACTGGTTTTTGAATGCTTTTTACTGTTACCCATTACTTCACCCCATTATGCTATAAAGTTAGATGCAAGTTTAGCCTACCTAGACTGCATCATAATGGACCATCAAACCACATAGGGTGAAAGGTTTTCAAATGATTTGATGAAATATTAAAAATATCCTGGAAAGTGAGGGTGGTAAGTTCAATTTGCCAAGAGAAATTAAAACAAATTCTCATTCCCATGGAGAAGCTCACACTGTCCCTGTACTTATTCCAGGACTACAGCAGGCACTTCAATTTTCAGTGAAGTTCACAAGATATCTTTCAATAACATTCAATTCCCTAAAAATGAGACAAACACCTTTTAAACTGAAAGACCCATGTGAAAAAACAAAACTTGCCAAATGGCTTACAATGAAAAGACAGTAATAGCAGCTATATGCTCCTGCCTAATTCACAGCACACAGTGAAGATGTCTGCAGTACAGTAGTACAGAAAGGGACAGTAAACTTACCGCATGAGTGAAAAGTGCCTAAGTGACAACATGCTACAGTAAAGTTTCAGTGTAGCTCATCTTCAAGAGACCTGAACCCTCTGAAATGGGGACATGATTAGGATCGGAGGAGTGAGGATCAAATCCAACATATCCTATGCTAACCTCAGAACAATTGCCTTGCTTCTTTTTGAACATCCATTGCAAATTACTGCAGCATGGACACCTTTAATGGAGCACAGAGAGATATGTCTTGTTTTCCAATGTATTGCTGAGTGATTCAGACTGGGGCCATATGATTCAACTGTATGTGTGCAAGACGAAGTACAACACTTGCCTTGGCATAATTCTGTGGCAAAAGACACCTATGCCCTTTGCCACGTGCAACTGAATGCTGGAACTCTGACCTATGAGCCTTCTCCAAAGGTATCACAGCAGTACTGCTTCTTGAAAATGAGTTTTTCAACCAGACGTACTCTAGATTCCTTGGGCAAGTGTTGTGTGCATATCACAAGGCAAGATATGGTGCTAATTTTTCAGGTCTTCATCACAGCTTTTTTTCCTGTGTCTTCCATCACTGCACTGTTTTTCCACACAAGAGGAACATGTGGTTCTTACATTTTATAAAGGGACTTTTCTCCAGCATGATCCCAAAACACTTTAAAGTATGTGTAAACACTACTGACTCTTTTGCCCACCAAAGCAAGGCAGGTATGTTTGGAGAAGAATGTGGCAACTATTTAACAGTTCTAGCAACACTATACAACAGTTTAGGTTAGAAAGTGAAGAAAAAATGTCTTAGGTAAGCAAAGTATAATTGTCCAGGATGGAATTTGGCCAGGAGACCAGAGTTTGAATAGTCTTACTCTTTCAAAGGGGGTTTTAAGATTTTTACTGACCAAAAGTCAAAAGGGCTTGAGTCTTACATCTCACCCAAAACATTAACCAAGAAATTAATTACTATTCCTTACTATTGTTTGGCAAGGCACCTCTTTCACCTCCTCAGCCTCAGTGTTTCTCACTCTAGCAACTGGGGGACCTAAAATAGATCAGTTCTACTCCAGAAGTTTTTAATTCTTCATTTTGGTTTATTTCTTTCAATATGTTGAAGGTAGGCCTGAGGGTAAGCCCGAGTAGGAGCTTGTCTACACTTACAGTGCTGCAGCGGTGGTGCAGCTGCACCACTGTAGCACTTTGTGAAGATGCTACCTATGCTAATGGAAAAGCTTCTCCTGAGAGTCTCTGGGCTTCTGGAGAAATCTGCAAATAGATCTTAACATGGACATAAAAAGATCGCAAGTCCAGTAAAACATTTCAAAGCTATGCCTACAGCAGTCTTTTAGACATTTTCTGTAATAATCAGGGAAATTTATGATCTAATGTAGTACCATAACATGCCCAGAGGGAGCAGAGATGCATTCAAACAGGGTATGAGGGAATATTTACAAAGGCACTTATTTACAGAGGCATGAGGTATACAGACTGTGTTCATGAAATTATGCAGAGAAATATTTGTTCTTTCTAAGTTAAAACTATGCCATATCATAACTTTTCATGCATCTGTTTGTCTACATTAGGTTCTCTCTTGTTTGTTTTGGTTTGGGCTGGGTTTTTTGGTGCACTGATCTCTCTCAGCTATGCACCTTACTTTAATAATATAGTTTGAAAAATTATTAGCCAGTTTTTGAGTTAAAGAGTAGAAATAGCTTTTGTGCATAGGTAGATTTGTTACTGTGTAGCATTGCTTGATGGTTACAAACATTATCAAAGGTTATTGTGAAGATAATCCATGCAGCCAGAGGACTGAAGCAACAACAAAAGATTTATTTTTTTATTTTCTTATGTAAGTAGACTGGCAGAGATCCAGCTCTCTCATTCTGAAAGCTAGTCGGAATCAACAACACAGTAGATATTCTGGAGAAGTTACAACAAATTGAAAAATGTGAATTCCTCTTACAGCCTTTATTGCTTTAGAAACAGAATAGTTTCCTTGTTTTGGAAAATCTGCCACTTAAAATCAATTCAGAAAGTCACTCGGGAAAACAAAATTTAAAAATTAGTCAAACAGTATGTTTACCCATTTGACCAGTTTGGATATAGAGTCTGATGTCACATGGCAATTGGCTAAGAGATGACTAAATTGGGGGGTGGGTGAGTGAGGGGGGACCACAAGAGACTGGAGAGGAATTATTTAGGATGGTACACTGGGGAAAAACTAGGAGTAATGGGCAGATGTCTTGGGCGAGCGATTGGGGGTGTTGCATTTTCTCTTTGGGAAATATGGTTACCCGGCAGCTACCAGCCACCATGAGCAGAGGGGGGGGACCCCCTGCAACTTCCAGCTGCCGGGGGCAGAGGGGGAACCCCACAGCTCTCAGCCACCAAGATGGTGGGGGAAACCATGGAGCTGCAGCATCAAAAGTCACAGAGAGGTCATGGCTTCTGTGAATTTTTGTTTATTGCCCATGACCTGTCCGTGACTTTTACTAAAAATAACCATGACAAAAACTTAGCTTTAGGAATAAGCCTTGTATATCAAAAAGGATTTTTCCTGAGGAAATAATAAGTAGAAATAATTATAATTTGCACGTGTAATTATATAATACAGGAAAGAATAATGTACTTACCACCAAAACATACTAGGAGAGCCAAACAATCAAACCATAAACTTAAATTTGCTGGGTAATATCAAGAACTGGTCAAAAACCCAACAAACCGCCAAAGTGCCTAGTCAGGAAACCAAATAAGTCATAATATGATTCTTAAATGAGAGATAAATATTAAAAGTCCTTCCTTGCCATTTTTTCATATTAGCTTTATTTAGTTGCAAATGTGAAAAAAAGAGACAGAGTTGCAGTCTGATACAATTTCCAACTTTCTCAAACTTTCAGCCATAGTACCCCAGGTTGTGATCTTATCTACTCCCGAAAGCTGAGCAGAGGGGCCTGGTCACATAGATGACTGGGGTGTGAAAAGGAAAACCCTGGGTACTGCAGGAAGTGGTGATTCAGTGGGTGGCATTCTTACTTCTGATTCAATATTCAATCAATGCCACAGCATTGTGCTTGAGAGAAAAATATGTTATTGGAGGTGCCATCTTTTGGTAAGACATAACATTTTTGTGATCATCAAAATCCTGTGGCACTTATTGCAAGAGTAGAGATGTCCACACCAAAGTCCTAGGGAGATTCTATCCCGGAGAACTACATTTTGACTCCCTTGAGTTTCAACTAGATACAGTATTCTTCTTCATTTCATGTCCTAAGTTATTGAGTAACATTGCTGGTAAACAGCTGCTATGTTCCACCCCAAAATGGGTGATGTAACTCCAGTGCCAATATAAGTAATGTACTTATATATATTTTGGCAATGTAAGCTAAATATATATTTTAAGACTTGCAAACATACAGATGTATGGTGGTTTAGATGCAATAGTACCTGTTAACAATAAAAGATGCTTTTGTGGGGGGGTTTCTATCACTTAAGGCTTAAGTCATAGGAAAAAAACCCACAAAAGCATCTTTTATTGTTAACCGGTTGTATTGCAGCTAAACCACTATCTCAGCCATCTCTTCATAGAGTGAATTCATACTGATTGCCCCAGGAAGTTCTTCTGAGCCATGGCTAAAAATCACATAACTGATTCTTTTCAACATATACTGTATGTGTATAGAGTTGTTGGGGTACAATTCACATTATATATGTGTGTGTGTATATATATATATATATATATATATATATATATATATATATATATATATATATGGAGTTTTGAAACCATGGGTGTGAATTGTACCCCAACAACTCTTTGTATTAAGTCCTATTTTTATTCCTTTCTTGCTGGCTTGGAGAATGAATTAATGTAGTTCTCCAGAAAGAACAGCAGGGAGCACTAAAGAGCACAAATACCAGTAAGAACTCGCCCCAGACACAAGACACCTTCCTTCACTGCTCAACTTATAATAAATTGTCTCTCTGTGACTGTATTTCTATTTAGTTGCTATAAATTAATTCACATTAATGGAAGATTTTGAGGCCTTATCAATGCTATCACGACAACTGAGTGAAAAGACACAATCAGCTGTAGTCTGACCAAGTTACATACAACATGGGGACCCAGTTATGTCCCAGCCACACTACCAATTTTAACTGTGTTCATCATGGTCAAGGAATAAATTACAAACGGATGTGCTGATTCAGTTAGTTGTGGTTTAGATGGGGCTGGAGCATTATGGCAGTAGTGAGAGGCTTACAAGGCTGTTTCCAGATACTGTGCAAGATTCTATTAGTATCTGTGTGTATTTTAATATCAACCCATCTTTCTACATGAGCTGTGGACAGGTAAGGATTTTGCCTCCATACCCAAAAGATTACAGATGTTTTATATGAAGCGTGTATGTATTTTTGTGACAAAAGTGACCTATGAGATAAAGCTGTGTGAGCAACTTCTGGCATCAAAATAGAAAGTAATGTTATAAAATGTACTTAAAACTTAGTAAAATGCAAGATCAATATTATCTTTTATTTCTTCTCCTGTAGGATGCACGGTTTCTTGAAATACCTAGAGCTATGGGCCCAAATGTACACTCTCCCCTGAGATCTATGCATTGAGGATCCCCTCAGATTCCCCCCACCAGGAATAAAAGGGGCTCTGCTGCAACATCAGCCTTTTGGGGTCCAAAAGACTGTCTGTGGATCCACAGATCAGAGGTGGGGGGGGGGGCCTGTCAACTGTGCGTGGAGAGCTGCAGCCCTATGATGGGATGACCACACCAACCCTGAAAAGGTTAAGGAAGCTGAGAAAGGTCCAATTAGTGTGATAGGCCACACAAGGGGCAGAGGCTGGAGAAATAACCCCTGACTGGAAGATGAAGCTCAGTTCAGCACATGTGGGGTAGACTAGTATAAAGCCAGGAAGTAGGCAACAGAAATTGTGGTGGTGAGGAAGTCAGTATCTACCTCCTGTGCATTAGTGAGGGAAGGAGGAAACCCAGGGAGCCTAGCCCTTATGGAAAGGCATACTGAGAAGAGAGCATGTGGAAGGCAGAGCAGGAAGCAGCCCAAGGAGAGAGCAGCAAGGTTGGGGACTGAGTAGACGTTGGCTGCATATTGTAGGGTCCCTCGTATGGGACCCAGAGTAGTGGGTGAGCCCGGGTTCCCCTACCAGCCACTGATGGATTGGCATTGCCTGGACAGTAGGTCCAGGTTGACTCTATATCCCAGAAGGGGAAAACGTAGTGTCATGGCCAGAGGTCTGATTCTCAAAGAAGAAGAGCAGGGGCTGCAGTGTGAGAGAGAGGACAGGAGCTGAGATACTGCGAGGCAAGGTGTTAGACCTAAAAGAGAGCTATTCCTTAGAGGAGCAAGTAGGAGGTGTCACCTGCAGTGAGAGAGAGTACCCCATGACACCCCTCCCCTACTCCACCCTTCTGCCCAGCAGAATTCAGGAAGGAACTCTAAAACAGCTTAAGGCTGCCTTATTTCTCAAGCCCCGCCCCACTCTACAATACCTCCACCAGGCAGCTGCCAGCTGTGGGAGCCCTATCAGAGTGGTTCTGTTGAACCCAGGTTACCAGGGTTTGGGTGGGGAACTGCCAGAAACCAAGAGGCTTGGGGCTCCTGAACAGATGTTTCTAGCATTTCATAGCTCCAGTGGAAATCTGTGGGTATGCTTTGTTCTGTGGGGGAAGATGGAAGACAAACATGACATAGAACAATGGGGGGAGCAACTCTACAAGGAACAACCTTGTAGAGATTTCATCCCCCTTATCATCTGCCTATGGGTTTTCCCACATGAGAAGACAAAAATAATAATTAACAACAACAATTTGGTTTTACATAGCTCTTTCATATATTTTGGATGAGAAGAATATAATCAATGTCTAATCTAATTAGGTACTGATATGCACGCACACCCCCAAACACTGTAGTATCTGAGCACCAAATAAACATTAATACACTTTTCCTTATAACAGCCCTGTGAGGTGGGTATATTCCCAGTTTTACATATGGGAAACTGAGGAACAAAGATTAAGTGACTTGCTCAAAGCACATGGGAGGCCTGTGGCAAAGGCAGGAATAAAACCCAGAGTTCTCAAGTCCCTGTCCAGTGCCTTAACCACAAGACCATCTTGTTCAGGTATTCCATGGGATAAGAAATCGTCTTTAATACAAGAGGCATTTAAAAAAAGTTAAAATAATAGGAACAAATTCTGCTCTCTGATTTCACTGAAGTTGCTCCAGATTTATGCTGGCTAGTTGAGAGAATTATTTGTCCCATAAATTCTGAAAGTGCTTGGCTACACCCCAAACACAGCACTTATGTAACACTGCATAATCACCTGACACTTTGTAGCTGATTTTCCAAGAATGCTAATCCACTTTTCCTGAAACTATCCCTTTACTGAGCAAATATCTGTAGGCTATTTTTTGTATGTCTGTTTCAGAGCTAGCCAAGTATGCTGTCATGGAGTAAACAAGAGAATAATATTTTATACTCTCAAACATCAGAGATAAGGACAGAATTCTTACAGCAAAGCAGAGTGACTTGTCATATAAAAGGGACACACAACATCACCATTCCTTGCTTGGGAACCCCTGTCATACTGAAATAAAACTGCTCCTAACCATTAAAAAAATCTTTCCCATAAGAACAGTGAGGCTTCACTCTTCATTTTCTTTCCCACCAAACTGAGGATTTATCATTCTAGCAAGGAATGTTTGTGGATGGTGCAAAGCAATTATTAGGCTGCCCTGAGAAAGAGCAGAGCTATATGTAGCACAGCTCGATACCAGGTTGGAGCCAGAAGTAACTTGAACTTGTTATTCCCTGTACCTTTATGTTTTGGGGTTCTTTTGCTGTAGACTATTGATATAAAAAAATTTATCAGATGTCTAAATATATAAGTAGCAATTCCAAGTTGTACTGTATATTAGTGGGCCAGATCCTCATTCCATTGGAGTCAGTGCCATAGACTTCAATGGGACCAGAATTTGGCCCAGCATTATGCTAAGTATGTATCACTTAGTGCCGCAATATCAGGGTTATTCTTTATTAATGATTTTTGAGCATGTGGTTTATTCATGTCTCTTGTGATATTAAGGGTCCTGCTCACATAGCACTGTCCCTAAAATAACAGAATTAAAAGGCACTGCTGGGCACAAGAGGAGGCAGAGGGCATAAGGAGCCTTCCTCTGTGCCATTGTCTATTTGCTCAGTATAATGGCAATCCTTGTGCTTTCATCTTGAGTAGACTGCTCCAAGCCTCCCAAAAGTGCTGTTGCCAGCTCCTCTCCTTCATGCTAGCCAGCTGTGCTGGATCTAAACCAAGTCTTCAGGGAAGTCTCCCATTGTTCCTCTGTCACCCATGCAATTCCATTAGTGTTAGCAACAGTGAGTACCCTAGTGTTCCAGAGCAGATATAGACAAAGCACCAGTGGTTATATACATTACAGCACCCACTGCTGCTTGCACTGGTGGTATTGCTATGCTTGGAGTTTTCTGTAAATACTGTAGTGTAAACCATGCAGGAGGATAGGTCTACAGGGGAAATTTTCAGTACTTATCCTACCTTTGTTTCAGCATTGGTACAGTCACACCAATAGCAGCAACAATGGAATCCGTGGAGTAGACAGGGCAAGACACAGAAATTTCTACCATCATCTAACTGTTCTGCAGCTGAGGCTGCACCAGTAGTGGCACTGCAGGGGTGGGAGATTTTAAGAAAAGTGTCAACATAGGCCACTTCAGAACAACTGTCTCATCAGTGGCAATTCTTGGTCATTGTCACAAGCATCGCAGCCAATGAGAGCTGGGGGGGGGTGCCTGAGGGCGAGAGCAGCACGCGGACCCTCCTGCCCTCTGTCTAAGGCTGGATCTGCTGGCCACTTCCAGGGCGCAGAGCAGATCCAGGACAGGCAGGGAGCCTGCCTTGGCCCCGCTGCACCGCTGACTGGGAGCCACCCAAGGTAAGCCCATGCCCCAACCCTGAGCCCCACACCCTGCCCCAGCCCTGAGCCCTTCCACAAACCCAGATCCCCCTTCTGCACCCCAAGCCCTCATCCCTGGCCTCACCCCAGAGCCTGCACTCCCATCCCAGAGCAAATACCCATTGCTGCACCCCAACCCCCTGCCTCAAACTGCAGCCCCCTCCTGCACTCTGAATCCCTCGGCCCCACCCCCCAGCCTGGAGCCCCTTCCTGCACCATAAACCCCTCATCCCCAATCCCACCCCAGAGCCCTCACCCCCTCCCACACCAAAACTCCCTGACTCAACCCACAGCGCCCTCCCACACTCTGAATCCCTTGGCCCCACCCCTCAGCCTGGAGCCCCCTCCTGCACCGCAAACCCCTCATCCCCAACTCCACCCCAGAGCCTGCACCCCCAGCCAGAGCCCTCACCCCCTCCTGCACCCCAACTCCCTGCCTCAGCCTGGAGCTCCCTCCTGCACCCTGAACCCCTCATTTCTGTCCCCAACCTGGAGCCCACATCCCCAGTTAGAGCCCTCAGCCCAACCCCCCACCACAGCCCAGTGAAAGTGAGTGAGGGTGGGGGAGAGCAAGCCACCAAGGAAGGGGAAATGTAGTGAGCGGGGGTGTGGGGGGCGCTCAGGGAAGGAGCAGGGCTAGGGTGTTTGGATTTGTGCAATTTGAAAGTTGGCAACCCTAACCCCCACACCTTTCTGGATTAGCTCCTCACTGTCCTGAGACACAGTGAAGTTGAAGTGGCAGCTGCAGTGTAAGTCCAAGGTGGCAAGGGAGGGGCTGGGGGCTGCCTGGGCAGCAGGGCTTGCAGAAGCCAGTGAAGGCTGGGCAGTGACATGGAGCCAGGTGGGTTGCTACATTTGTAGCCAAAGCTCCAGCAGCACCCACGGTGCTGCTAGGAGGAGCAACGGTGCCATAGCCACAATCTTAGCCCCAACTGGGGACTGCTTCCTGCTCCTCAAGCCCCAGATAGCAGCTGCACCCTCCCCTGGGCAGTCCTAGCCTACTCTGACACCACTGCTGCCCACAGAAGGAATCTGAGTATGTCTACAGAATCTGCCTAGTCTGCCTATAGCTAAAGCACCCTCTCATGCCACGGACATACTCTCTCTGTATCAGAAGGTGGGAGTAGGGCCAGTACAGAACCAGTATGCCAGCTCTACACAAGCTGGGAAGGCCTTCAGAAAAAGGTGTGTTCTCAGGTGGGTCATTCTGCCTCTTTGTGTAACTGAGCATGTCTGACTGCCTTAGATTTTTGGGAGAAGGAAGTGCTTATTTAGTCTGCAGAAGAGAAGAGGGTGGTAATAGAATTTGATCAATAATATTAGTATTGACATTTCACTTAGAATGGAGAACTAACATATGCATTGCATTTAATTTATTGGGCTGTATGTAGCCATCTTAACTGAATGATCGTTCATAAATCATTGCTCCCATGAAAGAGAATTATGAAGTCCATAATCCAGCTCAAGCATTTATCATGCATCTTCACCAGATCTTTCTATGAGCTTGAGTGATGCAGTTAAATGTTTAACAGCTTTTATTGTTAATTCTTTTTGTTTCCCCTTTTATATTGTACTTGCTATTAAAAGCCTAATTAGTTTAAGAAAACCAAATGTAATTACTATAGTTAATTAATTTGGGAACAAGTTATCTGATGCTTTTAAAGAGGATGTTCCCTTTGCCCTGACATGAAGCAGACAAATGTTGTGTGATAGCCTGATTGCTGGTCATGTGAGAAGAGATGGTAACTTCTGCTCACAAGAAGTGTCAGGGTAAATTAATTGTTTAAAGATAATATGAGTTATTTTAAAAACAAACTTCAACAGGTTAGGCATAAACCTGTTTTATAGCTCATTCCAAATTAAAGCCACATATACACCTATATGGTTATAATTTAGTTACTTTAACAGTATATTTAACTCCATGAAGAATGAACAGAACAAATAAAGAATGTTCAAATATTTGTCAGAGGCAATCAATATGAATGCACTTTCCCCCCATATATGTTTTGGAATTGTGTAGAAAAGAGGATTTGGAGCTGATGTAAAGTCTGTTGGCATGGACCCAAGCAAAATCCTTAAAAAAAAAAGTTAACACATCAAATTAGATTTGCAAATACTCAGTAACTATAGACAAAGAAAAAATGCATTACTGTGAAAAAATGCATGTATCCCAAGGACTGGATAAAAGTTATGGGATCCTCTTTAAAATGTGTATAAATGAATAAGAAAAACTTAGGGCCTGAAATCCTGCCAATCCTTATTCATCCACCCAAGTAGTCTTTACTTACCCGTGTAGTTGAATTGACTTTACTGGGTTAGTAAAAGCTACTTCAGTGAGTTAAAGTTGTCTGGACTGGACTCTAACACTTCAGAGACAGAAAGAAGAGTACAAGAGTTTGCACCCCATTTTTTTCCCTTATGAAACAGAGGTTGAGTATGTGTTGGTTGCTTTTCCTGTGATTCACAGACTCAGAACAAAAATCAAACTGTCTGAAAGGAATCTTGTAAAACTGAAAAAAAGCTAATGTTACACCAGGGGGAGGAAGGGCAAATCACATCCAATGTAGTCCTGTAACAAGGTAGCTCACCCCTTAAGGGCTGGAGAGTGTCTGGGGCTAGCCACCCCTGTTAGATGTTTTCCCTATAAAGGGCAGCAGGAAGCTACAGGGAATGGGATGAAACTGTAAGGAATGAAAAAGGTTTCTCCAGTGAAGAATCTGATACCAGCGGAGTTTGGGCCCAGAGCTCAGGAGACACCTAGGGGAGACCCTGATTAGGTTTGGACCTGGAAGCCAAAGTCAGAAGGCTGTGTTCCAGCTAGGAAGAGCTGTGAGGACTGGTTGTGAGAATAGTCTAGGACAGAAAATGAGCTCTGGAGGTAAGATGAGACATCAGAGTTAAGTATGAACTTTTGTGTGGTGATGGACTTTATTTTGGGACCCTGAGCATTAAAAATTGTTTCTGTCATTAAACCAGCCCCAGGAATGGATCGTGTTAATCAAGAAGCCTGTGTGCAGTTCTCAAGGGGCCCTGAAGTAGGGGAGAAACAGAGGCAGAGTGCAGCAGAGTGACCTGAGGCCCCAAGGGGTTGCTCTGTAAATGGCAACCCTGTTACAAGTCCAGTGTACAATTGGGCTTTGCCAAGCTTTTATAGCATTATTGTTCTGGTGGTGGAATAAATCATGCATTCTCTACATTTTGAATTGCAAAAGTAATTACAAGTAGTTTATCTACCTTACTTAGCAATTGTTGCTTAATACTGACTCAATACATATTGAGTTACATAAGCAATAATATGCAATGGAAAGTAATTTTGTTCCAGTAACAGCATGTATTTTCCTACTTCATAAACAATGTTATTTTTAAAACCATTTTATATAGCAATGTCACTGTAGCAAATGTTGTAGCAATGCTGCAATTAAAACATCCACCTTTGGGGATATCTATTTATCTAGGCCTTAAAGCAAATGTTCCATGTTTAGGCCTTGATCTTTCCTTACATAGAAATAGCATGACTCTCAGGTTCACTTTGCAAGAGCTACTTATAGCTGAGCTTGCTGTGGTCAGGATTTGCCTCTCTCTGCTGTTCAGGACAAGGCCCAAGTTTCTACAGTGCTAGTCACAATAGGACTCCAATCCTGACATAACTTCTGGGAACTATCACAATACAAATATGTATCTTAATAATTCATGAGAAGTAGTGATTCTCTTTTGCAATAATATCTATATATTGCTTTGAGTAACATGGGTTCAGTTTCCTTTTGAAGGACATTAATTATATTGCATGGAGTGAATAAATCTGAAGCTGTTTGGATTATAATTATAAAACTCAACCTTAGATGTTTGTACCTCAATAAAATTTGCACTGTGCTGTGACACCAGCCCAGAACAACCCCTGCTCTATAAGTCCATCCCAAGCACACAAAATGATAAAGAGCAGATTGGAGAGGTGTTTCTTCTTTAATGCCTGCAGAGAAGCAGCCAGCCCATTTTTTTTTCCTTCTCCACCCTCAAATTCTCTGACTATAGCCTTCCAGGGCACGACAAAACAGGATATGGTGACATTTACCTCACAATGCAACATCACAATATCATGATTCAAATGTCTACATGAGATTTTACTTTAGCATGGCAAACTCAAACCCACCAAGTTTGAGCAAGCTCAGATTTTTTGTTATACAAGCTTCCATTTTAGGGCTAAAAGAGCCAGTCTGCCCCATGCTACTCAAAATGTTATTTAACTGAAATCCTTGAGAGTGTCCCAATCTTCTTGATGGAAATTACAGTATTTTAAATATTTATTACAAAAATCAACTGTATAAAATTCAACTACCCATTACAACTTATTGAGTCAACAATGCGTATTTTGAACACTTTGCATGTTGTCAAGTATCAGGGGGTAGCCGTGTTAGTCTGTATCTACAAAAACAACAAAGAGTCTGGTGGCACCTTAAAGACTAACAGATTTATTTGGGCATAAGCTTTCGTGAGTAAAAACCTCACTTCTTCGGATGCATGCTATGCATCCGAAGAAGTGAGGTTTTTACTCACGAAAGCTTATGCCCAAATAAATCTGTTAGTCTTTAAGGTGCCACCAGACTCTTTGTTGTTTTTGAACACTTTGTTATACATATTTATACAATAGCTCGCCTGGCTCCAAAGTGGCTACTGCAATTTATCAGACCAAAAGAAATACTTTAAAATCCCATCATATATATATGTATGTGCTCTACTTCACCTGAATGTGTCACTAAAAACTACTGTCCCAAAAGGAAGCAAAATAAAGTTTAAGGTATGACACAAAACAACAAAAACAAAAGTGTGAAGTTAAGACTGATACTCTGTTTACTTCTGAATTCATCCCTTGTGCTTAGCTCTCAGCAGTGCATTAGAGAAACATATCAGTACGTATTGCAGTACTTCCTTGCTTTCACCTCTTTGCCTCACACTCTTAAGTGTACTTCTCTATAGAGTTGTATGAGTTATTATATTTAGGATGTAAGTATGCTTATATAAGGGAATTAGAATCGAAAACAGTCATTCCATGTCTGTGCTAGTTGACAATAAATGCCCTTGATTGCATTATGCAACACACTGCCTCACAAGATAACTATTTACTTTACATAAGTCACTGAAAACTTTCAGTACAACAAGTTTCTATTTAATATTTCTATATTCTGTCTCCCATAAACCAAGTTCCTTATTATCCTTTAATACAGAGTGGATATCTTAGAAGGAGATGTGAGCATTATGCATATGTTCAAAAATATAGTAGGAATGCTTGAAATTTCTACTGATATGTACAGTATGTTTAAATTTGCTAGAATTTGCTATTTTCCCCCAAAGATGTTGCAAACATCTACCCACATACTAGAATTAAGATTTTTTTATTAATTTATAAATCATTCATATCATAGCACCTATGAGCCACTAGAAATCTGCAGAAGGTATGAATTCTGCACCCCCTCCAGGGCGCAGAATTCCCCAGGAGTAATCTGCTGACCACTAAAATGTTTTTGCTTTCTCACCCAATCTATGCAATTGTTTTGTAGTATTGGCAAACCCAGAAATGAACCTTCTGTAATAGAAGTAGAGCCCTGTAAAACTCTGCACATCTGGGGAGTTGGCCAGCTCTGCACAGCCTCAGTTTTCTTGTTCTCAGTGAAAACTCCCTTCTCACTAATTGTGTTTCCAAGGTAGATTATCTGTTTTGGAACAATTCACATTTCTTTGGGTTCAGTTTCAAATTGGCCGCCTTCAGCTTATCACAGACCACTTATAAAAGTTTTAGTTCCTGCTTAAATGTTTTAGCATGCACCAGGATAGCAACTATCTAGGAGTAACAGACAGGCTGAGGGGTGAATGCCACATAATACCCTCTCCATTAGCCTCTCAATGTGACTAGCGCATTGCACAAGTCAAAAGCCACCACTTTAAATTGCCACAAGCCTTGTCCTGCTGTGAAAGCAGGGTTTTTTTCCTCCACTTTTTGGTTTCCACTTCCACTTGCCAATATCCTTTTTTAAGATCCAGTGTGGAAAAGCAGACTGAATCTGCTACACCATCCAAGGCATCATCTATTTGTGGTCATGGATAAGAATCTTTTAGCCTTCTTCAGTGGAGGTTCTCAAAAGGCGTCTGGATTGCCATCTGTCTTGGATGGTTTAGATACAACAAATCCTTCCTCTTGGCAGGGGGTTAGACTAGATGACCCTTGCAGTCCCTTCTAACTCTATGATTCTATGATTTAATTTAATTTTCTGCAGTCCACACAAAATCTGGTGCTGCCATCTTTTCTCTTCACCAGAACTACAGGTGAGGTCCAAGGGCTAGTTGAAGGCTCAGTTATGTCTTCCTCATACACTTCCTCAATGGCCTGTAGTGTTTCTTCCGTTTTTGCTACTGGTAACCAGTGAGTTGGCTGTTTAATGGGTTAGTCCCCCCCCCCCCCCCCCAAGTACCAATCTTGTACTGTACCAGTGCAGTACAACCTATAAGCTTTGTTAGATCAGGAGAACTACTCCTGATTCTTAACCAGAAAGTCTCTTAGAAGTCTCTTAGGCCTGGTCTACACTAACCCCCCAATTCGAACTAAGGTACGCAAATTCAGCTACGTGAATGACATAGCTGAAGTCAACGTACCTTAGTTCGAACTTACCACGGTCCAGACGCGGTAGGCAGGCTCCCCTGTCGACTCCGCGTACTCCTCACACCGAGCAGGATTACTGGAGTCGACGGGGAGCACTTCTGGGTTCGATTTATCGCGTCCAGACAAGACCCAGAAGTTCGATTGTCTGCCGCCGAACCAGCGCGTAAGTATAGACAAGCCCTAAAGGCTGTTCTGCTGTTCCCCATTTAAATGTACAACACTGCCCTGCAACAGGTCCAATAGGAGCTCTCCGCATTCACCTTCCCCCTTGTAGTTTACTTCTATATCAGTGTTTAACAGATGCATCGGCCCACATTTTGCAACAGCAGTTCCCTTTTTTACTATTTGTTGTTTGTCAGAAACATCCAGCAAATGAACTGGGATCAGTTCTTGTTTTAGATCCCTAGAACTTTAGTAGATAAAATTCCCTCAAGAACCTGGATCTCAAAACAGATTTCAGCAACTCCCCAATTTTCCCTTGTTGGAAAGCTACCACAACATATAGCTCTTATAATGGTTTCTGCCCCTTGGAGCAGGACAACTTGCTCATTGCAAACCAATTGCCTACAAACCATTTGTCTCATCTAGGCCATTGTGAAGGTCAATACTATTATGGTCACCACTTTTACCAGACTACGATACATTTTGTATAAAGTGTGCCTTGTAAGATATCATTTGAAAACACTTAATCTACTGAATATTGTTGTCCTGGTAAAATGTGGGCATCAACATTGTATGAGAATTTATTAGATTCTACTATGTATCATTGTTATAGCATGGAGATAGATTCAATGTTTGTAATGGCTCAGCCATTCCCAGTCCTTATTCAATCCTGAGTTGATTGTGTCTAGTTTGCATATCAATTCCAGCTCAGCAGTCTCTCGTTGGAGTCTGTTTTTGAAGTTTTTCTGTTGTAAGATAGCCACCCGCAGGTCTGACATTGAATGGCCAGACAGGTTAAAGTGTTCTCCCACTGGTTTTTGAGTATTATGATTCCTGATTTCAGATTTGTGTCCATTAATTATTTTGCGTAGAGACAAACATTGAATCTATCTCCCCTTGTAAGTATTCTCACACTTCTTATCAAACTGTCTGTACTGGGCTATCTTGATTATCACTTCAAAAGTTTTTTTTCTCTTACTTAATTGGCCTCTCAGAGTTGGTAAGACAACTCCCACCTGTTCATGCTCTCTGTATGTGTGTATATATATCTCCTCAATATTTATTCCACTCTATATGCATCCGAAGAAGTGGGCTGTAGTCCACGAAAGTTTATGCTCTAATAAATTTGTTAGTCTCTAAGGTGCCACAAGTACTCCTGTTCTTTTTACTAATTCTAATGGAGTTGGATTGCTTGCTTTCTTGATCTGTCTCTAGCAAGCACCCAGAACAGACAAAACAAAGCCTTTCCCCCCCCCCGCCCCATTTGAAAGTATCTTGTCACCTTATTGGTTCTTTTGGTCAGGTGCCAGCTAGGTTACCTGAGCTTCTTAACCCTTTACAGGTAAAAGGATTTTGTGCCTCTGGCCAGGAATTTTATAGTACTGTATAAGGTTGTTACCCTTCCCTTTATATTTATGGCATCTGGTCTAATAACTTACATTTGAGCCTGTGTCAACTACTCCCATACAGATAACAGATTCTATTATACAATTAATAGCCAAACTCTGCTTATTATTTAACTGCCCAGATCTAAACAAAAACTTTGGGTCTCATACTTGTACCTCCATCAAGCTTTGCCTCTTCAGTGTAGTGTTCCCCATTTTCCAGAATTGGGACAGAAGCCTTTGCTAGACATCTTCAACTGTCTTGGCCTGCCTTCAATTTATAGCAATCCTTCTTTGTGGCTACTCTTGTCATAGTACCAGCACATAACTGAACTGTTTGGCAATAATGCAAAAAAGCAATTTTTTTTTAAACAAACCACATGTATCTGTTTGAATTGTTCAGTAAAATCATGAACCAGATTAGAATCCACTCTTTATCATACATATTAGACACAGAACTGTACTTACAGGGCTAATGCTGATCAGTTTCCGTCTTCCTCACTAGTGGTTGCTTCCTCTTCTGGTGAACTACTGCAAGGAAAGATTCAAGTTCTGTGGCAAATTCCACAGTCTCTGGTGTCCTTTTGCTGATCTTGATCTGCAAGTCCAACTCCAGCTGTCCATCTATAAACTGGTCCATTGTCAAATGCCTCTACTTCTAGCTCTTAGCTTTGCCAGGCTAGCTCAAAACTGCATGCTAAGGGCCTGTATCAGGTCTGGATAAGCAGTCTCTTTTCTGGGGGTAAATTCTGCAGGACAGAAAGAGCTAGGACCCCTAAATTAGCTGCTTGAAACCTTCCTTTCTGTCCCACTTACCACCCATTCATTTTAGTTGAATTGAGCCGATAAGTCTCCCAGGGAGCTTTTTTCCCCTTAAAGATACGGAGATTTTGCATTATTTGAACTGGGAATCCTCCAGATGCTGCTTTAGTTACTTTTGTGAAACTTCCAGGTCTTACTTTAAATTCTTTTGTGAAGGGTCCAGCTCCTGTGTTAAGTCTTGTTTTACATCCTGATGCCCATTTTTGATTCCTGCAAGCACCTCCATTAATTGTTCTATCTTACTGTGACGGTGCTGCCCGTGGGAGCCAGCTGAGGTCACTCAATTAGGGTGAGCTGCAAACAAAATGGGGCAGACAAACCCCAGAAGCTGGTGGATATTCCAAAACTTAGTTTACCAAGCCAGCACAGAACAGAACAGCTTCTATAGTGCCTCACTGGTTACTCAGAAGTCCAAACAATGCAGTTCCCTTAAAGTACCCAGCCTCAGGCCTCCATCCAGACATACACGTCAGATATGATGATGATTACTGAAAATCTTATCTCGTCATATAAAAGAAAAGGTTCTTCCAATCCCAAAGGATCAGCCACATACCCAGTTTCAATTATAACTTAGATCTTACCCAAAATACACGCTTATAGCCAATTCTTATTAACTAAACTAAAATTTATTAAAAAAGAAAAGAGAGAGAGTTGGTTAAAAGATCAATATACATACAGAGTTGGATTCAATGCTTGAGGTTTAGATACATAGCAGAGGTAAGCTTGTAGTTGCCAAAAGTCCTTTTAGATATAGTCCATAGGTTATAGTCCAATGTCCATATTCAGGGTGGCTCGAGTCAATGACTGGGGATCTCAATCCTTGTCGCTTAAGGTTTCCCCCTCTTGAAACCCAAAGCAGATCTGAGATGCAGAAGGATCGTGTCCCAAGGTTTTTATACCTTTCCAGCAGCCTTTTGGCCTGAGAAAACAATAGGCTCAACTTTCCTCCTTCTAAACATCATGGCAATTAATACAGGATAATTTATCCATTAAACAGTTCAGATACAGGTTACCACAACCTTCAAAGAGACGTATAGACAATAATACTATTTCACTTAAGTATCTTTCTAAATACTGATACTCCTTTTTTGATCTTTGAATCAAAGCTATAGCAATAGACAAGACTCGTTTGCTTACATCACAAGCCCTGAGCAGACATCTACCCTTTTATCTCTAACAATGCAGAGTTGCACTTCAAAGCTCTATTCATTTACATATCTTCCTAACCAGTCACTAAAGTTCGGCCATGGGTTAGGTCAGTCTGGGAGGTAATTAACTCTTTCTGGCCCTGTCACCTTTCAATGAGATATTATATTACACTCATAACATCACACTTGATTTAACAGCTCACGATCTCTCTCTTTGGAAACTAGATCTCACCTCTAACACAGTTGTTGTCCCTCTTTGATGTGAACAGCAACTCAAAGTTGAGAATCTCAATGATGCTTCATTTAGAAGTAGACATTGAAGGAGTCTAGTATTTTTGGATGCAACTGGGTTTATTTACAAAGAACATGTAGAATCCCACTTTATGCAGGAGGCACAAATGGAGCAATTATTTAGCTTATAGCCCCAAGCCTCTTCAGCTAACAGACCCAAACACACTCACTCTAGCTTTTTCTAGCCTACTGCTTGGCTTTCCTGCTTCTCTCTCTGTTCTTACCTGTCCTCCCTTCCCCCCTGTTCTCCCCAACACCTACCCAAAGTGCTACTCCACCAAAATCTCCTGCACACACCTTTCATCTGAGGAGGGGGTTTATGCTTACAGTTATGTTCATTGATAAGTGTGACCCTTCAATCTCAATGGGGTTTTAACTCACCCCCTAATTTCACCCAGCTCCTAACAGGATAGGGCCTAGCACAGCAGGATCCTGGTTCCTGAGAAGGGCTCCTAGGCTTTACAGTAATATAAACAATAAGAAAGCTTCACTCCCAAATGAAATGCTGAAGGTTACAATGCCCCACTGAGTGCTGCCCGGGGTAGTTTGGCACCTGCAGATCACTCAGCACAGGCTCGAAGAAGCATCTTGCTCGCATGAGAACCAGAGTCAGGCACAGGCACTGTTTAGAGCTATTTGAAAAAACTGCACGTGTGTATTTAGCTGGGGGTGGGGGGCAGGTTCTGTCATAATAGAGGGCGCTGTAGAGCACAGAGGTTCAGGCATTTTTAGCACCACTGGGCTGTTTCTTCTGCGCTTGCCTGTCTGCTGGAGCCTCTTGTACTGCCCCCAAAACACCTCCTTACCGCTCCAGCCATGGGGACCTGAACGACCTCCCTACCTGCGAGCGCCTCACACGCACCGAGTCTCCGCCCATTCCCCTAGGCCCTGCCCACCACCCCGGCGGGCTCCTCCCTGGGCTCCTCCGCGGCTCTAGGCCCCGCCCTCTCCTCGCTAAGCTATGGCACGCGAGGAGCGTCGAGCTGTGTTTTGTAATCTCCTCCGCCCCCTCCCCCACGCCGTGCCTCTCAGCCAATGGAGAGTGCACGTTGTGGTCAGGTGACGCAGCTTTTTATGTAAGCCAGCGGCGGGTCTGCGGCGATGTTTGAAAGGGGGTTACGGTCTAACGGCCGCTCCGCGAAGCTTCTGCTATAGGACGCGCGTGTGTACTGCGCCCGTCACCCGCTTAAGGGTCTACTCCCCCCCCCGTCGCGAGTGCCTCGGGGCCGTGCGCAGAGCAGAGCCCGGCTACAGCCACGCCGCGAGGAGCGCCACACCCCCCTCTGGGATCCGGACGGCGAGCGGGACAGGGTGGGGGCTCGCAGCAGGATGGCGTCGTCGTCGGTGGTTGTGAGCTCGGAGGGGTCCCCGGAGCCAGGGGGCAGCGGGTGGCCCCGCGGGGAGCCCGAAGGGGAGCAGGAGCGGCTGCTGCGGCGTGGGGAGCTGCTGGCCTTGGGGAACCACCTGAAGGAAGCGCTGGAGACTTACTCGGCGGCGCTGCGTCTCGGGCCGCCTGCGGGACCCCGCCGCCTCGAGACCCTTGTGGACTGTCTGGTGCTGAACTACCGCCTCCGACAGGGGCTGGACTGGAGCCGGGACCAGGAGGCCCGGGAAGAGGGAGGCGGCGCGGCCGCAGGGCCGCTGACCTGCTGCGGCTGCCGGGGCTTCCTGGGCGAGCCGGTGACCGCTCCGTGCGGGCACAGCTACTGCCGCCGCTGCCTCCGGAGGGAGCTGCGCTCCCGCTGCCGCCTGTGCCGGGACCTGCTGTTGCCGCCAGCCGGGGGTGGCCCCGCCGCCCAGCTCCGGACCAGCGTCGTCCTCAGCCAGTTGGCGGAGAAATGGTTCCCGGCCGAGTGTGAGAGGGCGCGGACCGGCAACCTGCTGGGGGAGCTGCTGAGCCAGGGGCGCTTCCGAGAGAGCCTGAGCGCCGCCAGCCAGGCCTTGCTAACAGGTAATGGGCAGTGGGAGAGGCTCAGCTTGCGCGCTGGGCCCTGGCACGTTTCTCTCCCCCCCCCCCCAGTCTGCACCCGGGCGGCAGGGAACCCGCTTCGGTTTAGTGACAGTTGGCGCGACAGGCCGAGCCTTGGTTCCTCGGGTGTGCCGCAGGGAGCTGAGAGCTCTTGTCCGTCTCCTGTCACTCCATCTCCACCGTGCCCCTCTCCTCCCCTCACAGCTCAGTCGGGGAGGAGTCGACGCTGTAATGAAGTAAGCTGCCGAAATCACGAGGGGAAGCTGGCAGGGATAGGCCCTTTGAAACAAGTCTGAAGTTTGCTAGAGCTCCAAGAGTTGACTTTTCTAATTTCGCTAACTTACTACGGGAACGAGCAGCGAGAGAGCCGATTGTGGGGCTGCATGAGGGCTGTCTGGTGAGCAGATACACGGAGGGGTACTTGTGGAGTGGGCACGCTGCCCCTCTACTGCCAACCTTTTCCCAGGCCAGCTTTTTCCGTGCCTCCGACATAGACACTGTTGGACGGTGACAGGGTATCTTAGAACCATGCCTGCTGTATTTGCATTGTTACCAAGGAGAGACCTGTTTTCCCAGCCTCTCAAGTGTGTCACTGAGACAATTCCCAGCAGGCCAGGCCTAGTTGCATAAGCAGATGGGGCATGGAGGGGGACAGGTTGTGTAATGCTAGTGACATCACAGATGGGTGTGGTAGGCGTTTTATAATACACTGTTGCTAGAGAGGGCAAGGGGGGAGGTGAAAGGGTGTGCTTGGATTATTATTTATTGAGTACTGACAGTAGCTTGGCTCTGTACAGACTCATATGTGGTCACTGTATCAGTGAGGTTAGTCTAGCTCACCCAAGCATTTTGACACCATAGAGATTAGCAAGACATAAACACCTAGACAGAAACAATGCCAGGTTCCCTCTTATGGTGCCTTAGTTCCGGTATGGAAGCCTGAATTTGGTTAAGTTCTAGTCTCTATTTTTACAATGGTTGTTCAGAAACTTAGTCTGAAATTATACCTTTTTAACCTTTGGTTTTTAATACTTGGGCACTGCATTTATGGAATTGCCAGCTGCAGGGGGGGAAAAAAGTTTAGATATCAAGCTAAACATATTCATTTGACAGAAGTTTCTTTTCTAATCCATATTAGGGAGAAATGTTAGCTGCCATTTCAGAATAAACTGTTGTCAAAATACACTCCTGTTTGAAATATTCTGTTCAAATCTTAAACATCTCTTGGGAGCATAATATGTGTGGATGTTTGATTGTAGCAGTGTCCTAAACTATTTTTTAGTACAGTTGTAGCGTCCTGTGTTAGTCAGGCCAAAGAAGCATGGAGTGTTGAGTGGTTTATTTAAACTAGGAACTTCTTAAGAATTAAGTATTTTATTTTAATATAGAATTTGGCATTGTGGCACACACATAAAAGGTAATCAAACAAATGAAGTAAAATCTAAATGGCTTTTGGATTGTAAATGGGTCTCTGTGATTATAAACATTTATGGTTTAGGATTTTTGAGGAAGTGGAAGAAGAGAGATGGATTTTTCTGGTTCGACATTAAGAACCTAAGGGATCTCTTCTCCTCCTCCTTGCCATGGCACTGCTTATGGCTCTGACTGTCATATTTGAGGTGTCTATGAATGAAGAGTTTTTTAATTACATTGTTGTTGTACCAAGTTTACATTTAGGTTTGGGTTTAACAAATGGCAGGTAAAACCTGAAAACATAACTTTCAGTCTTAATATTTATCCATAGTTTTCTTATGCAGATTATTCATGCATATATTAGATTGCAGATTTAGAGATTTACTCAGACCACGATCCTTTCTACATTCTTTTCCTTTGTATAGCCCAAAAAACTCAGTGTTCTAAGTGCTGACTAATTATACAATAAAAGTTGTTACTCCGTGTGGTAGTTCTAATGTGTTAGAGGTGTTTGACAGCTGTATAAATCTATATTAGATGTCATACATATTTAGGGGCCTTTAAATTCATTGATCTGTGAGTGTGTTTTTACAAAACATTGCTTTAAAGTAAATAAGGCAGATATAGAATTCTGTTAGTATATATTCTGAGCTATTGGCTTGGCAAGGTTTTTTTCCTCCAGCAACATAGAGGAATTCTCACAAAGGCTCAGAGTTCGAGAGAGGGGGAAATATTAGCTTACTCTTTTTAAAAATAATTCCCTTAGTTCAGATGTGTTTTAAAGAAGCTTTTCTCCTTGTCATCCCATCTTAGTTCCACTTTACCCAGACATACAGTCCAAAATCTGATTGACATAAATCTGTTGCCCTAAATTGAACTTGATGCCATAAACTCAGCTTTAGTCAGGTTAAAAGAGAAGATGAGTTAACTGCTTTTAATAACGGTCTCCTATTATTGGGATGTTAATTAATTGTAAACATGGAAGTTTGCCCCTAACTCTTCACAAATGTGGGGATGGGTAGTTCTTATGCTGATTAAGTTGAAATGAAGTAGAAGTCATTAAAGGGATGCGGTCAGGTTAAAATAAGAATAAAGACATCTTGAGTCTTTTAGCTTAGCATGTACCTCCTATCCCCCACATAACTGATATAGGTGCAACTCCACCACTTATTAGTAAATTACACTGTAATCATAAATAGTGTGATTTGAATTTCGTAGCTTTCTTTTTGCCTTGAGTATTTTCATAACTTATTTCTTTTAGCAGATCCAAAATACCATAATACTTATTTGATTCCCTCTTGAATAACATTTTAATTTGCAAAAAGAAGAACAGGAGTACTTGTGGCACCTTAGAGACTAACAAATTTATTAGAGCATAAGCTTTCGTGGACTACAGCGCACTTCTTCGGATGCATATTTTAATTTGGTGAAACTGAAAGTTTTGGAGTACAAATGTATTTCTTACAGTTTATGCTGCTTGCTTATTTTTTTGATATCTTTGTACAATTAAACTGGCTAATTGTATTCTCACTTCCGTAGTTTGTAATAGAACAGTGGTTTGATGTTTGCAATCTAGATGTTGCGTGGATATATTTTTAGTTTTTCTAAAAAACATATGCTTAACCTAAAGTTGGGGCCAAAGCTGACCTGACAGTATTTCTTTAAGCATTGCAATTCTGGGACAAAGGCTTAAAAACAGCTTGCAGTTTTGCAAGTACAGTCACTCCCATTTGGAAATAGGATTTATGCCTGCTATATGCATGTGCATATTGGGTAGTTATTGGCTGATAACATGTCAATGGGCCACTTTACCTCAAATGGCCCCTTGAAATATGTAACTACTTATGCTAAACAATCTGTTTCACTTTGTATTTAGCTGTGACATTCCGGGTATGTTTCCCAAATCTGAAGATCTCTGTGTAAGCTCGAAAGTGTCTTTCTCACCAATAGAAATTGGACCAATAACATACGTACCTCACCCACCTTGTTTCTCTAATATCTGGGACCCAACACGGCTACAGCAACACTGCATACAGCATAATGTGGCATTTAGATTATGCTTACAAAATTACACGTGCAAATTTAGGCCATGATTTTGCAAACACTTTTACACACAAGTAACTTTACACATATGAGAAGGTCCACTAAAGTAAACTGGACTACTCACATGTGTAAAGCTAATATACATATTTTGCCAAATGGGGCCTTAAAGGCCTGATTAAGACCTTTAAATCATAGCCCATCATTTTGTACAACTCCACTCAAAACAACTATCCTATCCTCTTTTTGGAAAGGGAATTGGTGTGTACAGTGTGTTAAAAGAACACTGTCGATTCAGGTTAGACTTCAATTTATCATTTTCTTCAAAAAGTCTGGCAAATGAGGACTGGCAAGACCATAATATTAATAGAAATGTTCTGACATTTAAAATTCAAAATACATTTTTATTTAAGGGACATTGTCGATTCAGAATCTAGTCAATAAAAAACAAGTTAAGTAATTTCAAGTACTATACTTGTTGCCAAGTCCCCTATCAATGCTTGTGGTTTTTTATAGTCTCATATTCCTTGAGACCTTTTCTCTATAACACCTGGAATCCTGACACACAGTAGTGCTTGAGAATTGCAGTGAAATTGATCAGTCTAACTTCCTGGCCTAGATAGAGTGAAATGTTAACTTACTTGTTACAGCAGAAAAGTTAAAAGTAAATTCGACTTTTTATAACAGGCATAAGTGCTTTGAACTAAAATGATTTCACTTTTCTCAGTAGTGTCTCAGTGTGAAGGTAAGAAATATTAAAAAAGTGTAAACAAAATTTAATGTACATGTGAATGCAAAACTAACTGTCCATGTTAAGTATATCACAAAATTTATTTGGCCTTCTATTTTTATAACCAATAAGTAGTTGTAATATTTTTTTTTTTTTAATTAAAACCTAAGATTATGTAAGTACATTAGAATGGACTATCTTTAAGATTTAAGGGAGGTTCCAAATATTTTTGCAAAGCATTTGATGCAAACATTGTTTTTAAAACTGTTAAATTTAGGGAAGCCATTGCATTTTAAAAAAAATAGTCTAGCATGCTTGTGGGTTTTGTCTTATAGGAATGTATAACTTTTTTAGTTGGGTCAAAGTGTGTGTGTGTGTATGTATGTATGTATATAAAACTAAAAATATATCTTGTTTTCAGATCCCAGTGACTTGATGTTAAGAGTTTACAGAGCTGAATCATATGCTGGCCTCCAAGAGTTTAAAACAGCCATAGAAGATCTAAATTTTATCATCTCTAAAATGTCAAATTGGCCAGAGGTAAGTTGGTTTGCAATCTGTGTGTTTTTTTTTTTTTTTTTTTTTAAATCTGAATTTGTCTACAATGCTAAATTATGATGATCAAATCGCATCAAAATAATTTGGTTGACCCAGTTACTCTTACTTTATTTAAACTTTCAAATCAGTGTGGTCTAAATGCTTGGTTTAAAAAAAACAACAACCCACCTTTAAATCTGGGAGTCAGTGAGATGTGAAAAATACTGCTTTTCTGCATCCTTGTTTATATTTTTATCAATTTTTATTTTAAACTCTTCAGGGTGGAGGGAACCTCTTGTCCTTTTTTTTTTTCTTGTATGATAAATAGACCCCCCCCCCTCCAAAAAAAAAAAAATAGTCCGAATCCACCAGTGAGTCACAGGAAGGTTCTAGGTGGGTTGCCACGTTCCAGGCCATTTTAACTCATCACTGAGCCCTGGCTTAGGCAAACCTAAATTTCTTCTGGTCTGGAGAGGAGCTTGCGGGGCAGGAGGGTGTTGGAGAGCAAGCCTATCTCTCACTAACCCCACTGTGGTGGCTTCCATCCCTCAGGGCTGGGCCTGGCTCCCCGCTTGGACGTTGTGACCTGGTGCATGGTGTCTCAGTGCCACTTAAGTTTACTCTGGCCATACAGGACCAAACCTTAGTGGTGCTGTAAACCCATGCACCAGGTTGCAATATCAATCAGGTTTGGCTCAGCTACTCTCCTGTCATGGACAGGAGCTGCTGCCATTGTTGCAAGATGAGTATGTTGCGGGCTTGGTCTCCAGCTCCCCCTTACCTCTGCACCAGGCTGGGATTAGTGCAGTGCCTGCACTGGGAGTGCTATATGCAGTGGTGGGTCAGTTGATGAGTCACCTTAGTAAAATGTTTGGCAACTCCTGGACAAGGCTAAAGCGGTTCTCTTTCAAACCAGAGAGAGTCTATTACCATTTTGTTGTTGTTAAATAGACCATGCTATTTTATTAGTATTAAGTTTGAAACTAGCTTGCTGTTACAGGCTCGGTTTTGACATGCCCTGTAGTTTGGCAAAACCTAACTAGCTGCCTGAAACTTCAGACTTCTGCTCTATGCTATCTTTCTAAAAAAAAAAACTTGGATGAGGCATTTGGGAAGCAAGACAGTCAGAAGCTGAGGTGGTTTTCACTTCTGAAACATCTTGCTCCTGAGTTTTTTGTTGCAGTTTTGATTCTAAAACAGCTTTTTGTAAGTCTGGATTTGTTTAAAATTGGTCTTGGCATATTTGCGTGACTGTGGTGGGGTGAAAGAAGGGGGCGGGCAAGGCAATACATGGGTTGGAAGAATTTGGAAAGGATGGGGTCCCTATGGTTTGTTAGCTTTGCTTGGATTTCTGACAGAGCAGTTTGTTTGAGAATGGTGAAGCCTTGCAGAAATCTCAATGGTGTCCCTCTTTTTAGCTCCACCATGAACTGGAAATCTAATCATGTCCATAAACTACTTAAAAGTACTGTAGTTTCTAGTGCAGGGGTCAGCAACCTTTCAGAAGTGGTGTGCCGAGTCTTCATTTATTCACTCTGAGGCCAGGTCTACACTAACCCCCTAATTCGAACTAAGGTACGCAACTTCAGCTACGTGAATAACGTAGCTGAAGTTCGAAGTACCTTAGTTCGAACTTACCTCGGTCCACACGCGGTAGGCAGGCTCCCCCGTCGACTCCGCGGTACTCCTCTCGCCGAGCTGGAGTACCGCAGTCGACGGCGAGCACTTCCGGGTTCAACTTATCGCGTCCAGACAAGACGCGATAAGTCAAACCCAGAAGTTCGATCGCTCGCCGCCGAACTACCGGGTAAGTGTAGCCAAGGCCTGATTTAAGGTTTCACGTGCCAGTAATACAGTTTAATGTTTTTAGAAGGTCTCTTTCTATAAGTCTATAATATACAACTAAACTATTGTTGTATGTAGAGTAAATAAGGTTTTTAAAATGTTTAAGAAGCTTCGTTTAAAATTAAAATGCAGGGCCCCCCAGACCGGTGGCCAGGGCCTGGGTAATGTAGGTGCCACTGAAAATCAGCTCACGTGCTGCCTTTGGCACACATGCCGTAGGTTGCCCACCCCTGTTCTAGTGTTATCTCTGCCCCTGAGTCCCCCTGACAGTTTCTGTGGTCTTATAGGCACAGTATCCTGTTTTTTAAAAGTTTTTTTTCGCTCTCCTGTTGTATAAAAGACTTGCAAAAAGAGGAAAATGACTATATAGAAGAAATAATAAAACTGACTGCACAAAATGGAGTCAAATACACAATGTAAACAAACTAAAAACGAAGTGCTTTTCTGTATTCTTTGGCTGTAACAAAAGCAGTTTTTTTGTTTTTTTTTAAATGTTGGTGTTTCTTCAATATGTCTTTCAGTACCTGAAGGGGGAAAATTTTCAACAGCTGTTAGTGAAAGTGAATTTGTCTTGTGATTTAAAAATTAAGATATTTCTTGTCTTAAAGTGGTTATCAAAAACTTCATGAAAGACCATCAATGCCTTCAGCTCATTCATAAGGTGTGATAGTTACATAGGGTGAAAGATTTTTGATTCTCCAATATGTGTTTTCATGCTATCTAATTTTAAATGTTACCTTAATTTTGAATTTCCAGGCTTTCTTTTTGTTTTAAAAAGAGAAATGATTGTTCACTTAAGAGAAAACACTTAAATATAAATATTTACAAATTTAACTCCAGCTTAACAAATTCATTGCTTGGGAATTGTTGATGACTTCGGATGTGGTACAGGTAGCTGTAATCACTTAAAGGCAGGATCTTTCTGGGTAAATGTGCTGTTTGTATATGCAGTAGGTAACTTAGTGTGGAGATTTGAATGAAAATTGAATTATATCTGCAAATATCTCACTTTAGAGTTCTGCACTTAGTGTGAAAGTATAAGCATTTGCATTACATTTTTTCTCATTAAAGCATTTAAACATTAAATAATACTTGGAGTCCTCCTGTAAGGGGAGGTGCAGTTGTCAGGTGCCAGGACTAAAAACTTCAGATTTTTATATTGTTCTTGGAAGACATTTCTCTTCATACCTAGTTTTGAAGTAAAGACACTCTTTTTCATTGTTAGGTAAATAAAACTACATTTTCCCCAAGCTCTTATCTGTCAATAAAACTAAATTTACAGAAATACTAAATGCTCCTTGTGGCAAAACTGGTTCAAAATGTGCTTTCAGAATGTATATTCACTTCTCCATATACCTGGAGAGAAACTCAGCTTCTTGTGAACAAAACTTCTAAAAAATTGAGTTTGCTCTATAGCTTCCTCCAACAAAGTCTGAAGACCTTTTTAGCCTCCATTCCTAAAAAGGTGGACATGTAAGAGGAAAGCCAGAATCCTTCCCTTTCCAAGAAATCTGCCTCATCTGAGTAGAGGCAGAAATTTCCTTAGGAGGAAATGTGCTTTCATCAAACAGCCATTGTAAGGAAACTATCACAGCCATTTGTTGTGGAATTATGGCAGTCACTCCATAGGTAAAGCTGCACTGAATTTCCTTTTTATAAATTTGGTTTTGGCCCACTTATCTAAAATTATTATAAAAAGGCATATTGGCCTCAATGTTGTTAGTTAGGAAAAATTGTAGCGAATTGGACAAAGTGTTTCCGGATTCTGATACCCTAAATGTGTACATCAGGATTCAAAAAGTCCTAGGTTTTCATCTTTTTATAGCAAAAAAACCTGAAAGGAGAGAGAATCTAGTTTATTGACTTGTAACTGAGATCTAGTTATCTAGTGCTCAGGAATAAAATTAGTTGATTAAAGTCAGATGTCAAAAGTTTTTAACTTTTTTGTATTTGGAGCATGAGCTCAAGTAAACTTTAATACTGCATATTACATGATTGCTGGAGACATGAGTTTTCAATTTTAAAAAAATGGTAAGTAGCTAGCTTTTTCTCTAGGTTAGAACAGAGGGCTTTGGCAGTGGGAGAATTGTCGTCACTGGGGAGACTTGTCAATGGAAATGGTAGCTGATGGGAGGGTGAGGAACCATTTATTAATTTAAAGCCTAGCCCAGGCCATGTGGAGCATCTTTTTGCTCTGTTCCAGCATCTCCCGCCCCCCCCCCCCCCTGCACACACACACACACACACCTCTTGTACTGGTAGCTTAGACACTACTTCGCAGATGCTGCAATTCTGACCAGTTGCCTGTTTTGGGATCAAGAAGGAATTTTTCTTCTTATAAAAGCCAAATTGGCCAAGGCCTGGGTAGTGCAGTTAAATAGGAGTAGGATTGAGTAAATAATGAAAGTACTTGGTAAGGACATTAATTTCTTGCAACTTGGCAGTCCGTTTCCACTGGGGTTAAAAGGAATGGTTCCCAGAATAGAAAGACCTGGGATTTGGGCCTTGTGCTTATGGAATAAGGGGAGATCTTCATGGGCTGAGGTCCCCTACTTTAATATCTGCTGTCCCCCTTGTGGGTGGGATTAGGGTGATAGGACTCAGAAGAGCTGAGTTTTAGGGGTAAGCTGAGGAGAGTCTACTCCAAGTTGTGTTGTATAGTAGCTCCCACACTGGACCCATTTAAAATGCCTGGTATTTATGAGTCTAGGTGACAGAGCAGGTAGTGCCCCTCTTCTGTGTTAAGTTGTAACTTTGTTAAATTTATCCCTCAAAATCCATCCCTATATTTTTCCTCTTTTGCCATCATATCCAGATGAGAGAATTTTTTCCACTCAAAGGCTTGTGGGATGGGAGGCGGCACATGGCAACACGTCTTTCAAGTCTTAGTATAGGGATTTTACCTTTTCCTGCAGTCCTCAAAAGTACGTAGGAGAATGTACCCCACCATCTTACCCGGTCTCCCCTTCCTGTGGACCTCCTCAATAGGGGAATGCTGTTTCTGCAGACCTTGAAATACAGTAAAACCTCAGAGTTACTAACTGATCCATCAGCCACAGACCTCGTTTGGAACCAGAAGTATGCAATCAGGCAGCATCAGAGAAGGAAAAAAAGCAAGCACAATACAGTACTGTGTTAAATGTAAACTACTACTAAAAAAAAAAAAAATTTCATGGGGTAAGGAAACTCTGCTTGTTTCATTTAAATTAAAATGGTTGAAAGCAGCATTTTTATTCTGCATAGTAAAGTTTAAAAGGTGTATTAAGCAGGGTGGATAAAAATCAATGATTTAAAAAAAATCAAATTTGATTTTTTATTTGTTGGATTTTTTTATTTAAATCAGATTTTTTTAAATAAAATGCTTTTTGAGGAGAAAACCTAAGGATAGTTTTAATTAAGACACATTGTAGTTCAAAGTATCAGAGGGGTAGCCGTGTTAGTCTGAATCTGTAAAAAGCAACAGAGGGTCCTGTGGCACCTTTAAGACTAACAGAAGTATTGGAGTATAAGCTTTTGTGGGTGAATGGCCACTTCATCAGACGCAGGTAGGCATTCGTGGGCATTCACCCACAAAAGCTTATGCTCCAATACTTCTGTTAGTCTTAAAGGTGCCACAGGACCTGCTGTTGCTTATTGTAGTTCAAAGATATCTCATCATGGAATAGGGATTATAAATTCTAATTCTATAGTATGAGACAATATATTCATGTAATGTTTAAGAAAAGTTTTGTAAATGAGTTCCAATAGTTCATGGATTTAGGGACCCAATCTTATGGGCTTCCATGGGCTTCTGTATAGATTATTTAGGTTAATCTTTCTATCTATCCAGTGGGACTTAGTGCTCAGTCTAGAAGATACCATCAGAGATGCTTAGTTTTGCAGTTCTCAAACTGTGGATTTGTTCTCCAGAGGTAACATGCTTGTTAATAGCAAACATGTTTTTAAATAAATAATATATAGATGTGAGAAATAACAGACCTCAACTCTGTGTACACAAATTTGCAGAGGGACAATAGAGTCAATCCCTTACCTCTCTCTAAAAGTGCAGAGTTTCAAAAAGTTCAATGAATAGAAGATTGTTGGGGGCGTAATAGATTTGGACAAGGAGAAGAAGTCTGGAGATAAATGTGAGAAGTGAAGGACATATGCTTGTTTTGTTAAAATATTGTGTTCTGTTGAAGGAAAAAAATCCAGAATACTCAATGTTGTTGTTTTAGTTAAATAAAACAATTTAAATGTCTGTCGGGTAATGTTCTCTTCCTAATACAGCATGGCAAGAAAATCCTCCAAATATTAATCATTAACCTGTTGGATTGGAGATAGTTCACCTCCAAGTGACTTAATAAATATCTGCTTCAGTTACTTTTGGTACCAAACAATCATTCATTTTCTGATATAGCTGTAAAACTAATCTGAAAAGTTTTCAAAATTAATCGCTGTTTAAAAATGTATAGTGTGTACTTTCTAAAAATGAAACCTACCGTATATACTCGTTCATAAGCCGAATATTTTTGGTAAAAAAGTGACGCATCAGAGTGGGGGTTGGCTTATAAACGGGTCTACTCCAAAATTTGATGATTTTAAACTCTATGGAATAATTGAATTGAATATCTAATACATTGTTGCTTTGTTTATCTGGAGCGTCTGCAGGCATGGAGCCCCTCAGCTCCCTGTGGCCGTGGTTCGCTGTTTCCAGCCAGTGGGTCGGCTTATGAAAGGGTCATACGGTTTTTGCTATTTTTACCTAATCATCTTGGGGGGTCGGCTTATAAACAAACGGGCTAATGAACAAGTACATGCGGTACATCTATCTCTGAGTTGTGAAGAACATGTATTAAGGTTATAACAACCAACAAGAATGCACTTTTATGTAGAAAACCATGATTAAATCGAGTCTTCCTGACTAGTGATTTAAATTAAATCCACCCTGGTATTAAGTCAATGCTCAGTTGTAAACTTTTGAAAGAACAACCATAATGTTTTGTTCAGAGTTACGAACATTTCAGAGTTATGAACAATCTCCATTCCTGAGTTATAACTCTGGGGTTCTACTGTAGCTTTGTGGAGGAAGGAGACTAGAAAGCATGGTATGGTCCTCCTTTCTGTGGACCTTCTAAGGTCTGCAGAAGAGGCATATTTTCTTCCTTACCACAACATCTCTAATTCTCATCTCCATGTGAGATGGAAAAGACATGCAATGCCCTAGTGTGTCCAAATATTAATATTCTAGTTTCTTTAATGAAAGTATGAAAATATCAAATGTTACTTCTATATCTTCAGATTTACTTCAGGAAAGCGAAAGTGCTTCATGATGCTGGGTTTGTAGGTGATGCCTTACAACTGTTCCTACAGTGCTTATCCCTTGATGAGGATTTTGTTCCAGCAAAGCTAGAAGTGGAAAAGGTAACTTGTATTTATAAACTGTGCTGCTCTCTCTCTATCTTAGGTGGCCCACTTTACCCTATAATCTGTCTTCAGTGTATTTATGCTCATCACGTCTGTAATTGTAAGATGAAGTTCAACTAAAGTTTGGGTGACTTTATTTTCACATATTTAATTTTCTGTGTAGAGGGTCCCAACGTACTTAGATGCAATAAGAGGTTGTGTGCCCATGTATTCCACAAAAATACCTTTATTTTTAAGTTGGGTTAGGGGAGAATATGTATATTTAACCCAGTTAGCTTTCTAGTTCGTATGGTTTTCAAGTAAAACAGAAATCAGATTTTCATACTTTCCAGTAGATCTCAAACACATTTGAGTAAGAAATCAAACACTTTCCTAAGCTTTTCATTCTATGGAAACAAATATCTCCGCGCTGTCAACTTTGCACAATACAGATTAACATTTTTGCAGAACTGCATCTTGTTTAGTTACACCACACCTAAATAAGAGTTGGGCGAAGATGATCATCACTTCCTGTAAGGGGGGAATTTAAGAGCTTAACTTGTGGATAAAGATAAAGATATAAACCTTTAATTAGGAGAAGAACTACTGAACGGAACTTGTGCTACAGCTGATTATAAGGAAGAGAATAAGTGGAAGGGTATATTTAAAATAAGAAATTTTGATACAAAGTAAGCTTCTTCATGGTGGTTATGTAGTTATATTAACTGAAGTTATAGCTGAATCTTTTCCCCACAATCTTAATGTTAAGATGTTTATCTTCTAGACATTGTGTGATTTGCTGTCACCAGAAAATGTGAGAGAGAGTCTGAAGGAATCTGCTTGGACTTCACCTCATATTCGAAATAAACCTTTTACACTTGGTTCTGAAATGGAAGAGTCTGGCTGTAATCTACAGCTTTGTCCAGAGCAGGTAAGTAATGAAAACCATGTAGTATTATATGTATTTTTACCCTTGGTTAGTAGACAAACTCAGGGCATCAGAACTTAAGCTATTTATCAAACTTATTAAGCTCCTTTCCTATTGGACATATATGCTGCTACATCTTTCTTCCTGCTAGTTGTAGAATTTCTGGTTAGATTTCATGAATCAGCTGCAAAGTACTGTAATTTTTTGACAATTCATAAGACACAATCTAGTGAACTTTTTCATTATTTAAGATTTAACGCTAATAGCTCCAAAATAAAAAGGGTATCATTATAGATTCATTTTCCAAATAAATTCTAAAATTATTTTCCTCTTTGAAGGAAACTGAGGCTTTTAATCCCTTTTTTAATTTCACAGAGTGCTTTCTTGACCTGTCAAATTCCATAGATCAATCATTGAGTCTGGCTGTGTAGTGGAGAAGATTGTTGATATCCGAATTTGGCTTCAACTTATTCATGTTCAGCTGTCCTAAATGATTAGCCACAATTTGAAAATGAGAATAAGTATTGTTAACTTTGTTCATTTTATTTCTATAGAATTTAGGAGTGCCAGAGATAACTGTGGAGTCTTTCAGAGGAAGCCTAAATCGTGTACAATCTTCCCATGCTCTTAACTCAACAGAAAATCTTGCTAAAGGAGATGGATTAAAAAGGGTTTCTTCTGAACCTCTGCTTTCTAGCCAGGAAAAAGGTGCTCTCCTAAAAAGGAAGCTTTCCCTTTCAGAACAGGATGCAATTGTGTCTGAAGATGGAAGAAGCAAACATAAAAAACCAGGAGGTAAATAGCCACTTAATGTCAATGTTAGACATACTTGTTTTGATTTTTGTCTGGTCTTCAACCAGTATCTGCTCTTCTTCCTTTTAGAAACTACAAAAAGGGACACTCCACAAACCAGTGAAAATGCAACAGTTCCACAGCACTTAATTGATGTGGCAGATTTTGAGTGTTCTCTGTGTATGAGGTAATATTTACTATTTGTTTATCTTCCATGTGATATCTGCATTATAGATGTGGGCAGATATGTTTTGTTGTGTGCAAATTGAGGCAAAGAGGTTATGACTTGCCTTATTGTCTATTTTATTTGAGAATAGTGGGTGCATGAGGTTCTGTGGCCTGCAATGGTCATGAAGTCATGCTTGATGATGATGATCCCTTCTGGCCTTATAGTTTGAGTCTGTGGGTATGTCTACACTGCAGTGTAAGCCCAGGGGTAGTAGAACTTGAGTTAGCAGACCCTGCACTTGTTAACCTAGAGCTTGCACATGTTTGCTCATTTTTAATCCCAGGTTAGGAATTGTTGAAGTCCCAACCTGGGGCTTCAGCGTCTTCAGTGCATAATGTGAGCCTGAGTCCAACTGAGCCCTCCCAAAATATGGTTGCTCTAGCCCTGTGGTACTCCGACTAGGGCTCATGAGCCACAAGGGGCTCTTTAATGTCTCCTGTGGATCTTTGCAGCACATATTAAAATTACTCTGTGATTTTAATTATTAACCAATCTAAGTTATTAACTAAGCTTTTACTAAGTTAACCATTTGTAGTTGATAAAATACTAGGTCTGTTATTTTGCTATGAGAACTATATCTATTCAAAAATTAAATTTCCCTTCTCATACTGTTTTTAAATATGAATATATAGTACACCTCTACCCTGATATAATGCTGTCCTTGGGAGCCAAAAAAATCTTACTGCGTTATAGATGAAACCGCGTTATATCGAACTTGCTTTGGTCCACTGGAGTGCGCAGCCCCGCTCCCCCGGAGCACTGCTTTACCGTGTTATATCCGAATTTGTGTTATATCAGGTCATGTTATATCGGGGTAGAGGTGTACTATAGTACATGAATTAACAAATTCACGCTATTATGACTCTTTTGGGTAATGTTGATTGCTAATTTGGCTTCTGAATCAGGTTGGAGAATCACTGCTCTAGCCTTTTGTTCATGGTGAATGGTTGAAAAACTTTACTCTCCACTAACCTGGATCCTCCAGAAGACAAAGAAAGTTGGTCTGTGGGATTGTGGAATACTTTTGATGGATTCCCGGAGCACAAGTCCAGTGGAGCTGTGTCTACATTGTAGAGCAGTAGGGCTTGAACCCTGGGTCCCAGTTTGACTCTGGCTTGTATCCTCCACCTCTGTGGGGTCTTGGGACCTTGGTCTGAGCCCTGGGGTTAGTGTGATGTGCATGTAGATAGAAGGAGGGGAATTAGACTTGAGCCTGAGTTCGAACCCTGGGCTTACGTTGCAGCATAGACATACAAATATCTAGACTTCTTGGGCCCTTGCTGTTACCCTTATTGTTGCAGACTAGTGGTCTGCACAGCAGTGTAAGCCTGGGCTCAGATCTAACCCTTTTGCATCCACACACCAATTGTTCTAAACTAGAGCTTGAACCTAGGGTCCCAGGACTCTGCAGGGCTAGAGAGTCCAAGCCCATGTTAAGCTGGGACCTAGGGTCTGAGCCCTGTTGCTTTCCTGTGTGCACGTGTCCTTGGCTTGACTTGATCCCAGAAGTCTTCTGGATGCACCCAAGAGTTCCTTGGGGAAAACTTTTAGTCCTCTCTGCACCAACAGTCTGTGGTGCACTCTGTTGCCATACCTCCTTGTGCAGAGGACAGCAGCTCAGGTCAGTGTTAACCCATTATCTGCTGAACACTAGTCTTCAAGCACACTATCAGAGAGCCTGCAGGGTTTTTAATGGAGAGCAGTCAGAAGAAGCTTTTTGCAAAAAGAGCTGCTTCCTGGTCACAACAGCAGAGCCAGATTTTGGTGCACACTGCCTTCCCTTGCACACACTGCCCCAGAGGGCCCAGGAGCAAGGGCCAGAGAGCAGAGCAGGGGACTAAGTAGCTGCCCTGCAGGGAGAGGGAGCTGCAGAGCTCCTGGCTCAACATGGCAAGGGAAGGATGATCTCCCCCCAACACCGCAGGAGCTCCCCCTCCCTTCAGGGTAGCTGCTTGGTGCCTGCCTTGCTCTCTTTCCCACCCCACTGCCCTTTCTGGAGCTTCATGTGCAGGGGTGTCCAGGCAGGATGTGCTGTCAGGACGGTGAGTCGGAACCAGCCCCAAAACTTCCCTGAAGCCTCCTGCAGCAGTGGCTTCAGCTCCTTCCACCTGCTGTGAAGAGCTTGCCCAGAGCAGGGATAGGCGGGAGTCATCCCTCCCATGGATCATTCCTCCCTTGGCTGTGCTAAGCCAGGAGCTCTGCTGCTCCCTGTCCCTGCAGGTTAGGCACTTGGTCCTACTCAGCTCTCTGTTCCTTGTGCCTGGCTCTCCCCAATCCCTGCCCTCCTTAGGGCTATGTGTACTGTGAGAGTATTGAGTGGGAGGCCCCTCCTGGCCGGGTGCAGGGAGAAGAGGTATAGTGTGCACCAGCACCCCCCAGGGATCTCAAGCCCTAAGGATTCACTTCACCGGCAGTAGCTGGGTTGGGGTGGGTAGGTTTCCGTTGAAACCTACATTTTATGTCAAACTTCAAAACAGAGAAATAAAAGCCAACTGAACAAAAACACCTTCATTGAGCATTCCATTTTAAAAATTAAGAATTGCAAAGTTTCATTTTAATACTTTGAGAGCCCCGGAGACCGATGTAGTAATTATCCTGAGAACAGGTGCACATGGGCATTTTCCTACCAATGTGACACAGCCTAGAGGTGGAGAGCCCAATTCTCCGATTAGATGGTAGTTCAGTATACATTTTTCTCAAACTTTAGTTATTTCTACTGAGACAGCCACCAAAGGAGCTAATTATGCAGTTTATATATTTAGGTGCTCATTATGGGCATCTGCATCCCATCAAGAACACCATCACAGTTAGGAAACAGGGTAGGCAGTAGAGTTTTCCCAGAGTGCCACGCATTTGTAGGGCTAGTGTGTCAATACGGGACATAGGGGGTGCTAGGCACTCTGGGATAGGATTACTTTGACTTGTCTGTGCACAGCAGTGTGGATCCCAGAGCCCTAGGTTGGAGCATGGGTCAGAAAATCCTTAAATTAGGGTTAAAATACAATGTAGACACCAGTCAGTTGACTCAATTCCCATTAACCTTGAGCTGTCATTGCTGTGTAGACGTACCCTTAGTAGATGAGTATTGGTAAGGACATAATATTTGTATTTAGTTTTATAGTTGTGACACAAACTGATAGTTGAGTTAAAAATGGTATTCCATTCTTAAATGTCAACAACACAAGAGAATGTCTTAAGGCTAGACTACACTTTATCTAGAAGTCATTTTGTTTTGGTGGATAAATTGACAAATACTGCTTAACACATGTACTTACATTTAGCCTTTGGGTTCACATATTGGTTGAGATTCTCAAAGCAGTATAGGGGATTTACACATGTATTTTCTTAGAAAAATCTCCTCATCTTTTAGTAGGTTATTTGATAGGCTCCATAGGAACTGCAAATCTTTCTGGTGTGTCATATAAATACACACCATATGTTCTAAAGTATTAAAAATCAGAAGTAGTTATGTGTGCATATGATGTTGGTTAAAGTATATCATGACCATTGTAATATCACATTAAGTTTATGCTTTAAGGAAGAATGTCTGCGTTTGTGTAACTTACTTATATAAATATACATTTAGACATTAAATATTTGAATCCAGAAATGTGATCAAATTGACTATGAAGCACAGGATGCATTAAGTTGTGCAGTGTTGAGAAAACGAAAACACGAAAAAAAATTCTAGCACAAATCTTGTATTTCTGATTTTTCATTTAACTTGTCTGTTATAGCGCAGCTAGAATTCTTTAAAATTTATTTAAAAGATGTTAGAATCACTGTTTATCAACTGACTTTTTTTATTTAAAAAAAAATTTCAGGTTATTTTTTGAGCCGGTGACAACCCCTTGTGGACATACCTTCTGCAAGAATTGTTTAGAACGCTGTTTAGACCATGCCCCACAGTGTCCCCTATGTAAAGAGAGCTTAAAAGAGGTAAATATTCAGAACACCTATTAAACTGTAGTAGAAGGAACTTCATAAACCATCCCACAAAACCCAGAAGACTTGAGTCCACTCAAATCTGGGATGCTTCCAGAATCCAAAAACCCAATCAATTAGGTATTGATGGGACTTCATGTGTTCATATTTCGGTGGCCACATAATTTACCCATGCTGTAGAATTAAAGCATTACCAACTTTGATACCTCGTCAATTAAAGTTCTCTTGCCTGCTCTTGTAATTTTTGCTATCTTTTTCTTTGTATTATTTTCTTTCTTGTGGCTGTGGAAATGCTGGGGAAACTGACTATGCAGAAGAAATATTGACACTGACTAGACTCAAGTCTTGTCAAATGCACCAAATAAACTGAAAAAAGTAGAGAATTTGTTCTTTCAATTACAATAATTTTAGAGGTTATAACTAAGACTTCAGGAATATCTTAAGTTTTGTTAAGACAGATTTTTGTAGTCCCATATCCGATTACAGTACTTTTAATTAAAAATAGCGCTGAATTTTGTGTTAATGTTGTATAAGAATACTACAAACAGTTGGAAGAGAAATGTTTTATGGTAAATTTTTATTTTTTTATCTTTTTTTAGTATTTGGCAATTAGGAAATACAGTGTCACAGTACTACTGGAAGAATTAGTGGTGAAATATCTGGCTGATGAATTATCTGAGAGAAAAAGAATTCATGATGAAGAAACTGCTGAACTCTCAGAGTAAGCCTACCATGGTTTTTTTTTTTTTTTTTTTTTTATCCAAGAAAATTTGAAAGCAAGATTATTGTCCTTTTTGCAAAGCAGCATTGTGAAATCGTGTCCCTGTGGGTGCTCTGCTTGAGGTGTGCATGTGTCTTTGATCAGAGATTTTTGGCAGCAGTGCTCATTCAGTCTGCACATGTGTCCCAGTTATTCTCATACCCTGTACTGAGGCTATATGGGGCTGCAACAGATGGACCTCCCTCAGTTCCTTGTAGAATGACTCTGCCTGAGACAGAGAGACTCATTTGTGCCCTCATACAGGAACTACAAAACTAGTTTTTGGAACATAATTTATTTTTTTTTTTATTTTAGTTTTTATTCTTTGTAGTTTTTTTTGGGGGGGGGGTCCTTTTCTCATTTTTTGGTCATGCCTTTGTGTCTCACCACTGTCCCTCGTACATAGGGTTCTTCTCTAAAGAGGCCTTTTTTCTTCAGGCATGCCTAAGTCCTCAGGCTTCGAACTTTGCCATGCTTGTCAGGAATCCTTCCCAGTTAATGACTGCCACTCACACTGTGTATCCACTCTCTTGGGGATACATGTGTGTTTTAAAGCACAAGATTCGCATGAGCTTTGACTCATTCCAGGCGTGACAGAGATAACATTGGCTCCTCATGATAGAGCATTCACTTTGTCTGGCTTTAGATACAGGTCTTGATATATTCCCCCCCCCCCCCTCCAGCTATCGGCCTCTGAGCTACCAGAATGCCTGGTCAGTCTCCACAGCTCAGTTGACTTCTAGGTTTTTGAGAGACAGACCTTTGAGCAAAATGGGGAAAGCCTCATCCAAGAGGAACTAGTACTCCTTTGAGAAACCATATTGCTAAGAGGCCTGCTGTGCCGGAGACCCTACGCCCCTTAAAGGCTTTTGCAATGGCTTCAAGCAGCCATGGTACCAAAGTTTCCTCCAAGTCAAAGTCTTTGTAAAAGACAAACGGTACCCATCGTTCAACAATAAAGCCCTCAGTACCATTGAAATCTGAACAAGGTGCTTCTGATGCCAAACACTTGACACTAAAGAAGTCAGTACTGCCTGCATCTTTGGTACAGCAAGAGCTGGAACATCTAATACACCTCTTGATAGCATAGGCTTCAGCATCTGGGTCTCATCAAATGTCTAAGCAGATTCACCTCAGTACCACAAGTGTTCCGATTTGTCTCTGTTGAACCTGAGTCTTTTTCTCAGCTCAAGATCCCCAGTACGCAGCTTGAGCTATTCCCATTATATCACCTTTCACTAGTACTGCCTGTGCCCCAGTACAGTAACTCCTCACTTAACGTTGTAGTTATGTTCCTGAAAAAATGTGACTTTAAGCGAAACGATGTTAAGCGAATCCAATTTCCCCATAAGAAATAATGTAAATAGTGGGGGAAGTTAGGTTCCAGGGAAATTTTTTTCACCAGACAGAAAACTATATATTATATAGATATACACACACTATACGTTTTAAACAAACAATTTAATACTGTTCACAGCTATGGTGATTGTGAAGCTTGGTTGAGGTGGTGAAGATAGAGGGTGGGATATTTCCCAGGGAATGCCTTGCTGCTAAATCAGTGGTTCTCAAACTTTTGTATTGGTGGCTCCTTTCACATAGCAAGCCTCTGAGTGTGACACCCCCCCCCCTATAAATTAAAAATACTTTTTTAATATATATTTAACACCATTATAAATGCTGGAGGCAAAGCAGGGATTGGGGTGGAGGCTGACAGCTCGCAACTCCCCATGTAATAACCTCGTGACTCCTGAGGGGTCCCCAGTTTGAGAACCTCTGTGCTAAATGATGAACTAGCACTCGGCTGAGCCCTCTAAGGTTAACACGTTGTTAATGTAGCCTCTCACTCTACATGACAGCAGGAATGGAGGGGAGGGGAGAGAGCATGACAGACAGACAGACACACACCTTGTGTGTGGGGGAGAGAGAGATGCACACTGCCCCTTGAAGTAAGCTGACCCACTCTTAAATGCATTGTCTTTTTAAGTGGATCAGGAAGTTGAGGCCGCTGCTGCCCCAGGCTCTTGGTCTCTCTCTGTCCCAACCTGCTCTATATGGAGAAGAAGGGGTAAGCGGGGTGTAGGAGCAGAGGGGAGAGGAACACCCTGACATTAGCTCCCCTCTCTTCCCCCCCCTCCCCTGCACAGCAAGCAGGAGGCTCGGGAAGCAGCTCCAAGGCAGAAGGGAGGAGCAGTACATGGGAGTGGGGGGAGGGCTAACTGCAATTGCTAGCCTGTGGCGGCTGCAGCACAGGAAACTTAGGGGAGCGGGGACTGCCGGTCCATCCTGGTTCCAAGCCCCCACCAGCTTGCTGCAACAGGCTGCTCTTTAGGCAAGCAGTGGACAAAGCAGGCGGCTGCCAAAGGATGTTAGAAGGGAGCATTGCACAACTTTAAACGAGCATGTTCCCTAATTGATCAGGACTTTAAGTGAGGAGTTACTGTACCAATGTGCGTTCTGACAGCTACTCCTCCCTTGTCTGCTCCTCCACTGGAATATGAGGAAGAGTGTTCTTCAGCTTCTCAGATCTCAGCACAGGGAACTGCTGCCTGCCTGCCCTGCTTCAGTTACCAAGAACCTGCATCACTGAAAGGTGCTGCCAAGCTTTTTACCACCACAGCCTGCCAAGCATCATCCCTGGTATGAGCAGCCCTAGCCGCCTTCCCCCATTCTGGTATGACCCTCTCCAATAGGCTTACTGGGCTCCTTGGTCTGCCCACTGACAATGATTTTCTAAGGTACCCTCCACTCATGTGGACTGTCCTAGTTAGCACTCGCCAGTTCCCTCTGTCTCTCCACATCAGTCTATTCTACAGGAGGAGACATTTGAAGAACGAGAAAGGGGAGCTGATGAAGTGGTAATGCCACAGACTAACATAGCCCCTCATCCTCCCCAGATGAGGCTGTCACCCCCATTGACTCTTGTGGATGACTTCAAACAATTTCAGGACTTGATGAAAGAGTGGCAGACACTCTCCAGATTCCATTAGAAGGCCAAGAGACCCAGTATAATTGCTCGATATCTTCAGTACACCATCGTCAGCATGGTTAGCCTTGTCTATAAGTGAGGCACTATTAAAAGCTGCCAAAATGATCTGGTAAACTCCTCCTACTTTCCCTTTCCCTTCCCCCCCCCTCCCATAGTTAAGGGGTAAACATAACCTAGTTAGGGCTTCTGAATTTTTATTTTCTCATGCTGCCCCAATTCTCTGGTCATGAATGCAGTGAATGTCCATAATAGGCAACACCATTCAAGGATGACCCCATATGATTAAAAACCATAAGCTCATAGACCTTTTTTGGTGGTAACCCTCCACCCTCTCCAACCCTGCAATTCCAGTTTGCTAATTATCTGGCAATTCTGGCAAAATGTAATCCGATCCATTATACAAAATTGAGTTCTTTTAGTGAACATTTATCACAGAGCACTGGGGCAGCTTTTGGGGAGGAGAACCCTGCAAACTTCTTTTGACGCAGCAGATATGACAACTTGCTTCATCTCCATAGCTATAGTTATGGGTAGAGTCTAGTGGTTCCAGTCCTCATGATTTCCATGAGAAGTCTAAAGCACAGTAGTGTACCATCCCTTTGATAGTTTGAAATTGTTTAGTGACTCCATGAATGACTCTCTGCATTCTCTAAAGGACTCCAGGGAGACCCTTAGTTTGTTGGGCATATATACACCTGCAAATAAAAATGTGTAGTCTATCTCAGCACAGAGATCATGTCCACCCAGTTCCCCACCTACTGCAATTGTTGCAGCCACACAAGAAAAAAGCAGGATGCAGAAGGGAAAGTTCTCAACTATTACTATGTTTGATGCAGTAGTCATCGTTGCCATATGTTACTTTTGATGCCATGGTCAAGGACCATGAATCCTCCTGTGATCCAGATCCAGTGATGCACCATTCTGCCACGTCTGTCATCCTACTTCTTGGGGATCGACTCTTCCATTTTCATGTCATGGGAGCGTATTACTTCCAACAGTTGGCTTTTGGAGGTTATATCATTGGGGTGCTCCATCCACTTTCACTGCATATTCCCTATGTCCCCCACTCCTTGTCCCTTTTCAGGGACCCATCTCACTAACATCGTCTGAAACAAGAGGTTCTATCCCTTCTTAGCATAGGAGCTGAGGAACCAGTTCCCACTCAGTACAGCAGAAGAGGATTTTATTCTAGTTCCCAAAAAGAAAGGTGAGTGGAGCCCAATTCTATAACACAGGATACTGAATACCTTTGTCAGGGTACAGAAATTCAAGATGGTGAAACTTGCAGCTATCATTCCATCCCTGGTTTTGGGGGGCTATTTCATTACCCTCAACCTTGAGGACACATACCTTCATATTGCAATACACCTTTCTCACAAGAGGTTCTTCATGATAGGCCAAGACTATTACCAATATCAAGTCCTTCCCTTCAGAGGGCATGTCTACGTAGTAATTAAACAGCTGCGGCTGGCCCAGGTCAGCTGACTCTGCAATTTTACAGCCTTGCGAGCCAATGTAGATGCTTGAGCTGGAGCTTTCTTGGGATCCCAGAGCCCAGGCTAAGCCCAAGCGTTGGGCTTATGTACATTTCAGTTTTTCAGCCTTGCGAGCCTGAGTCAGCTGACACGGGCCAGCCACAGGTGTTTAATTGCAATGTAGATATACCCACACTGTCTGCCGGTCTTAGGGTGTTCATGAAAGTTATAAGAATGGCCATAGTGGGTCAGACCAATGGTCCATCTAGCCATAAGCTGTTTTCGGACGATGTCTGGGGCGAAATGCTTCAGAGGGAACGAACAGAACAAAGCAATTTCAAGTGAGCCATCCCCTGTCGTTCAGTCTCAGTTTCTGGCAGATAGGTTTAGGGACACCCAGAGCATGGGGTTTTGTCCCTGACCATCATGGCTAACCTTTGAACTCATCTAATTCTTTTTTGAACCCAGTTACACTTTTGGCCTTCAGAGCATGCCCTGGCAACAAGTTTACGGGTTGACTGTATTTTGTGAAGAAGTACTTCCTTATGTGTGGTTTTTAAACCTGCTGCCTATTGATTTCATTGGGTGACTCCTCGTTCTTGTGTTATCTGAAGGGATAGATGATACTTTTTCTCCACATCATTCATCATTTTGTAGATTGCTTTCATATCTCCCCTTGGTTGGCTCTTTTCTAAGCTGAACAGTCCCAGTCTTTTTATATTTAAAAAAAAAAAGTCCTTGTGGCACCTTAAGCTTTTGTGGGAAGTTGTTCCATACCCCTAATCATTTTTGTAGGTGTTCTTTGTACCTGCTTCAATTCTAATACCTTTTTTGAGATGGGATGACCAGAATTGTACATAGTGTTCAAGGTGTGGGCATATCATGGATTTATATAGTGGCATTATGATATTTTTCTGATTTATCATCTATCTTTCCTAATGGTTTCTGATATTCTGTTAGCTTCTTTGACTGCCATTGTGCATTGAGCAGATGTTTTCCGAGAGCTATCCATAATGACTTCAAGATCTTTGAGTGGCAACTAATTTAGACCCCATCATCTTGTATGTATAGTTGAAATTATGTTTTCCAATGTACATTACTTTGCATTTATCAACATTGGATTTCATCTGCCATTTTGTTGCCTAGTTTTACCCAGTTTCGTGAGATCCCTTTGTTACTCTTTGCAGTCAGCTTTGGACTTATCTAGTTTGAGTAATTTTGTATCATCTGCAAACTTGCAACCTCACTATTCACCCATTTTTTCCAGATCATTTATGAATGTTAAACAGCGCTGGTCCCAGTACTGATCCTTGGGGGAGCCCACTACTTACCTCTCTCCACTGTGAAAACTGACCATTTATTTCTACCTTTTGTTTCCTGTCTTATGGATCAGTAACAAGTTAAAAGAAGACCTTCCCTCTTATCCCATGACTCCTTACTTTGCTTAAGAGCCCTTGGTTGAGGGACCTTGTCATAGGCTTTCTAAACATCCAGTTACACTATATTGACTGGATCACCCTTGTCACATGTTTCTTGACCCCCCTCCTCAAAGAATTCTGATAGATTGGTGAGGCATGATTTTCCTTCACAAGGGCTGTGTTGACTCTTCCACAACATATTGTGTTTATCAGTGTCTCTGATAATTCTTTACTATAGTTTCAAACAGTTTGCCTGGTACTGAAGCTAGGCTTACTGGCTTGTAGTAGCCAGGATCATCTCTGGACCCTTTTTTTAAAAAATCAGCATTACATTAACTATCCACAAGTCATTATGGTGATAGTTGCTGCACAGCTTCACCAGTTGGCATTAATTATCTTCCCTTACCTCAACTATTGGCTCTCAAGTCAGAAGTGCTGTAAATGGCTCTGTTCAACAGGTTTTGCTTTCAGCTCAGCTCTGCAAAGGCCTCAAAGGAAAGAATTAATAGGGGCTACCCTTGATGCTACAACATTCAGATTTTATCTGCCAGAGGACATATTCCTCACTCCGTCATACTTAATTGCTCAAATTCAACTGAGTCCTCAGGCTCATGCCAGCATGTATCTTTGTCATGCTACATCCTCTCCTAGACTTGTGTTGCTTCCAAGTTTGGTTCAGGACACTTTATGCCTGTAACAGAGACTGTCTAAACAAGTTGCTCTCTCTTCCTCCTCACATACTAGTCTCCTTCGACTGGTGGAAGAATCCAGACAATATGTGCACAGGGATTGCATTTAACTGTCCCCCTCTCATTGTTACAATAGTTTCCAGCATGTCTCTCCTTGGATAGGAAGCTCATCTGTGGGACTGGACTGTCCAGTACAGGTGGACTGCCCAAGAGTCCACCTTGCACATCAACATTCTGGAACTCGAAGCTGTAAATTATGCCTGACAGCATTTCCTCTGTATGATACAAGGTCAATCTACGGGCAACGCATGAACCGCTGGCTGGAGGAGGCTAGCCCCCCCAGTCCCACACCTTCTGCCCGAGGCCCCGTCCCTTCCACACACCCCCGCCAGAGCCCAGAGGCTCCCTCCGCCCTCCCTGGAGTGCCGGGAAGGCGGGTGGTGTGCGGCCTAGCCCCAGCCGGGGCCAGCACTGGGGGACTGGAGCTGCATGCAGAGTGGGAAGCAAGGGAAGGGAGACTGGGGGTGGAGCATAGGCTATGGTACCCGCCATCCATGGGTCAATCCATCTGCATGATGACAGACAACAGGGCCAGTATGTACTACTGTATTAGCAACGGAGAGTGAATCTCCTTCCCTCTCCACAAAGGCAATAAAGTTATGGAACTGGTCAATAGTGCACCATATCCTGATCTTCGCAGTCACTTCACTCAAGATCACAAGTGGAAAATAAATCCATATTTTGACAAATATTTCTTACATGCAGATTTCTCTGGTGAGTTGTGTGAAGTTCTGCTCAAGAGGAGGCCTGGGTCGTCATTCTCTGGGGGTTGACCTTCTCTTCCCATGGACAGAGAATCTCCTTTATGCTCTTCCCCGAAAGCTGTTCATCCTCAGGGTGCTAAACAAAATCAGACAGGACAAGGTCACAGTCGTCATGATTGCACCAACCTGGCCAAAACTAGCATGGCTTCCTTACTACCTTTGCCTCTCCTTCATCAACCTTCCATCAATGTCCATTTTTCCCACTCGGGACTTGAGGAATGTTCTTCACCCCAACCTGAACACTGCAGTTCAAAGCTTGGTATCTAGATGACTCTCAGGGTTAGCACTCTCCTGCTCAGGAGAAGGATATGAAGTCCTGCTGAATAGTAGGAAAGATTCCATCAGAAATAGAAAGATTTTACCACTGGTGTGCTGACCAGCACCAATCTCTTGCTGACTCTGCTACCTCAGAGATTCTGGAATATCTTCTTGCTCTGAAAAAAGGAAATCCTTACTTTAGGTTCAATTAAAGCTCTTGTAGTGGCCATCACAGTACTTAATTCTCTGGTGGAGGGTTTCTCAGTATTTGCTCACCCTTGTAACTTCTTGACACATCAAAAGATTATCTAATCTTTCCCAAATGTCAGAGATCCCATTACCACCTGGGACTTAAATTTAGTTCTTAACTTTCTGATGAAGCCTCCCTTTGAACTGCTAGCTACCTGCTTGTTTCTAAATCTCTCCCTGAAAACAGCCTTTTTAGGGCCAAAGACTTGGCAAGCGAAGAGCTTTGATGGCTGACCCTGGCTGACCCTCCATATGCTGTCTCTTTCAAAGAAAAGGTATCCCTTTGACCACACCCTTGTTTCTTGCCCAGAGTTAGCTCAGACTTTCACATAAACTAGTCAATTCACCTCCCAGTTTCCTGTCCTAAACCCCATCTGTCTAGGCAACAAGCTGCCCTTTATAACTTGGATGTTCGGAGGCTACTGACCTATTATTTGGGCAAGACTAGACTTTTTCGACCCTCTTTGAGGCTATTTGTTTCTATTGTGGACACAACTAAAAGAGTGTCAGTGTCCATGCAGAGACTTTCTAAGTTGGTTTCTGACTGGATCCTCTCTTGCTATACTGCTTGTAATATACTATACCTACCTGCCAGATACCAATCTACATCTGTCGTTCTGCTGATGGACTGAGATTTGCAAGATTGCTTCGTGAGGACACCATACCATATTTGGTGCTTCTTGAATAGATGCTGTCAAAGGCTCTGAAATTTTACTCTCAGTCTTAGATTGAGTTCCAAAATTCCCATCTCCTTGAAAGGGTACTGCTCGGGAGCCACCTCAAATGGAGCACCATAGGTGGGATGCTACTCGAAGAAGAGAGAGAAAGGTTGGTTACCTTGTTTAGTAACTGGGCTTTTTCAAGATGTGTCCCCCTATGGTTGCTCCACTACCCTCCCTCCTTCCACTTTGCTTCAGAGCCTCGTCTCCTTAGGCTTTGCAGTGGAGAATGAACCAAGAGCGGTCTATCCACAGCTCTATATGTGCTCTGTAAAGGGCATGAGAATAGCTAGGGAACGTGGGGACTGAATGAGCACTGTTGCCGAAAATCTCTGATTGAAGGACTGTGAGCACCTCAAGTGGAGCACCCATAGGGGGACGCAGCTTGAAGAAATCCAGTTACTGTCAGGGTGGAAATTTTTGTATAGTTTTGTTAATGATTTTAATGATGGCATTTCATAATTTTGTGAAGGAACATTAAATATCGGGAAAGCTGTCAACTTAGTATTTAAATTTACTAACTTCAGAAAATGAATGAATGTCCTATTATTAGTTAAAAAATAAAATCACACATTTTTATAATGGTCTCTTAGGTGAGCTCAAGATTAGCACCACCTAACGTGATCAGGTGGTGCTAATCTCTCTTCCTTCTCTGTGCCTATATACTGTCTCTTCAGTTTCAGCTTTGTTACTGTTACAGGTAAATAGCCTCTTGCAAAGCTTGGGGAAAAGCATACTTCTGAGTTTCCCTCAGAGTTGCATGATAGATAAAACAGTACTCTTTTTCCCACTTTATTTTATGTATTCTCTAATTTTTCAGTTGTAATCTTAGGGGTTATTTTTATTAATAAGTACAAAACATTAAAATAAAGTGTGACTTTCAAGTTGTTCCTTTCACTATTGAGAACCATCTCTGTCTTAGAGCCTCTGTCTGTGTCAGAAAATACTGGTGAGAAACTGTCACTTAGGCAACTTAACAGTGCAGAGCAAAACACTAGCATTCAAATGACCATTTGTACATTCTGAAAGGCAGAGTGCAAGATACAGGGTAACTTTTAATGCTAACTCTGTCTGCGTCTAGCAAAAATAAAACCATTGATTAAAAAAACAGCTTGGAAAAAATCTTTGACCAAATCTATTTCATTCCCTTAGTTAGCTGCTACTATGTGAGCCATGCACAGCAAATTTTACCTTGTATTGCACTCCCCCTGTTCGGGGTCCATCCCTGGAAGTAATTCAGCTGATGGCTTGCAGTAACTACAACTTTAGAAACTATTCTCTAACTTTAGTAAAACTTTCACAGACTGATGCATCTCACAGAATAAGTGTTCTTTCAATGGTAGTTTATATGCTACAAACTATTGGGGGTGGGGGAATTCTGGCTATAAATATTTGATCAGAATAAACCACTGTCCGTAATACACTTTGTAATGTTCTCTTAAATGTTTAAATAGCAATAAATGTTCACCCTGCCAGGGACATTTTATGACTTAAGGTATAATGAAAATCAGCGGACACCCAGCATTTCTTTATTTTTTTTAAATTGCCTTTGGCAAAATAAACGTAGTGTAGCACTTTTGCTGTTAATTATTATGGCTTGGCACAGTCTTGTGGTTAAATTTCAAAAGGTATATTTAATCTATTTTGGGTTTGCCTTTAGCTTGACCAAGAATGTTCCTGTGTTTGTTTGCACTATGGCATACCCCACTGTGCCTTGCCCTCTTCATGTGTTTGAGCCAAGATACCGATTGATGATTCGCAGAAGTATGGAAACTGGGACTAAACAATTTGGGATGTGTATCAGTGACCCTCAAAACAAGCAAGTATACATTCTGATACTCTTAGCTGCTTAAGAGCTCTGTATGGTTCTACCTCTCCCCCCAGCTTCCGTTTTATTGCAAAAATGTTTGAAAATTGTGAACTTACCATTGCTGACAGTGCTTCTGGTTCTAGTTTTGCAGATTATGGTTGTATGCTGCAAATTAGGAATATTCATTTCCTACCTGATGGGAGGTCTGTTGTTGACACAGTTGGTGGAAAGAGATTTAGAGTTTTACGAAGAGGGATGAAAGATGGCTATTGTACTGCAGACATCGAATATTTGGAAGATATTAAGGTATCTGGAACTCTTTCTGAGCAATAACACTCCTCTTAACCAACAATCTTAGTTTTCTCTACCATTTGTTCATAAAGACTTGGCTTCAAATGTTTGGGATTACAGAACAGTTGCTGGGAGACATGGTTCTCCTATATTAAAGAAAAATAAAAATAGCTAAGATTTTCTAGACCTTTTGTGAAGACAAATTTATCTTAGAATTGTGCTCCCCCCAATCAATACTATTAACTTTTATGAAGTAAAAATTACTTTTAAACTGATATATAGCCAATAACTAATTTTCCTAATTTAAATAAGGCGTCATGAGGTTTTTTTTGGACAGCTATTAGGTATCCACCGTAACTATGAAATATGCCAAAGTATTGATTTCTAGAGTTTAGCTGCATCAGAATTGAAACTTGATCTAAATGTGTGACTGTAGTAAAGAATATAATGGAAAAAGTGGGCCTGTTAAATGTATATTAAGTGCAGAATGACGTAAAGTAGGACTGTAAATATGACCTACTTAAACACAAATTTGTTTTACATAATTCTTGTCATGTTGCTATTTTATGAGAGGTATTTGGTCTGAAGTGCGGGATTTCTGTACCACAACGCTTTTTCTTCTCCTTTCTGCCATTGCTCCTTAAGGCTTGTATGAATGTGGAGGCTTCATGATTGTTGAAGTGGAATGTGTATTAGACCGATTATCTCATTCTTTGTGTTGTGTATTTAAGTTTACTCTAGTGTTCTATCATAGGTTGCAGATAAAGAAGAGCTGAAGAATCTGAGAGCACTTCATGATGTGGTATACAATCAGGCTTGTGGCTGGTTCCAAAGCTTGAGAAACAAATTTCGCAGCCAGATCCTTCAGCACTTTGGGCCGATGCCAGAGAGAGAGGAAAACCTACAGGTGGGCTAAGATTTTGGCATCAGTTATTCATTCATTACTTCTTTTAAAAAAAAACCCTTCACTTTTAAACATAACATACTTGAAGCAGTTTCTATAGGGATCTGCTGTGTGGCGGATGCAGTTCCATCTCCCATTTCCACTAGTTATATCCGTTCTTTAAGCAGCAACAGGAGGTCATTCTGCCTGTGTGTGTGTGTGTGTGTGTGTGTGTGTGTGTGCTGGTGCTGCAGTTGCTTTGCATGGATCCCTCCTTGACATTCTAGGGGGGGGAGGGTAGTGCTTTTTTGTAGATATTTTTATCTACAAAGTTAGCAAAAAAAACCAAACATAATCATCTTTATTTTAAATAGCTTCTTACTACTATTGGTCAAATAGGTTTGTCTTATGCTATACCTAACCCGGTTCATTGGTGAATTTTAAATTTGGCCCTAAATGTCAAGTGTTCCAGTCTCCTCTTTGTGGGCATACTGGACAGAAGCAGTCATAGGGCTTGTCTTCACTACCGGGATAAATCAACCTAAGTTACGCTACTCCAGCTATGTGAATAACGTAGATGGAGTCGACGTAGCTTAGGTCGACATACCCCTGTGTTTTCACTGTGCTGCATCGACAGGAGATGCTCTCTGTTCGACTTCAGTACTCCAGCTCCCCCAGAAGAGTAAGGTGAGTCAACCAGAGAGTGCTCTGCCATTGATTTAGCAGGCCTTCACTAGACCCACTAAATCGACAGTTGCTGCATCGATTGCAGCAGCGTGGATCTCTGAAGCCCTTGGTAGCTACATAGTTACCTCATTGTAGGTACAGATCTTGTAGGTGCAAAAAGTACAGGCTTATCTTTTGCCAGCACAAATTGTAACTGCAAACAGAAGTTAGGCCTGAGCATAGCTGAAAACTTTCCATTTTAAAGAATAGCTTCATTTAGTTAAGGATGTTAAATTGTTTCTTTTTGTTACAAGTTTTTCCTGTGCTGCTTTTATATTGGTAGTATTTTACTCTGAAGACAAGGACACCCAATCTGCAGAAATTCTTCAAACACTGATGGATATATTTTGTGCATTAATACTCATGCTTTTCAGCCAAAGCTTCTGCAAGACTAATTTTGACTACTTGGTATACAATAACTTTTCAGCTGGAAGTAAATAATACTTCACATGCTCAGATAATATTACAGATCTCAACAATTAGTGATATCAGATTTTTCTCCTTTTGGAAACTTTAGTGTTCTTGCTTATTGTGTGTTCTGCATTTTCAGTTTTTGCTGATTTTTTTTTTCACCGATAAATTACCAGTTTTTTTATTAAAGGAGTTTTGTTTTTTACTGATTTACACGCACTTATCCATTCAGTATTTTTCTGGGGTACTTATTTTTGTTACAACAATTGCATAAAGCATTAGAATTTGTCCTGCAGCTCAGAGACTGAAGCAGTTCCACAGCGTAAAACACAAAACACACATGGTAGAGGTTGGAAAATCAAGTTACTATTGCGCTATGATTGGCTCACAAGGAAATGCTGCTGCCTATTTCTTTCTGTCCATTTAGTGCGGCACTGAATTTAAACAGTCAGTCCTCCACAGATAGAGAAGGTAAAAAAGGTAAATATAGGGTGAAAACTCAATTCTATGCCTGAATACCAACAAGAAATCAGTGCTTAAAAATTTTTCAAGAAAGGTAAAGACTGGAATGAAGAGGATGCATCGTGCTTCAAGTTCTGCAGCAATGAGGTCACTGGTCGTGCTGAGAGAATGAAGGAGCATGCTGAAAGCAAGCGATACAAGACGATTGAAGAAAGTGGGTTTTGGGATAAACAGTCAATATATCAGGAGCTTTCACCAGAGCTTTAATGAAAGAGAAGACACAGTGTGATTGTGTCAGTTACTTTGTGCTCTTCGATTTGTCAGACAACCGCTGCTAATTGCAGAGAAAACTGTTGGTGACTTTGTGTGGCAGTACTGTCCACCAGCAAAAACCCTTCCTAGTGCAGACAGCCCCTCTTGTAAGTATCAAAGAAAATGATGATGCCTTAGTATCTAACAAATTGATGGAAATGTGGTATCTAGTCTGATTTTTGACAAGTCTGGACCATCTAATTCTTGGCCTTTTGTTTTAGTTTAATTTTAAAGCAAATAAACCCACATTGTTTTGTGCTGATGTGACAGTCATCCCCTCTGACACCTGTTTTGTCAATGCAGCAATAACTGACATGTTAAGAACTCTTAACTCTGGCATACCTCAGGGCTCCATCCTGGCCCGAATACTTTTTAATCTATACACCACAGATATACCTGCAATGGAGTCGCGGAAATTAATGCATACGAATAGCATTGGCCATCAAGCTAATCCGAACTATCTTGCTGTTACACTGGACTGGAGTTCAACCTTTCAAAAATACCTCAAGAACACCCAAGATAAGGTCAGATATTGTGTCGCGGTTATCAGGAAATTGGCTGTAATATCATGGGGCTCCAGTGCACAGACCTTACAAACTGCAACAATTGCCTTTGGTATATTCTATGGTTGAATATTGTGCACCAGTGTGGTCTCACAGCAGTCACACTAACCTCCTTGATACTCATCTCAATAATGCCATGTGCATAGTGTCAGGGATGCTCAAATTGACTCCAGTCGACTGGCTTCTGGTCCTATCTCACATCCAGCCTCCAGACATTAGAAGAGTTTCCCAGACATCTCGCTTTCTCAACCACGTCAATGAAAACATGAGGATCCCGTTGCACAATGACTTGCAGAACCCGCCAAAGACAAAATTTAAATCCTGCAACCCTCTGTGGAACTGCCTTCATACCCTTACACTCAACTTCAACACTGAGGCTCAAAGGAGGGCCACATGGAGCGTTTCAACTGCTCAAAATAAACAGCTTGTCGGTGACCCTGCCGAGGAACCTCTGGGATTTGATTCCAGTTGGAAAGACTGGTGCAGATTAAATCACATCAACAAACCCTCTTTCAATGGAAAATGAAGCAAACACCTGTATGCAATTGTGGTCACTAGGCACAAACAATAGAACACATCCTATATCTTGGTGTGCCCTTCGTTCTTTTGCTGGGGGCCTGAAAGACCTTCACCAACTCACTGTTGTGGGAATGTGCTCGCTATCAAATGTAGATATAAATTTGTAATTGTTGCTGCCTACCCAAGCCATACAAGAAGACGACTGACATGTTTGAGATGTACCAACTAACTTGGGAAAATGTGGCTACAACTAACACCGATTATGCTTCCTACGTGGGTAAGTTTGCATGGGAGATTAAACTCAATCAGAAACCAGAGCTCTACACATTACCTGTCCTGTTCATCAGATTAACATTGCACTGTCAGCAGCTACTGCTACAGAAGAAATGAAAGATGTGAAATCTTGCATTATTGGATTTGGGACCATTTTCAAGCATGCGAACAAGTTGAAGGCTTTATTTTACAGAGGGTGAGACAGAGTGCAGAGCCAACTGTCAGTTGCATACCCCTATTGTGTCACATCAATGGATGATCTTCTACTTCACTGCCTGTCGTGTAAATAACGGATGGACTGTGCTAATACATCTCCTAGAAGACCTAGATCATTTTTGAGATTATTGATTCTAAAGCAGGAGCTCTGAAGAGACTGGCAAATAACCAAAATGACTGGCAGATTCTGCATACCAAGGGTAGTGTTCATTGTTGAAAACTTGGGGTCACAGTGTGACATACAGAAAACACTGGAGTTTTCTCTGAGTACTACCACTATGTTTGCCAATACAGATGTTTACCTGATCCTGACAACCAAAATCTCAGCTGAAATTGAGCACAAAAGCTGTAGGAGCGAAACATTGAGAGAACCCAGCTGTTTCTGAAAATCCTTCTGACCTTGGAACATGAGAACAAAAAAGTGTTCAAAACCTTCAACACAACTCTCAGTGAGAAATGGAAGTTGACCGTGGCCCGTAATCTGGACCGCGAAAAGTTTTGTGCCAAAGATTCTTTTTGGAATGTCACCCAGGTGTTGCACCCTTCCTCAAGTGAATTTTGCAGCAGACTACATCCATTATGCCAGAGTGTTTCTTCCATTTGCCACTAAAGATGAAATTTCAAATCTGAAATACTTGCATGAACATGCCTAACCCTGACAACGTGAAACTGGATGTGCTGGCTTTTTGGAACAATCATCAAGACACCCTCCCAACTTCAGCAAAGTGGTATGGCAAGCTTTGGGCGTATTCCCTGGATCTATTGGTCTATTGATGCATAGCGCTAATTTTCAAAGTTGGACTACTTCCAAGACAGCAAGAGGCTCAACATGAGTGAGGATACTTCGGAGAAAATTGTGACCAGACACAAACCAGGATTTCTGGAAAAACTAATCAACTTTGTACATTTAAAAAAAAATTAGTTGTACTGTAGTAAGATGTGTATATTATGAACTTTTTTTGTTCCTGATTTTTCCCACTTAAAAAAAAAAAAAAAAATTTTAACCCAATTTCATCCCCATTTTAATGTTTGGAAAATAAACATAAAAAAATTACCGGGATTTCTTTTACAAATGAAAACTGAAAACCTGGAACACTAGTTATTGTGTAGTGTAGTGCCGTAAGTTTAAATAATTCTTTGCACTAACAAGACATAGGACAGTTGCCCTGTTAAAAGAGGGAGTGTAGTAAGCTTATTGGTGAAAACAACGGTGGAAAGTTTCATGGAAGTAATGTATTTTGAGGAGAGGAGGGAGGTGATTGGCAGCTGGAGACCCTTCCAAAGTAGAGGTGCAGAGAGTAGAGAGAATTGAGAGAGGGAGTAGAGAGAATGAGAGCAGTTGTGCATGAGACCAGGATTATGTAAGTCTTGAAGGTGAGGGTATGGGTCTTGAATTAAATGCAATATAAAATAGGAAGCTAAAGAAGGGATTCGAGGCGAGAGTTACATGTTTGAAGCACCAGAAGAGGATTATAACTTAATTTGATCCCTAATGTTAGACTAAACTTTGTTCCATGGTTAGCTTTTGTCTTTTTTTAAAGTTGTTCAGCATATTATTCGCCTTTTGCTAAATTGTTAATTTAATAATCCAATTCATTCTCTAATTTTAGGCAACACCTAATGGACCGGCTTGGTGTTGGTGGCTTCTAGCTGTCCTCCCTGTAGACCCCAGGTATCAGATCTCGGTTCTGTCAATGATGTCTTTGAAAGAACGTCTAATCAAAATTCAACATATACTCACATATTTTTCTAGAGACCAGTCCAAGTGACTAACCGCCTGGATCTTCCTGAAGAGTTACTCTTTTCTGGTTGTAATCACAGCTGGAGTTTTTGCTGCTTTTGCACGTCTAGTGCTGGTTTGAAAAGTGTGATGAAACTGCTTCCTCCCCCCTCCTGCCAACTTCCTGAACCATCTGGTTCTTCAAATGGGCACTGTCTTCAACTAGAAGGATAGACCACTAAAGTTGCGCACGCAAAAATCAATCCAGCCACCGAACATGGAAAAATTCTACATGATTTGCACTATGTATGAGACAGTCATGCTAAGACTTGAGAATTTATTGCCACTGACTTTCTAAAGCTGTGGGAAATGCAAGACTTAAGGCTGACAGTCCAAGTTTACAGCATTAAGAATGCATTTTTTTGCAAATAAGAGCTTGCCTCAGATACAACTGTCCTGTTGCTATTTGCACAAATATTTGAAATATAGTATTGAATGTTGCTGTTGGAAATTACTGCTCTTGCTGAACTGTCTTGACTATGGCACAGATTCTTAATATCTTATAAATATTTGCATCATAGAACAAGTGACCTGAATTATGATGAAATTAGCTGGTTTTAAGGAACAACTGAAAAAAAAAATGAACATGGTACTTCTGTCAAAGATAATTAAACTGTGAATATGGTGTATGTACCTATAACTGTACACGTTTAAAGGGAAAATTGAAAACAAACATTTAATACCAGTTACAATTTTATTGGGCTTTTCAGACTGGTGGTCCTTCTGAGCACTTAAGTAGTTTATAGAGCTTATAACAAGAAGCTTTAGTACAATATGCTAGGAATTGTGCATTCCGATTTTTTTTTGTTTTTTTTTTAAAAAAACAAGCTTAAAGGATGACTTTAAAAAAAGTTTATAAATTGTTTGCTGCCTCTATGCCTTATTCATATTAATAGTAGAGCCCACTGCAGTGGCAAGTTTTAGAATTCATGCTGCCAACTCGTACTTTAATTATCCGTTGGTTGCATATATGTGAATATCTGACACATTAGCTATCTTGTATGTAAATCATTTGTAAAATATTTCTTACAAATCTTGCTTTTTGCTAATCTATTTAATTTTCAAGAAAAGCTAAGTTTGTAATATTTTGTAACTTAACTAAATGTTACTTTTTTATAAAATTGTTTTCATACATTTCCATTTCCATTTTGGGGTGAGGGGAGGGGTGTCCTACACAGAGCCAGAAGCATTGTTAGCTTAGATCACGGTTGCAAACACTTCATGGACATGCATATGGCATGTACGTTGATTTCTTGCCATCAGTTCCTATTCAGTCAGACCAGACACTAACGCGGTCCCACCAAAATAACTTGTCTGTCTTATTTTTAGCTATAGTTTTGGTTTCTCCGTCCCCTTTATTTTAAATTGTCACCATACTTTTACATTTTCTGACGTTCTTAAGAATTTAAGAAGTTGAGCTTTACATTTTATTAAACTCGATGTCCCTTGTTCTGTCCTCAACCTGTAGGCTTCTTCAGATATTAGACGCTCCTCAAATTCGTGCAATTTGAGTATTCTTACGGTCTTCTCAACATAATGTATTGTTCTTTAATGTTATCTGTGGAAAATGCCAGTTTTCACTGATAAGTAGTGAGAAGAGGACTAAAGAACCTTTTTGTTTTGACTCAAGTTCTTAATACTCTCTGCTTAAAGGCTTTAGTCAGACTAGGTTCTCCCTTCCTTATTTGCTCCTCTTGCCCCCACTTATCTCTTGTCAGGAACTGTTGACTATCTTTGCAACTCTAATTTTATACCCACTTGGTTTCCTTGGTATTAAGTGTCTGATATTCTTGATGTAAAATTAGTACTTGGCCAGTTGCAAAGTCTCATCCTGATAATCCTATTCAAATCAGTTGGAACTCCAGACCTGAGAGAAGCATTTGGAGGTTTAATTGGTTTTTTCCCTCCGTATAGAAAGTAGAGATGACAGAAAAAAAGGTTTAATAGAGCAGTTCTAAAAGTGAATACTTGTGGTCTGAAGCAGTGGTTCTCAACCAGGGGCCTGGGGCCCCCTGGGGGGGCTGCGAGCAGGTTTCTGGGGGTCCTCCAGGCAGGGCCTGCGTTACTCACTGGGGCCCAGAGTAGAAAGCTGAAGCCCCACCGCATGGGGCTGAAGCCAGGGCCCTGAGCCCTGTCACCTGGGGCTGAAGCAAAAGCTGGAGCAACTTAGCTTTGTGGTGGCCCTGTGGCTTGGGGCCCCAGGCAATTGCCCTGCTTGCTACCCCCTATTGCCAGCCCTGGCTTTTATATGCAGAAAACCAGTTGTTGTGGCACAGGTGGGCCGTGGACTTTTTATATCATGTTGGGGGGAGCCTCAGAAAGAAAAGAGTTGAGAATCCCTGGTCTGAAGAACTGACTAGTCGCATGCTTTCTGGCTGCTTTTATAGCTTGCAGGGTCTTCATTAGAAATGGGAACCTTGGAGGCCTATCAAAATTGAAAATGAGGAGCTAACCTAATTGCTTGTGCTAATGGCCACTGTGAGGAAACAGGATCTGTCTCCTGGTTTGGAGCTGCCATCCATCTGTGGGAGAAGAATATCTGTGGGAGAAAATGCAGTAATGAGAAAATAAAAAAGCAAAATCAATGTGCTCTCAAAAGAGCAAAACACGTTGCATTAGAGTTACTAGTATTACTTTCCTAATTCTGCTATTCCACATAAGCAATCACTACAGTTGCCACAGGGATGAGTTTGTGAATGGGAGGGAAGGTAATTTATAAGTCTTTTTATAAAAATGGTGGTCCATTTTTGGTGGGGAAAAAAATCCTGAGTCTCCCCTGTAAATGTGATTGTTCTTTTTTGTCTCCTAGCACTTTTTCCTGTCTAGTTCTAAATGCTTATAGGAATGGGACTGCCAGCGTTACCTTGAACAAGATACTAGATACCACACTCCAATACATCTTACTGTTAGGGAAGTTTTCTGGCTATTTACCTTAAACAGTCTTCTTTCGGTTATTGCTAGCTATTCCTTTGTGCCATACTAAATTCCTCCTCCTGTGTTCACACTGACAGATGTGTAGTTGATATGTTGTAGGTACTGAGAATTTTATGAACACTGTAGGTGACCAAGTCACTAAGGAGATGTTTCTAATAACCCAATACACAGTATTTCATGTGACCGTATTGATCTAACTTACATTGAGGCTAGTGGAATGTTTACACATAAAATGCTCTAATTCAGTGGGGTCTGAATGAAAATGATGCAATAGCTTCCCAGATAAGAACATCCAAGCACCCACTTGGAAGATGATGAGTTAAGCTGTTCGCTTACTATTCTCCAACCAGCTGCAAACCTTGTATTGCCAAAGCTGGGTATTACCAGATCAAAAGAAAACTAAATAATTAAAAGTGACTTGATTCCTCTGAAGAGGAGTGAGTTGCCAGGGGCAGTCCAGGGAGTTGCCAGTGAGCTCTGACAGGGAGACAAGCAGACAGAGAAACTCTGTCAAATAATCTGTAGGGAGATGCCAGGCATGCATATTGTTCGCTTTTTTTATTTTAGATGCTAAAATGCTTTTGTTCTAAATAAATACTTTAATGGGGCTGTTTGTTCTGTGATGGCCATTGCTGTCCTGGAGGGAACAGAACTGCAGAGTCTTAGGCCTTGTCTTCACTTACCGGAGGGTCCGGCGGCAGGCAATCGATGTTCTGGGATCGATTTATCGTGTCTGGTTAAGACGCGATAAATCTATCCCGGATCGATCCCGGAAGTGCTCGCAGTCGGCGCTGGTACTCCAGCTCGCCGAGAGGAGTACGCGGCATCAACGGGGGAGCCTTCCTGCCGCGTCTGGACCGCGGTAAGTTCGGACTAAGGTACTTCGAATTCAGCTACGTTATTAACGTAGCTGAATTTGCGTACTTTAGTCCGAAGTGGGGACTTAGTGGGGACCAGGCCTTTGATATAAGTCAGACCTGCTGAGATAATCATGGTTGATAGGCAGGGGACTGCAACCCAGTGTCCCTGGTCTGAGAGCAGAAGAATCGTGATTCCACACCAAAAGATGGGTGGGGGATAGAGGCCTGAGACCTAGAGAGGCTGCTCTCGGAGAGACCAGCAAGGGTCAGAGTTGCAGTTAGCTTGATAACTAGCACACACCATTCAGACATTAACTGCTGTGCTCTTTACACCGACTCCTGCTGTATTTATTTAGATCTAACATTTCTTGCATCAGTGAAAACTGAGAGCACCTTAATTATTTTTCTTTTGGAAAAGCCCTTTACATCCGTGGCTTTTTCCTACAAACTTAAATTTAGACTTCTAAAATACACAGATCACAGCTCAAAGTGCATGCCTAAATTATAGACACAATTTAAAAATGAAAAAGCCAAAAATTCTTGATGTGGTCAGACTGAAAAGCCTGGAGAAATAAATGGAGTTCAGAGGAGGAAAGATGGTGTGATGGTAAAGGCAGTGGACTCAGCTCTTGAGAAATCTGGTTCAATTTTAGGTGGTAAGGTGGCTTTTTTTTTTTTTTTTGATAAGTGGGCAAACCACTTAATCTCTGTCTCAGTCTGTAAATGGTAATTTCTTAACTCCATGTTGGGGTATTGTGATACCTTTTACTAAATAGGAGCATCTCAAATACAAGTATAAGTTGGGTTATTACCTAAAATAATGAGACTTGAGGATCACATTGGACCTAGGCTCTAACTATAAGCATGCATGTGAGTTCTAGAGACCCCATAAAAGTGCAGGCTATTAGCCTGAATTACTAGTTTCTCAGAGTTGATGTAGTGTTATAAAAGAGAATGTTGCCGGTAACCTACTGTTCAAATACTTTACACTTCTTTAGAACATATTTGGCAGCAGAACAGAGCACTGATATTGTGTGCATTCTCTAGATGAAAAAAATAGTCTGTATGAGTTTAAACCTTGCCATAGTTTTGAAGTGTTCATACAGAATCTTATTTAATTCATTTTCTATATTTTTAAAAAAAAAAGAGAAATACTAAAGATGGAATCCCAACATTTTCAGTCTTATTTGAGGGTATGTCTACATTGGCAGTTACAGCGCTGCTCAGAGAGTGCTGAAGGGAAACCGTTGTGTGTTCACAATGTCAGCTGCCTGCACAATAGCATGTTCACACTTGCAGCGGTATTTGGAGTGGGGTACTCTGCGTAGCTATCCCACAGAGCATCTCTTCCTCTTCTGCCACGAAGAGTTGTGGGAAGGCGGAGGGGGTCGCATGGCATCCTGTCCCAATGCCCCGTGATGCAATCCCTGTGCTTCCGTCCTCATTTGGCGCCATCTTTCAACGGTTTGTGTACTGCGCGGTCTGCCTCTTTTGGTCTGAAGGAATGGATCCCGCACTGTTGACCAATATGCTGCTTGCTCTCACGAACACGTAACGAGTGGCAGTGGAGTTTAAGCAATAACTACAAAGGCAAGAGGAGTGTGACTTTGATCTTGCCACGCGTAGTAGCTATGACACAAGATTGCTTGTGGCATTCATGGAGGTGCTGACCACAGTGGAACCACTGCTTTTGGGCTCGGGGAAACACCCACTGAATGGTGGGATCACATTGTTATGCATGTCTGGGATGATGAGCAGTGGCTGCAGTACCTTCAGATGAGGAAAGCCACATTCATGGGACTGTGTGATGAGCTCGCCCCAGTCCTGCGGCGCAAGGACACGAGAATGAGAGCTGCCCTGTCATTGGAGAAGCACGTGGTGATTGCACTGTGGAAGCTAGCTACTTGACTGCTACCGATCGGTCACTAACCAGTTCGGAGTGGGAAGGTTGACCGTTGGACTCGTGTTGACAGAGGTGGGCAGGGCCATTAATCGCATTCTGCTCCGAAAGGCCGTGACTCTGGGCAAAGTGTGTGACGTGGATGGCCTTGCACAAATGAGCTTCCCTAACTGCAGAAGGGTGATAGATGGCACACATTCCAATTCTGGACCACCCCCTAGACACCAAGTATATTAATTGGAAGGGTATTTCTCAATGGTTCTCCAGGTGCCTGTGGATCACCGTGGGCATTTCACGGACATTAATTAGGGTTACCATACATCCGGATTTTCCCGGACATGTCCGGCTTTTTGGACTCCAAATCCCCGTCCGGGGGGAAATCCCAAAAAGCCGGACATGTCCGGGAAAATCGGACATGCGGTCGGTGGCTCGGGTGCCTGGCCGGGGGCTCGGGGGGCCTGGCCGGGGGTGCCGGGCCGGGCCCTCGGCCGGCAGTGCTCGGGGGGGGCCCGGGGCTGGGCGGCTCGGCCGGCGGCTCGGGTGCCGGGCCGGGGGCTCGGGGGGCCTGGCCGGCGGTGCTCGGGGGGGGCCCGGGGCCGGGCGGCTCGGCCGGCGGGGCTCGGGGGCCGGGCCGGGGGCTCGGCTGGCGGCTCGGGTGCCGGGCCGGGGGCTCGGCCGGCGGTGCTCGGGGGGGCCCGGGGCCGGGCGGGTCGGGTGCTGGGCCGGGGGCTCAGCCGGCGGTGCTCGGGGGGGCCCGGTGCCGGACCGGGCCGGGGGGCTCGGCCGGCGGCTCGGGTGCCAGGCCGGGTCGGGGACTCGGGGACCCCGGCCGGGGACTCGGGTGCCAGGTCGGGAGCTCGGCCGGCGGTGCCGGGCTGGGGACCTGCGGTGCCGGGGGTGGGCCGCGACTCTCCCCCCCCCCCCTTACCTGCTTCAGGCTTCCCACGACTCAAATGTTCGCGGGAAGCAGGGGAGGGGGCGGAGACTTTGGGGAGGGGGCGGGGTTGGGGGCGGGGCTGGGGCCCCTTTAAAGTGTCCTCCTTTTGGAGGCACTAAATATGGTAACCCTACATTAATGCAGGCTGGTCCAGAAAGATGCATGATGCACGCATCTTTCGGAAAACGGGCCTGTTCAAGAGGCTGCAAGCAGGGACTTTCTTCCTGGAACAGAAGATCACCAGAGGGGAAATGCCCATTGTGATCCTGGGAGACCCTACCTACCCCTTAATGCTGTGGCTTCTGAAGCCATACACTGGGCACCTTGACAGCAGCAAGGAGAGGTTCAACAGCAGGCTGAGCAAGTGTAGGAGGACTATTGAGTGTGCTTTTGGCCGTTTAAAGGCCTGCTGGCGCTGCCTATATGGGAGGCTGGACCTGGCAGATTACAATGTTCCTAAGCTTACAGGTGTGTGCTGTGTGCTCAATCATATTTGTGAAGGGAAGGGTGAAAGCTTCACGTGGGGCTGGACCGCTGAGGCTCAGAGCCTGGAGGCTGAATTTGAACAGCCAGGGCATGTCTATACTACCTGCCGGATCGGTGGGCAGCGATCGATCAAGCGGGGGGTCAATTTATTGCATCTAGTCTAGACAGGATAAATCGACCCTGAGCACTCTCCTGTCAACTCTGGTACTCCACCAGGGCGAGCGCGAGGACACTGCGGTGAGTAGATCTAAGTACTTCTGCTACGTTATTCATGTAGCTGAAGTTGCGTAACTTAGATCAATCCCCCCTACCCCAAGACCAGGGCTATTAGAGAGGTGCAGCGCGGGATAAGGACCATAGTTTCCTTGAGGCAGCAATTTGAAGCTGAAAGCCACTAATATTTGTTATGCTCGGGAGTGCAGTGCTTGTAAGGCTAGGAGGTGATTGTGATTAGTGCAGATGACGCACTATGAAGGTGTGGTTTAAAAAAAAAAAAGCCTGCTGCTTTGCAGGACTCTGTTTGCTTTCAATTAATGGAATAAAGATGGCTTTCACACCAAAACAATTCTTTTATTAAAAAACAACTAGAGCAAGACAAACAAAAAAAACCACATCAATACTGATGGGGATGGGGGAATCTCAGGAGGAGGTGAGGTGCTGGGATGGTTTAAAAATGTGTATGTCCAGGTATCATATCCAACCTTCTCCTTTTGGAGTACAGTTCAGCAGGTACTGTAGTTCAGCAGGGCTAAACTGCAGAGGGATGGGTGTTGAGTGCAGTGGGTGCTGGGAGTCGACCAGGCTGGACTGTGACGGAGTAGGAGTAGAATTCCTAGGGTACAGACTGGAACTAAGAGGTTGATAAGAGTGTGCTGGCAGTGTCTGGGGGGTGCATGGGAAGAAGTTTTGTGACAGCAGCTGCAGGGGATGGCGGGCATGGAGCTGCTCGGTTTGCAGCACTAGTAGTGCCTTGAGTGTGTCCACTGGGCACTCCCTAATGTTTAAGAGCTGCTCTGTGGCTTCTTTCTGGTGTGCTGTGGTCTCCTTTTGGTCCCTCTTCTCACTGTCCCACCACTCCTTTAATTCTTGTTTTTTGGATGCAGAGTGCATCATGACCTCACACAGAGAGTCCTCTTTAGTTCTTCATGGCCACTTTCTAATTCTGTGCAGCTGTTCAGCTAGCAATAACAAAGAGGGAGGCTGGGCTCTCAAGGTAATATCCGTGAAGCCAAAATGCAACATTTTAAAGAAGTAGTATTGTTTGCAATACACAGACCACTGATTTAAAACACAGCCACTATTCACATACCTGTCACTAATTGGCTGCTGCCAAGCAAGCACTCATGAGCCACAAGACACACCCCCCTCTCCCCAAACTGGTGAGTAATTGCAGGGGCAGGGGAAATCAATGTTCCAGGACCATACTGTACACTGGGCATGTGGCTCTTAAGGAGAGCTAGCACTGGGGGGGCCTTTATGGAAGATAACTCGCTGCTGAGGGTGAGCAGGGAATCAAGGGAGGGTCTTCTCCAACACTGGCTTCTCCCTGGCCTTTATGTGTAGCAATAGTTTCATAGAATATCAGAGTTGGAAGGGACCTCAAGAGGTCATCTAGTCCAACCCCCTGCTCAAAGCAGGACCAATTCCCAGCTAAATCATCCCAGCCAGGGCTTTGTCAAGCCGGGCCTTAAAAACCTCCAAGGAAGGAGACTCCACCACCTCCCTAGGTAACGCATTCCAGTGTTTCACCACCCTCCTAGTGAAATAGTTTTTCCTGATATCCAACCTGGACCTCCCCCCCTGCAACTTGAGACCATTGCTCCTTGTTCTGTCATCTGCCACCACTGAGAACAGCCGAGCTCCATCCTCTTTGGAACCCCACTTCAGGTAGTTGAAGGCTGCTATCAAATCCCCCCTCATTCTTCTCTTCTGGAGACTAAACAATCCCAGTTCCCTCAGCCTCTCCTCATAAGTCATGTGCTCCAGACCCCTAATCATTTTTGTTGCCCTCCGCTGGACTCTTTCCAATTTTTCCACATCCTTCTTGTAGTGTGGGGCCCAAAACTGGACACAGTATTCCAGATGAGGCCTCACCAATGTCGAATAATGTTTCCCCCCTCGCTCCCCTTAGTGATGTCAGAGTGGCATGGGGAAGTTACCCTTAATAGGGTAAGAAACAAAGTAGCTCTGCCAAAGAATCTGTGGCAGCGGATTGCCCAGTATCTCATTGAGAGTTCCATGAAAATCTCTGAGATAGATTCCCATGAAGTGAGGGAGTCAGTCAATACCCTGTTCCGTTGCTCAGACTAGGCATGTGGTGGTATGTGTTGTCAGATGCTTCCGGTGTGGTGCTCTGCTTTCTCCTATGTTGATATTAGTCAGCTGCGTGCGTGTGTTCCCTGTGTGCTGCCCCAGCTCTGTGCAGATAGCTGACACAACAGACCCAAAGAGAACCCCCAATAACCACAGAGTCTAGTAAGATGCAAAGTCACGTCGACTAAGTTTATTGCAACCGTAGATTACTTAGTCTACCGGGCATACTACGAGAAAGTGCCTTTTGGCAATGTACCCGGCTCAGTTAGTGGCGGGACTTTCCACTGCCCCCTCGGCCAGACAGCAATATCCACTCAGGGATGCATTCTTATACACAGATACAAACAAGTTACACATCACTCCTGACGTATTGAGGTGCAACCCCTCTACGCAGCAAGGTGTCGCCTCTTACCTTGTACATGTTGGTTTGAACAAAACAACACTATCCATCATACTCCCCTTTTGGCCCTGTCATTGGGATGGGTCGGCCTGTTCCATGTTATCTGTGGAATGTTCCGGTATAGTGTATGTTCTGATATCTGGTGTCCAGTACCTTTTAGGTATGTCTCTTTTTGCAGCATCAGCCCTTTCCTTGCCAGCTTCTGTGAGCAGGGCCTGCCTCTGGCTCACAGCTTAACTTTGCTTTATGTTAGCAAAGTCTTGACCATTACTTTAGTTCAGGCCTTAAGCCTCATACCGGGCCTCTGATACCAAGGTTTATATCTTAGGGCCTCCTCTTACTACAGTATGTACATCATACAGACACAAGCCTGCTTTCTGCAACCCTCTTGCCCCCAACAATTCGCTTCATTGATTCCCAAAGTCAAATCCATTTTGCAGGGGTCCCCTCTCCTCTTTGCACTTTGCCAAGATCCAACAGCTGTGACTGGCTAGCGTCCTCCCGGGCTGAGAAGAGCTCCTGGCTGCATACATCTCTGACCTCAGACTTGTCCTCTGCCTCCCCCTCCACATCCTTGTCCAAGATTTCCTCCTCCTGGCTCGGTCCACTCAACTGGCACGCGAGCCACCAAAGTATCCATAGTGGCCTTTGCAGTGGAGATGCAGTCGCCACTGAGTATCGTGTCCAACTTTTTGTAGAACCGGCAACTCATGGGTGCAGCACCAGAGTGGCAGTTTGCCCCCCGTGCCTTGTGGTAGGCGTTCTGCAGGTCCTTCACTTGAACTCTGCACTGAAA